>NC_046314.1:109479966-109798310 GCF_009819535.1 Lacerta agilis | reverse complement strand
CCCGTTACCATTAGGCCCGATTTCTCTTGCAGTCGTAAGGAAGAGCCAAGAAAACACACTTCAGGTTTTACCATTAAAGTGGCTCGCTATAGCCAACGCAAGAATTCTTTGTGAAACATGATTAATAAATAATTCCACCTCAAGGCCGAAACAAACACACACACACACACACACACACACACACACACACACACACGTAGTGCACAACCCAGCAATTTCTGGGAGCAGAAATGAAACTTTTGGCTCATGTTAATCCTCATCTGAGTTACTTTTTAAAAAAAAAATTAGCAAGCTCTTTTCATGAACTAGGTCAGGTGACTGTGGTATGTGAAGAGCTATCTGACACTGCCTGAAGATTATTCCGTCCATTCTCTTTGCTATCCCAGGTTCTAGTTTGAAGAAATAAGAATTCGGCTATATGCATAAAGGATTAACCTTTGATTACCCATCATGCCTCTCTCCTTATCGCCACGGATTCCACCCACCGCCCCTCCAGCCCGAGTACATCGGTTTGGAGGGCTTGGGCACATAAACACTCACAGACGGAAAATAAGGAAGCGGAAAGCTCTCTTCACTTCTCTCTCTCTCTCTCCCATAGGGATGAACTACAGTAGCATATGGAGATGACAAGGAGAGGAAGTCTAAAATCAGAGAGAGGTGGCTTTCTGAGAAAGCGTCAGTAGCATTAGTGTCACCCGTCTGTGACAACTCCAAAGACCTTTCAATGGAAAATTGCACTCGGCTACCTTTAAAGTACGAGATGCTAATTTGGGGGATTTGCCGGGTTTGAACTGGAGGGCTGCATTTTTTTTTGCATGGGATTTTGCTTAATTTCCCAGCACCACAAAAGGAGAGAGAGGGAGAGGAGACATCTGAAACACAAGTGCCTACAGCCAACTGTCAACAAAAATCAATGCTAATAGCACACAGCCTGTCACTGATTTATGTCTTGATGTGGTAATCTTCTCAATTTAGCTAGATATTCCTCCCCCCACCCGCACAAAAATTGCCAAAAGTCTCACTAGACGTTTTATGAATGTCGCGAGGTGCTATTAGGATGGTAATGGGGCAGTATTAAATAAGCATTCACTAGTTCAACGTGTCAGAGAAATGGGGAAAATATATATATATATACATACGTATGCACATGGGCATGTATGTGTGTATATATACTTTCAGTGTACACATAAATTGTTTCATGTGTACACGTAAATTGTTTCATGTTCTCAGTGTTCCTTAAGATTAACTCCTCTTTCCCCTATTTTTCTTCTCTTGAATGTCTATATATCTATATATCTGTATCTCCCCTTCATGGGTCACTGCCTTGTTGTGGCGAAGGGGCTTGAATAACTCCAAGAAGCTATGAGCTATGCCATGCATGGCCATCCAAGACGGACAGGTCATAGCTGAGTTGTTGTTGTTCAGTCGTTCAGTCGTGTCCGACTCTTCGTGACCCCATGGACCAGAGCACGCCAGGCACCCCTTTCCTCCACTGCCTCCCGCAGTTTAGCCAAACTCATGCCAGTCGCTTCGAGAACACTGTCCAACCATCTCGTCCTCTGTCGTCCCCTTCTCCTTGTGCCCTCCATCTTTCCCAACATCAGGGTCTTTTCCAGGGAGTCTTCTCTTCTCATGAGGTGGCCAAAGTACTGGAGCCTCAACTTCAGGATCTGCCCTTCCAGTGAGCACTCAGGGCTGATTTCTTTAAGGATGGATAAGTTTGATCTTTTTGCAGTCCATGGGACTCTCAAGAGTCTCCTCCAGCACCAGAATTCAAAAGCATCAATTCTTCAACGATCAGTCTTCTTTATGATCCAGCTCTCACTTCCATACATTACTACTGGGAAAACCATAGCTTTAACTATATGGACCTTAGTCGGCAAGGTGATGTCTCTGCTTTTTAAGATGCTGTCTAGGTTTGTTATTGCTTTCCTCCCAAGAAGCAGGTGTCTTTTAATTTCGTGACTGCTGTCACCATCTGCAGTGATCATAGAGCCCAAGAGTTTAGCCGAGAGTTTAGACTAAATGTGATCCACCTGGAGAAGGAATTGGCAAACCACTCCAGTATTTTGCCAAGAAAACTCAATGGACATAAAAAAACGGAGAAGCTTTGAGAAGAAAGTGAGATTTTCCAAGCCATGCTCTGATTCATGGAGTCACGGAGAGTCAAGCACAACTAAGACGACTAAACAACAGCTATGGATTAGGGCATACCATATTTTGGCCTAGGCTAAGAGCCCAGTGCATTTTGCTGGCATTATTCAAATCCTTTTGGCATCTCTTGAAATTTCTCTGGTGTTTGGCTTGAGGAGGAACCTCCAAGTCGACTTCAAATTTTGCTTTTAGGTGAAGTAACTTAAGCATTTGGCTATAGCCTTATCAACAAGACTCTGGTTATCATTCTGCCCCACACCCCTTGGAAGTGCTGTCGATGTTTCAGATAAGGAGGTAAACCCACCAATTAACTCTGAATTTTTGCTCTAGGAATTTCGCCACCACATTTTCACATGGGTAAAAAGTAGGCTGGGCTTAGAGGATGGTGTCTTGCCCAGCATGTTTTGAAAAATAAAAATATGACAGGCATAAAATGTGTAAGTGTTGACGTAGTACAGTATTTTTCCATGTATAGGCCTAAGACTAGGTTTTTTCACTTAAAAATAATGTCCAAAATTTGGGGGAATCTTATGCACGGATAGATCTTTCCTCATTTTCTTAAATCGGTGTCCCCCAGAATAGGGGGCGTCCTATACATGGGGGCATTTTATAGACAGAAAAATACGGTGCCTCTCCTATGCAGTGTTTGGGACCTTTGAGTTTAGAGAAAAGGGAAGCAAGAGGCAACATGAAAGAAGTGTCTAAAATTAAGCAAGACATAGAGAAAGATGCAGGTGGCTCTGTGGGTGGGTTAAACCACAGCGCCTAGGGCTTGCTGATCAGAAGGTTGGCGATTTGAATCCCTGCAATGGGGTGAGCTCCCATTGCTTGGTCCCTGCTCCTGCCAACCTAGCAGTTCAAAAGCACATCAAAGTGCAAGTAGATAAATAGGTACCACTCCAGCGGGAAGGTAAACGGCGTTTCCGTGGGCTGCTCTGGTTCGCCAGAAGCAGCTTTGTCATGCTGGCCACATGACCCGGAAGCTGTATGCCGGCTCCCTCGGCTATTAACGCGAGATGAGCGCCGCAACCCCAGAGTTGGACATGACTGGACCTAATGGTCAGGGGTCCCTTTACCTTTACCTAGAGAAAGTGAATAGAGGAAAGTTTTTCTTCTTCTTTCACAACACCAGAACTTGAGAACATCCCAAAACTGACTGTTGGGAGATCTAAAACAGACAAAAGGAAGGGCTTATTCACACAGCACATAGTTTATGGAATTCACTTCCAGAAGATGTTGTGATGGCCACAACTTTCAGATAGATAGATAAACTATATTCACATTAGCCAATGGCCATAGCAACAATAAAATGTCTCAATGTATACAGAAAGGAAAATTTGATATAAAAACACATTTTAAAATCCTGAATTATCAATCAGTTAACGGCCCTTATTCTAATTGCCCCTGCTATAAACCTAGCAACCTTAGCTATTATCTGTTGATTTTGGTCTGATAGAAGGAAGGGCATTATGGCCCTGGGATGGTTAGTAGGAGTGGGGGATGATCTCATTCCTCAGGTCTTTGTAAAGGGTACAGGACAGGAGGACGTGTGCCGCTGTTTCTATACTACCATCTCCACAGGGGCAAAGTCGTTTCTCAGGTAAGATCTTTTGGGATCGACCCTCAAGTACAGCAGATGGGAAAACATCCAGTCTTACAAGTGTAAAAGCACGTCTGTATTTTGGAATAATAAGTTTGTGCAAATATGGGGCCAAGGAATGGAAATGGGGAGGTGGAAAGTGAGTGTACGAGCAGCAGAATTTCTTTATGGAGGGCAAGTTGTTCTGATGCTCTATGTCTTTTAAACGTTGGCCAATTAGGCTGTTTGCTTTGATGGGTCCCTAGGTGACTTTCAGTGTGGTTTCGAGAAATTTGTGGAGGTTGAATGGCTAATAGTCATGATGTCTGTATGCTGTTTCCAGGATAAGAGGCTGCATGCTTCTGAAAAGCAATCACTGGTGAACATAAGTGGAAGAAGGTGATTGTAGTCATGCCCTGCTTTGGGGCTTCACATGGAAATTTCATTCACCACTGTGCAAGACAGGCTGCTGGATTAGATAGGCCTTTGGTCCAATCCAGCAGGGCACTTCTTACCTTCTTAAATCTGACAAATAAAGAGATGAACTTGTTTCTTCACTGTCAGCAGACGGAATGCTGAGCTCGATCTAACTTTGATTTAAGGTCCAGCATGGCAGTTGTTCTCATGAACTTGAGCTACTCCATAGGATCGCTGCAGCAGCAGTATGTGAGCTCCTTCCCAGCACACCCACTTACAAACATTGCAATGATTTGCACAGCGGCCAACTTCTGAGATTCGAACCTTACCGCAGGACACCAATCCAATGCCGGCATAAGCAAAAAGCGGCCTCCCGGCAGAGCACAGGAGAGGGAATTCAGCGCGCTTCAAGTTGCAATTATGAAGCAAGAGAATTTATTGGGCATAGAAAATGCTGTCACTAAACAGCTCAACAGTCCTCACGAGTCCCTTTCTGGGCTTCCGAACATGCCGTCGCAGGCAGACCATTTCTTTTCTTCCAGGCTTTTATTAAAAACCAATTCGGGCAAATACCGCCGGTCTCGTCAGCAAGAAAACCTGTAGCGCCACCACTCCATAACTCCCACCAAATTTCGCCCGTGACATTTTAAGGTGTTAATAGCGCGGCAAAACGGCGCAGTTCAACACTTTTGCAGCAGCAAGAAGAAAGGACCCTTTTAGGAGGGGAAACGCGCCGTCGGGATAATCGTGTGATGTAATTCTTGGATGGCTGCGTTGCCCTTGAGTGCAGACGAGGGGATTGCATATTCAAATGGGCACGCATTTACTTTATGAGCAGATATCTTAATACTAGGGGCTGACACCCCTACTTGGGCTGCTTGCCAGTCTATGCACTGCTTCCTTCTGTTGGTTGCATGGAGCAAAGGAAAGAAAGACGTTCTCTTCCTTCCCTTGGCAGCGGCACTGGGATCTTCAGAGTGCAGTTATCCGAGGGGAGCGCAAGGAGGCCTATAGTCCTGGCTGGCCTGGTCATCTGGTTTCCTGCTCCCACACACTGCTTAACTACTCACTCAATCCCTGATTCTGTCACCTTGCTGTTCACACTTGCAAGCAGCTGGGCGGGCGGCAGCAGCAACATGGGGAACATGAGAAGGGCTCCCCACCTGCCCTTTCTTTTGCTCGCTCTGCTGGCCTGCTGACCCACGCTGCTGGCCGGCCAGCATGCTTCGCTAACTTGCCCTGCTGCTGTTCTGTTGCGGCCAAACTGAATTTCACACAAAATCGAAAATTCTTTCTAGTAGCACCTTAGAGACCAACTGAGTTTGTTCCTGGTATGAGCTTTCGTGTGCATGCACACTTCTTCAGATACCTGTGCATGCACACTTCTTCAGATACACGAAAGCTCATACCAGGAACAAACTCAGTTGGTCTCTAAGGTGCTACTAGAAAGAATTTTCGATTTTGTTTTGACTATGGCAGACCAACACGGCTACCCACCTGTAACTGAATTTCACACGTCCGTCTATCGACAGCAGCTTTAATTCCTTACCAAAATGGACTGGATGGCCCTTGTGGTCTCTTCCAACTCTATGATTCTATGATCCTATGATTCTACAAAGAGAATGGGGCATTGTGCTATTGTTGCCAGAGGGAAATGCACTGTAACATTCTGGTTCTCTGTGTCCAGGGAGGTTGCGCGCATCTGTTTTGTAATGACCGTTCCCCACATCAAACAGGTTGCGCATTTTGCGTGCTCGCGTGCAGCCGCCTGGATCCCAGAGCAGCTCATGGTAGTTCGGACTGGCTTCACCTTCCCAGGCTGGATACCTGTGGCCTCTGCCTACCCAGTCAACTGCCCAATTCCGCCTGGGGTAGGTGTTGCCAGGGGGATTGGCCAGGTAGGGGGAGGGAACACAGACCCACACAGTAGAAGGTATTACATACCTGGGAAGCACCAGTCGGGCTCCAGAGTTTCTCCCACCCTCCACTCCCTCCATTAACCTTTTCATTTTGCAGGTTAACCACTTCTCCACAGGTACACAGGTGCTATGTCAAGGCCGCTGTTGAAGGGCTGGAAAGGAATTTCCCTGCATTGGCAGGTTTAGCCTTTCCCGTTGCAAAACATCACAACTTTGGCGGATGCAGGCCTTGGGAGGAATCCTTTAGTCATCTTCCTAAAGGGGGGGGCGTGAGGTGGTGACCCCCATGCCCCCATTGCAGCGTTAAAGGGGTCTTGGGGGGAGACATTGGCCATACGCCCAGAGGTTGTCATTGCCCTCCCCCTCCAGCAGCGGCGAACAGGGAGGCGGGCTATCTGCTTGAACACATGTTCTCCAGAGCTAGCTCAATCCCCTCACATGCTGGATAACCCTGAAGTTACCCAGGTCCCCGGCTGGGGAGCTGGGAAGGATAAACGCCCAATGCCTGAGCCAAGGTCTCCCTACATCTGAATCTTAATGTCTGGGCTGAACGATGGGGGTGGAGATGCTCCTAGCTAGTACACAGCATGGAAACACAGATGGGGGGGAGACTGCCCATGTCCATCCACCCCCTTGTGCATAACATGCGCACAGAGCACATACATAGGCTTTGTATATGTATCAACTGAAGGGGCACCATTCTCTCTCTGCCCCTCCCCATCTATAGTGAGACTGCACAACTGAATGTCCGTACAGGGCTGGTTTGTGGTTGTCTCTTTCTTATGCTCATAAAAGGAAACTGTACCTTGTGCTAAGAGGAAATCCTTATATTCCCTGCAGGCAACGCTCCAGGTACCGTTTCTTTTGTATGTGAGCATGCAAACCCATGAAATATAGCTGCCATGCTCCATTGGAAGACGAGCCTCTGTTGGAAATGGCAAAATTGTAATGTCGAATATACTGAGGCCAGTGGCGTGTGATGTCTTTTTGCATACATATTTTTTTTTCTCCCTTGACCCATGCCATTCTCCTGCATATATCCGAGGGGCGGGAGGAGGAAGCGGGGGGATGCTTCGTCTTCCCCTGAAATGTGATGTCCTTTTCTGCCAGAGGCTGTTGCCGTTTTAAATGAGGAAAAGTCACAATGCATGAAGGAGGAAAATTAAAGCATATTCATTTTGTAAATTAGATACAGTGTCAGGAGAGTTGCTGGAAAATAGCACAGTTTGAACACAGCACCAAGCGACATGACACTTGGTTGAACTGTTGACCATCATTTATCCCAAGGAGGCATCTGAAACCTGGAGGAGGCCAAGAGAGTTTTTATAGCCGTGGATAGTGTTTGGGGTGGCTTTTCTTCCTCTTAACATTTTTCTTCTGCCACCAGCCGCCTCTCTCTTTCTCGGTTCCCCGGTATGAAAGATAAGCAAACACGAGAAAATATAATGAAGTTACATGCGCGAAGTTTTGATGTACACGGCCTACAGGCTCTCCTGACAAGGGTGCCTTCCAGAATGGAAACATCTTTTTATTTCAAGGCTGCTTTGCCAAGGTTCAAAAGTGGTGAGCAGAGCTGACTAAAAGCACAAGGAAAAGGACACATCATAGAACAAAACAGAAAACAGCGACATTAAAAGCAAACAGATGAGCGTATGACTCAATACATTAGTGTTTTAAACCTTAAACGTCTTAGGTCCCAAATATCGAGGTGACCGCCTTTTTTTCCTGAAGGCCTTCCTGGGTGATAAGACAGAGGCAGATTTATGGAAACACAACCAGCTCACCCCAATAATGAGCTGGTTGGGTGCCCCAACAATGACTTAGAACCGAAGGCGAGAGGCTGTGGGGACGGGGGCTCTGAATTTTGGTGCTGCATAGGGTGAAAGCCCAAAGTCTGCCACTGGCTAAGATCGGCCGAGAGGGCCCTCTTGGATCGGCTGAGAGGGCCCTCAGATGTTTGGGCAAAAGGTGATCCGTGACATGGTCTTCTCTGTGGCAGCCCCTAAGTTGTGGAACTGCCTCCCCACAGAGCTGAGTCTGGCTTCTTCAGCCTACAGCTTATGGTGAATGCTGAAGACACACCCCCAGGACCCCCCCCCCACCATTCCTGCAGGTATAATTGGGTCTGTTTTTAACTTTTTAATTTTAAATGGTTGAAACATGCCTTTGGGCCTGCTGGTAACAAATTCAATAGCAATGATAATATCAGCCAGAACCTCATGAAAATTTAAAAAAGCGTTTCAACCCTTGCAGAAAAGAAGAAGCCAGAGTTTGGCCCTTGCTCCCTTCAGTGGGCAGGTGATTCTGAAGCATGGAGTCACTACCATAATAGGCTTGCTTCTCTTCTCCAACTTCTCATAATGAGACCATGTGGGTTGGGAGTGCATAGTGGTTAGAGCAGGGTGTGTGTTGAACCTTTTTCAGGCCCAGGAACACTTTCCCTTCCAGGCCAACCTTTCGGAGTGGGTAGCTGGGCACATGCCAATGGTAGGAGGTGGGTGGAGCAATAATAAATGTAAATTTTACATTTGTTCTACCCACATTCACACACCCTTCTCTATCCTCCAATCAGGCAAGTGAGAATCATCATCAGGGTCCAAAGACTCATTCCAGCCAGGCAATAATGATAATTCTTATTATTATTTAATTTTTTGTACCCTGCCCATCTGGCTAGGTTGCCCCAGCCACTCTGGGCGGCTTCCGACAGGGTATACAACAACAACAACAACAACAACAACAACAACAACAACAACAACAACAACAGGGCATCAGATATTAAAATCTTCCAAAAACAGAGGAAGTTCTCTATGGAAGGTTGTATAATTACATCTGACGGGAAGTTGTTCCACAGGGCAGGCATGACTACCGAAAAGGCCCTCTGCCTGGCTCCCTGTAACTCAAGTTTGAGAAACACGAGTTTAGAGTATTGGGCTAGGACCAAGAACTCTACCTCGTAAGGTTGTTGTGTGGATTAAATGAGGAGTAGAATCATATAGAGTCCCATGGACTGCAAAAAGATCAAACTTATCCATCCTTAAAGAAGTCAGCCCTGAGTGCTCACTGGAAGGGCAGATCCTGAAGCTGAGGCTCCAGTACTTTGGCCACCTCATGAGAAAAGAAGACTCCCTGGAAAAGACCCTGATGTTGGGAAAGATGGAGGGCACAAGGAGAAGGGGACGACAGAGGATGAGATGGTTGGACAGTGTTCTCGAAGCGACTGGCATGAGTTTGGCCAAACTGCCGGAGGCAGTGGAAGACAGGTCCATGGGGTCACGAAGAGTCGGACACGACTGAACGACTGAACAACAACAGAATCATATATGCCACCTTGAGCTCCGGGGAGGAGAAAGTGGAATATAAAGGTAATAAAGGAGAAGAAGAGTTTGGATTTGATATCCCGCTTTATCACTACCCGAAGGAGTCTCAAAGCGGCTCACATTCTCCTTCCCCTTCCTCCGCCACAACAAACACTCTGTGAGGTGAGTGGGGCTGAGAGACTTCAAAGAAGTGTGACTAGCCCAAGGCCACCCAGCAGCTGCATGTGGAGGAGCGGGGACGCAAACCCGGTTCCCCAGATTACGAGTCTACCACTCTTAACCACTGCACCACACTGGCTCTCTAGAAATCTGTGGACTGCCCTCAGCCTCAGCTTTGAGAAGCGGCCCGTTGCTGCCCATGCCATCATCGAGGGGCCTCGCTTGCATTGCCGCGCAGGGCAGCTAAGCAATTTGTGGCATTATAAAAAGGTGTTGTCATGTTGTTGTTGTTGTTCAGTCGTTCAGTCGTGTCCGACTCTTCGTGACCCCATGGACCAGAGCACGCCAGGCACGCCTATCCTTCACTGCCTCCCGCAGTTTGGCCAAACTCATGTTAGTAGCTTCGAGAACACTGTCCAACCATCTCATCCTCTGTCGTCCCCTTCTCCTTGTGTTGTCATAGTTAAGGAGATTATAATGGAGTTTAATAAAGTTGGAAACCCGGCTAGAACCGTCCTCATATCACAGTGAAGGTTACAAAGCTGCAGATCATTTCTTGGAGCTGATGCTCGTATCAGCATTGCAATGAAATGGAAGTAAAACAAACGGAGGTCAAAGAGTTTGTCTTTTTTATATAGGTGACGCTCTCTTTGCGATAATAATCAAGGTGTTTGGAGCTACATATTATTTTTGCGCCGATCCAGATTATGACACATTGTGGTGTCGTGGTTCAAGTGTTGAAACTGTTTGGAGAAGACCTGGATTCAAGTCTCTGATCAACAGTAAATCTCCCTGGGCAACTTTGGGCAAGCCACTATTTATTTGGCTAATCTGCTTCAAATACCCTCCAAAATTTCTCCGATGCAAATAGGGACATCCCATTCCTTAATGATAATGTTACTATTTATACAACACACATCTTACCGGGTTGCCCCAGCCACTCTGGGCAGCTTCAATTAAACAATTAAACATTAAAACATCAGATGGGTCGGGGGTCGGATAACTCCATACCCTCCAACATTTCTTCAATGAAAACAGGGACATTGTGGGATCAAAGCAGAAACCGGGACGACTTCTATAAATCAGGGACACCTCTGGAAAATAGGGGCACTTGGAGGGTCTGATCTCAGAGGGATGTTGTGAAGAAAAAGAACAAGCCCATATATAGTGCCCCAGGTTCCTTGGGGGGGTGTAGAATGCAGACCATCTGTCTGTCTCTCTGTCTATCAAATATCTACCTCTTTATCTAGCAACAGGTCACAGGTCTTTCAACAGCTTTTAGAACAATGACTAAATGCAGCCTATACCTTCAGAGAC
This sequence comes from Lacerta agilis, assembly GCF_009819535.1. Taxonomy (NCBI): domain Eukaryota; kingdom Metazoa; phylum Chordata; class Lepidosauria; order Squamata; family Lacertidae; genus Lacerta; species Lacerta agilis. The sequence continues at coordinate 109,787,448 of NC_046314.1, read as the reverse complement.
AGTCTTCCTCTTGCTCCCACTTGCTGCAGGGGAAGGGGGAAAATGACTATTGCCTTCAGGTCTTTGTGGGCTTCCTGGAAGCATCTTATGTTCTTAGCTGAAGCTCTTTAAACAAAAGTTATTTGTGGTATACGATTATATGTGTTAAGCCACTTTGTGGGTACATACGTGGATGAAAAGTAGCATATAAATAGGGATAAATATAAATAAGTCTGTTCCATTGGGATACATCCAGACACCCACACCACAATGGCTCCGTTTACTTTTTTCCTCCTCCCTCCTCCCTCCTGACCCCTTTTCCTTTTGTGCTGTGTCTTTCTGGTTGCCAAACTTGAGAGCAGGGACTCTCTCAATACTGACAATTGCAAACTGCTCCAGGAGCTTCTTTTTTGGCAGCTGAAGATTAGGGAGCATAAAAAAGTCATTGACATAGCTGTCAACTTTTCCCTTTTCTTGCGAGGAATCCTATTCGGAATAAGGGAATCTCCCTTAAAAAAAAAGGGAAAAAGTTGACAGCTATGGTCAATGATGACGATTACATTCCTTTGCAATGACCTATGATTATGAAGACTGGCTGGTTGGCTTACTGCATGCACCTGTGGGAATACCTCGCGGACCAGACTGCAGTCTTCGAAACCACATTTGAAACCACATTTTCTGTCAGGGCATCCATCAAAACATCATCAGTAAGAGTAGTAGGCAGTATTCTAAGCAGTCTCATTGAGCAGCTTGAATCAAGTAGATAAGGCAAAATTCAATGTTTGCGATAGGGTGGGCAGATAAACGATGGATATCTAGCTACAGCATTTTTTGGAATAATCTTCCCTTCGAACTCCGCGGGACATCTTCAGTCAGTGATGTGTTTTTGCCAGCAGTTAAAAGCATTTGCGATCACCTGAGCATTTACTGTACCTTGAGCCTTCTGCTCAATTGTTGGCATCTGTCTGTCTTAGGAGACAATGGAAGATCTAATATTGTTGTAACCCACCCAGGGACCTTAGGGGGAAAGGCAGATTAAGGAGGAGGAGGACGAATAGTCTGGCTAGATATTATATCAGCTCCTTCTATCCCTATGACTTCTCTTGGGTATGATTTAGCTGGATACCTTAATATATAATGCGTGTGCGTATCTGTATGTGAATATATATGTATGCTCACACACACGCATGCACACTAAGAAAATAATTTGCAATAAGTTACAGCAGCAATTTATTCTTGTCTCTCTCCGTGGATGAGGGAGGTGGAGTTTGGAGCAGCTTATTAAACAGAAGAGCTTGCCCCCTAGCCCTCTGCGGCTGTTTAATGATCCACTCCTCATGTGCCACCTCTCTAATCTGCGGAGACTGAGAGAGGTACAAATTGTATCTATAATGTTATATTACTTAACACAGTAATGTATTATAAATCAGGGAACAGCAATCCGGCCTTGTAATTGGCGAGACGCCTTACACGAGGAGCTCCCTAATTCAATATTGAGTGACTGCTCTTATGTGGAGCTGCCTGGCTGGATCGAGCCAGCGGAGACCCCGGTGTGATTCAGGGGAGCAACATTTTTTTAAAAAAAACCTTCCCTATACAGGGCTGCTTTCAGACGGCTTGGGAGTCAGGTGATGAAAATAGGGACATCCTACCACACCTGCCAATATTTCTCTGATGAGAATAGGGACGTCCTAAGGAAAAGGGGCAAGCGTAGCGCTGTGGTATAAACCACTGAGCCTTGGGTTTTGCCAATCGGAAGGTCGGCGGTTCGAATCCCCGCGACGGGGTGAGCTCCCGTTGTTCGGTCCCAGCTCCCGCCAACCTAGCAGTTCGAAAGCACGTCAAAGTGCAAGTAGATAAATAGGTACCGCTCCGGCGGGAAGGTAAACGGCTTAGTCATGTTGGCCACATGACCCGGAAAAACTGTCTGCGGACAAATGCCGGATCCTTCGGCCAATAAAGCAAAATGAGCGCCGCAACTCCAGAGTCGTTTGTGACTGGACTTAACTGTCAGGGGCCCTTTACCTTTTTTTTAAAAGGAAAAGCAGGACACTTTGGGGATCAAATCAGAAACAGGAACAGCTTCTGTAAATCCAGGACTGTCCCTGGAAAATAGGGACACTTGGAGGGTCTGCTGCCATCAGAAATGAGACAGAGGGAGAAAGGGTAATTTTGGCATAAGTGGCCTCATTATGCTATGCTCTCTCCAGGGACCTTCAGATGATGCTACCTACTCTAATATATTTCCAGTTCTAGACAGAGACCTTAGAAAATAAATTGTCAGGCCTTCTAACTACTTCTTCTGAGAAATGTTTTGTTTTACCTGTTTCTGCTTTGACCTCCAGCTCGCTTTGAGCGAGTGTCGTCCTGTGTTCTCGAAACGCAATCTAGTGTGTGTTGGCACCTGTGAGCTGCCTCGGAAAGGTTTTCAGCTGAAGGGCGGCATATGGGTGGGGAACCGCAAACTTGAAATGTGGGGAAGTGGAGGGAAAAGAGAGAGAGAGAGAGAAATGGAAAGAAACTGAAATGGATAGATTGGCCCCTCCCAACGCACACAGGCATCTGGCCGGCCCCTGGCAGAAAAGAAGACTGGAATAGATGGGATTTTGGCCTGCTGGATCAGGCCAATGGCCCCTCGAATCCAGCATCCACATCCAAATGACTGTGGGAAACATGAGCACAAAAGTATCCTCTCCTGTGGTCTCCAGCAAGTGATATATAAGAATGCAAGTTTTGCTGATTGCACATATGATGGCTTAATTCCCCAGGCACTAATTTAAAAAGAAGCTTCCGTTAGGGATAATACAGACTACACTTCCCAGTTGTCAAAAAATGTTATTTATGTCTGCCACTACTGTGGACCGTGTTTCGTTAGCCCCAAAATGCAAAACAAGCGAGGTCCCAACCAAAGAAGAATGGCAACTTAAGTTGACAGAATACGCACAGCTTGCAGACTTAACATAGAGAATAAGAGGACAAGAGGAATATACATTTAAAGAAGATTGGAAAATGTTTATCGAATATACGGGAAATAACTGTGTGCGGCTGAAAACGCTAGCAACATTAAGATAAATTCAACAGTGTAAGTAAGTTTTGATGGGTGCAATGATGGAATGCTGAATGGTATAGTTTTTTGTAAGATATGCAGGGATTTATGATATGTAAAATGAACCATGGAAAGTGAAGGGGAGTCGTTGATATCTTAAGGATGTAAAATGGGTACAGTTACGAACTTAATTCATTCCGGAGGTCCGTCCTTAACCTGAAACTGTTCTTAACCAGAGACGTGCTTTCGCTAATGGGGCCTCTTGCTGCTGCCGCTGTGCCGCCGGCACACGATTTCCATTCTCATCCTGGGGCAAAGTTCTCAACTTGAGGTAACTCTTCCAGGTTAGCGGTGTTTGTAACCTGAAGCGTTTCTAACCCGGGGTGTTTGTAACTCGAGGTACTACTGCATTTTAAATTGCAAAACAGAAAATTTAATTAAAAAATTATATATGAAATAATAATAATAGATTTAAAAAGAAGCACCACAACTGAGCAAATCCCACCTTCAGCCCCCTACTTCCATCCCTTCTTCATCCTTTGCCTCTCTAAACCGGGCCATTCTTCGCCCCCCCAACACCCTCCCCACCAGAGCGAGAGAAGTTCCTTTTGCCCTGGGACGTCCAATCGTTTACCCGCACTTGGCATGCACCAGCTGCCCTTCCCTGGGACTTTTATTATAATTATTAAATACGATGTCTGGGCGCATTGTGCGGGGGCCACCTAATTAGCATTCATGCAGCCCAGCGGGGGGCTGACCCATTTAAAGTTTTACAAGGAGTCAAAGAGCACTCGGCAGCCCTCTCAATGGGCAAATGTGCAGCGCGGCCGACGTGGGGTGCAGTCTGGACTCCCCCCCCCCAAACCTGGTATTGGGAGCTGCCACTGCAGGAGGGGGCAGGAAAAAGGCTGCCTTTGCCCTGAGGATTTATTGCCATTGTGTGGCGCTGGCCAGGTTAACATAGCTAAGCCTGGGAGAGGTCTTGGAGGGTCAGGAAAGAGAACAGGGGGCTCCGTGCAGTTATTTCTGGTGGTTGGGGGGGAGGAACATCTTAAAAATTTTAAAAAAAAAATTCTGACCATCTCCTTAATCCTCAAAATCATTAAATCTCATTTTTCAAGAGCAGACATACATGGAAAAAAAGATGAAGAGGGGAGGGTTAGGGAGAGAGAGAGACATTCCAGCAAATGAATCTGCTTTATATTACCCTCAAAATATTACCATAAAACTAGGGAAGGTAGGCAGAGCACTGCACTCATGCCTCACCGGGGCCCAGTATATCAAAAGGTGAATGTGGGTTTGTGGTAAGGGGGGGAATGGGGGGGGGGAGAAGCAACGTTGTCATGTTAGGTTTGATTTAAGACAGAATGCGGGCTGTTCAAGTGGGGGCGGGAGTTTCTTCTCCACCACCTATTTATACAGTCTCCTCTCTCTCTCTCTCTCTCTCTCTCTCTATCTCTCTTTCAGAGGAGGGGATTATTGACATACAATACGGGCAAAAGGTAAAAGGTAAAGGACCCCTGGACGTTTAAGTCCAGTCAAAGGCAACTATGGGGTTGCAGCAGTGCTCATCTCGCTTTCAGACCGAAGGAGCCGGCGTTTGAGAGCCAGTGTGGTGTAGTGGTTAAGAGCGGTAGACTCGTAATCTGAGGAACCGGGTTCGCGTCCCCGCTCTTCCCCATGCAGCTGCTGGGTGACCTTGGGCTAGTCACACTTCTTTGAAATCTCTCAGCCCCACAGAGTGTTTGTTGTGGGGGTGGAAGGGAAAGGAGAATGTTAGCCGCTTTGAGGCTCCTTCGGGTAGTGATAAAGCGGGATATCAAATCCAAACTCTTCTTGTCCACAGACAGTTTTCCGGGTCATGTGGTATGTGGTTAGCATGGCTAAACTGCTTCTGGCGCAACGGGCCACCGAGACGGAAACCAGAGCGCACCGAAGCGCCGTTTACCTTCCTGCCACAGCAGTACGTATTTATTTGCACTGGCGTACTTTCGAACTGCTAGGTTGGCAGGAGCTGGGGCAGAGCAACAGGAGCTCACGCCGCCATGGGGATTCAAACCACCAACCTTCGATTGGCAATCCCAAGAGGCTCAGTGGTTTAGACAGCAGCAGCACCTGCGATATGATATGATATATGATATGAGTACCAGTGAGCAAAGAAATATGTCTGTCACCAGAGCAGCCCTGAGGACTCTCACTGCTTTCGGAGCTGCAATCCCACAGATTCCTGGGCACAGGGGCATAGCGAGCCGAACACATGCGCTGCAGCCTTAAAAGTTGCCATGTGTCGGCGGCGTCGGTTGCGGGGCACCGCCTCGAGTGCACCCCCCAAGGAGGTACCTGGGGTGGATGGCCCCGCCCCCTTGCTCCGCCCCTGCCTGGGCAGAGAATTGGGGTCTCCTGAGCACCTCTGTTTCCTTTAAAGAAAAGAAAAGAAAAAAGATGGATCTCAAGAACATGGGAAGATCCCTACTGGATCAGGCCAGTGGCCCATCTAGTGTGGTTCTCACAGTGGCCAACCAAGATAGGCGCCCGTGGGAAACCAGCAGGCAGGATTCGAGCACAAGGTGCCCCGGGGGTTCCCTTGCCCAGAATACCCTCCACCCACAGGCTGCCAATATCATCAGGTGACAAGGTTTACTTGTTTTACAAAAATTATATGCCGCTTGAAACAGGTTTGCAAAGCATAAGATGATAAAATCAGGGCCATTTTTCTAGAAAAAAAGAAGTGCCAGAACTCCCTATAAACGCCTTCCTTGTTATCTTATACAGTGGTACCTCGGGTTACAGACGCTTCAGGTTACAGACTCTGCTAACCCAGAAATAGTACCTCAGGTTAAGAACTTTGCTTCAGGATGAGAACAGAAATCGCGCGGCAGCAGCGGGAGGCCCCATTAGCTAAAGTGGTGCTTCAGGTTAAGAACGATTTCAAGCTAAGAATGGACCTCCAGAACGAATTACATTCTTAACCCTAGGTACTACTGTAATGGTAATGGCGCTCACCTGAGAGGTGCTGGAACTGAGTTCTGGTGACATCCAGCTGAAGAAAGAAAAGGCCCTGGATGAAATTATCAGTGGGAAAACCCAGTGAAAACCCACTATTTGCAAGGTCAGAGGCAGTAATGCCTCAGAATACCAGTTGTTGGGGACTGAAGGAGGGGAACATGCACTTGCGCTCCAATCTTGCTTGTGGGGTTTCCCACAAACAGCTGGTTGGTCCTTGTGTTTTTATATCACCTTAATACATCATATGCATTGGTAGTATCTATTTTATTTGTTGTTCAGTCGTTCAGTCGTGTCCAACTCTTGGTGACCCCATGGACCAGAGCACGCCAGGCACGCCTGTCTTTCACTGCCTCCCGCAGTTTGGCCAAACTCATGCTAGTAGCTTCAAGAACATTGTCCAACCATCTCATCCTCTGTCCTCCCCTTCTCCTTGTGCCCTCCACCTTTCCCAACATTAGGGTTTTTTTCTAGGGAGTCTTCTCTTCTCATGAGGTGGCCAAAGTATTGGAGCCTCAGCTTCAGGATCTGTCCTTCCAGTGAGCACTCAGGGCTGATTTCTAAGGATGGTTAAGTTTGATCTTCTTGCAGTCCACGGGACACTCAAGAGTCTCCTCCAGCACCAGAATTCAAAAGCATCAATTCTTCTGCGATCAGTCTTCTTTATGGTCCAGTTCTCATTTCCATACATTACTACTGGGAAAACCATAGCTTTAACTATCCGGACGTTTGTCGGCAAGGTGACAATCCAGACCTTTGTTGGCAAGGTTCATTTATATATAAATGAACAAGAATGTTCCATACATGTAGGAAAATGGAAAGTCCAGGATCTGGCTCTGTTAGAACTGTGACACCTAGCTTTCTATCTTATTTGCTCATTTTTGGGGGGAGGGGGCATGGCGGACCCAATCTCCCATCTGCAGTCCTAAAGTGGTCCAGTGAAGGGACCGGTTGACCACCACTTAGCTGCTTGTGAGAACAACCCAATGCTGCCCATTTGATGCTGTATACAGATACTTAGCAGCGGAGGAAGAAAGAAAGAGGAGGGGGAAGGAAGGGAAGGGGAAAGAAAAAAAAAACCCTTTGCCTTGCATGTGTTTCCTTCATTCTGTGGGCGGAATGATAAGTGTGACTTTGGTTTCATAAAATCTGCAAAATGTCACCATTGCCCACAGCACTTTGCTCTACAAGAGCAAGGTAACAAGTGGCTTAACGGCCGAACGCCTATAACTCCTCACTTTCCAGTCATCCTTAATGATTGCTGAAAAGGAATAAAATACTCGCAAGCAAAATGCGAGCCAATTTGCTTCCAGGCTCACTTCAACACACTGTTTATTACCTTCAAAGCCATCAGTGGCCGAGGCCTTGCATACCTCCGAGAGCGCCTTTCCCCAAATAGAAACACAGTATTTTAGCATCGGTAGGCACACCAAAGGTCATCTAGCTTACCCACCTGTTCCACGCAGAAATCTGCAGCTACGGCGTTTCTGCTTAAACACCTCCAGCAACGGAGACCTCACTGCCTCATGAGCATCCTGTCAGAATTCCAATGGAAGTACAAGCAGGGATTGAAGGCTCTTAATCCCATATTTGGAACTGTCCAATGGGTAACTATGTTCCCATTGGCCGTGGTTATCGAACAATGATGCCCACCCCCCATTTAAATTGCTTTTCCTTTGCACTGAAATGAATGGCATGCAAATAATTATGTCACCAGTTACGTCAAATTTGTAACTTGCGGAAATCACACCAACGATGTGAATTCCGTTAAATGGTGGACAAGGAGACAAATAACTTAGCATTTGGCAAACTGAACTGCAGGGGAATGGAAACCGAGCTGATGGTTACATAAGACAGGTCAGAACGGAAATTGCCTTCTTACATCCCTGCTCCTGAGGCAGTCTGTTGAACACTTCTCATGGTTAGGATGTTTCTCCTAACATTTCCTCCAAAGGTTCCTAGAATTCCCTGCCAAGGAAAACTCACTCTCCTTGCTAAACCTCCACATACAGGTGACAACCTGTCCGTTTTTCAAAAGTTCACTGGCTATTCTTGCTGGCAATCCACCGGCCCCTCTGAATTTGACTACCGTCTTTATTTACATTCTGTTCTGTGACTTTTTTAATCCTAATTTTAAATTCTTGCTATTGATGGCATGCTTTTGACCTGTGTGTCACCCGAGGGTGAGAGGGACCGTTTCTTGGATTCCATGGCTGCGTAAAGGAGTTGCTTTGCCTACCTGTTCTTAAGGGGTAGAGAGGCAAATAATGAAATAAGGAATCATTAAATGAATTGGTTAGTTGGTACCTTGGAGGTCTCTTGCTCAAATCTTGCCTCTGCCCTGCAGTAGGGAACCTACTTCATGCAACCTGAATTTCATGCAGCCTGCAAATATTCAGTGACAGAAAGAGAGAGGTGGCAGAGAGAAAGCGTGCCAGGAGGGCTCCGACGCTGAGTGCAGGGTCATTTATAGGCTCTGGACTGTCCATCAACAAATTGCAACATATGAATCTCCCCAATGACAGCCAGAGCCCAATCACAGTAGTGGCCATCCAGACAAACCCGCCCAGCAGCAGTGGGGTGACTTGCTAGTCCCCCACCGCAACACGTGCTCTCCATGAAGGAGAACACGCTTTCTCCGATGAAAAAAGGGACGTCCTAAGGAAAAGCAGGACCTTCCAGGATCAAGTCAGAAACTGGGATGGCTTCTGTAAGCCTGGGACTGTCCCTGGAAAACAGGTACACTTGGAGTGTCTGCACTGACTGGTAGCGGTTCTTTGGGGTTTTGGACAGGCATCCCAGCCTCACCTGGAGACACCGGGGATTGAACCTGGGACCTCTTGCATGGTGAAGCAGATGCTCTACCGACTGAGCTACGGCAGACCAAACCCCTTGCCTCCCAGTGTGCAATGGCGGAGAGAACTGTTGAGGCGCTGCCTATAACCCCTCCAGCCTCTAGATCCTTGACAGCAGAGGTTATAGCAGAATAGCGGCGAGAAAGAGAAAGAGAGAGAGGGAGAGAGGGAGAAAGAACAATGTGTAATCGGCACTGCATTAGAGATGGAAAAAGTACTTAACGCCGGCAACATTCATCAAGGCTGAATACATAAATGCCACATTTTGAATAAGCCAAGCACAAGACAATGACAAAGGAAAGGCACGTAGCTTCGGGAATCTCTATCATTTTCATTTGCTGCTGTCAGGAACCTGTTTTTTGCCTCTCACTCTATCAGCCATTATAGCATTAATGAAGTAACCTCACATAGTTATTGACTGGGTTGTCAGCCTCCCTGCCTGATCCCTTAATAGAAACCATTGGTCTTCAGTTAAAAATGGGGTGAGCCGGGAGGTGCTGTGGGCATGTGCTGAATTTCAAGTGCACTCCTGAGGTTATCGGAGAGCCATGAAATGCAAATTATTATATTTTTTAAACACACAGATTTCATGCAACCGAGCATATAAAATTGACTAATACTGTACTTTATGCATTCCTAATAATGTCTCCAAATATGCACTGCATATGTTCTTTTCCCCGGGATGTTTGTGGGTGGGATTTCGGCGAAGTGGCAAGGAGCAGCCAAAACCCTTAATTTGGCACATAAAGCACCTTCCTTTGACGGGGCAAATCCCTCCGTCTCCCAAATGTAGACGTTATCTATTTTGCGAGCTGCGTCAGTTGCTCGTCTATCCTCAGACGACACGGGGCCATCCCTTTGTCTGAGTTCCCATCTCTGATCGAAATGGCTTTCCTCTTTTTTTCTTTTTTAGTCTCATAATTCCCCCTCCTCTTCTTCTTGCAAAGCAGTCCCAAGTCCCCAAACTAGTATATTATCATTTGCTCGAAATTGAGAGTTGGCAGAGGTTTTAAGGAATAACTTCTCCCAAAGGTTAATAAAACCCAGGGAGTAATTTCTAAAGACCCGAGCTGTTAATTTGGATACTATCTGCCTCGCACACGCTCTGTGTGAAAAGGAACAGTATCTGTTAACTGGGCCGAGGAACTGTTTACTGCCTTGATAACCTGAGTTTTGCATCTAAGCGAAGATGCAGATCAGAGTCGTTTGCCCATTTAGCCTAGTCTTGTTTGCAAAGGGCGGTATTTGAACCTGGATGATCAGGCAGATGTCAGGGACCCAGTGCTCCAGCCCAGCCCATCACTGGACCCGTATTCATATATATATATATATATATATATATATATATATATATATATGGAACCTCACCAGGCTTCTGGGTCCAGCCATCATTTATATGCCCCACAATGCCTGGAGCAACACTACATAACAGGAATTGTGGGAAATTAAAATGGAGGCTAGGCCCAGCAATAGAACATTTTTTGAGCACCACAGAAGTTGGTCCCCACACAGGTCTACTACTGACAGGAAATGAGCCCCTTGACGGCCAAAACCAGCCTACCTGAGGGCACCCCTGCTCACACCTGGAGCTGGCCCTGTTGCCTACACTTCCTGGCAGTGGCTCTCCAGGACTCTGGGTAGAGGGGCTTCCTACCACTTGCAAACAAGACGAAACAAAATGAAACAGGAAGTTCTGGGGATTCATTGATGTATCGCCACATATCAACGACCCCTTTCCTTGCCTCGGGGTACGGCAAGCAGCTGCCAGCCCTTTGGGGCCAGCGGGCACCTTTGGGGTTTCAAGAGCCGTGGGCGCCAGTCACAAAATGGCTGCCGCAAGGGGGTGCGGCACAACACAAAATGGCTGCCAAAAGAGCAGAAAAAGAGAGCGGGTTGCTAAATGGTGCAGGCATGCTCCAGCTCCATCTGCCGAGACATCTATGGGGAGAAAGGCACTGGTGTTTTTTCCGCACTGGTTAATTTTCACATTATATTTGAGTTTACGCATGATGTAAAAGCCGCTTTCTGAAAAATAGCTGAATTTAACACAAATTTAGTGCTCATTACCATGTTATTTACTTCCAGAAAAAAAAACTCCACTGGTCTATCGAGCTCATTGCCCACACTGATTAGCTGTGGCTCTCCGGGGTTTTAGGCATGGGACATTACTATCCTTACCCTGTAGATCAGGTGTGGGAAACCTTTGACCCTCCAGGTGTTGCTGAACTACAACTCCCATAATCCCTGGCCACTGGCCATGCTTGCTGGGGCTGATGGGATTTGTAGTTCAGAAACAACATACCTGATGCAGATGTTAGTAATTGAACATGCATGCTGTGTGACTGCTCCACCCCTGAGCTATGGCCTGGCCCCTAATTCCATTTTGACATCATCCAAGCTGATGGCCAACTCTGTGCCTTGTGGCCGTGAATTCCATACATTAATTATGGGCTGTGTCAAGAAGCACTTTTATTTTGTCGATCCGGAATATACGACTGGTAAGAAAAAAAAAATGAGGGAGATATATTCAGAAAGGCCAAGAACATAATGAAGGGTGATAAATGTGCTGATTTATGTTAAATAACTTCCATAAAAAAAGCCATGGCAATTGACTGCATATTCCTTTCCCACTAATTTTCTCAGTAGCTACTACAAACAATGCACACCTGAACTTCCATGTGTTGGCTCCTGTGTTAAGTGGTATAGAAATTAAATAAATAAATTAAATAATCAATCAACCAATCAAGTTCTTCTTCTTCTTTGGTGATCACTCATAGCTTGTATTCCGTAAACATGATTTTAACAGTGGGTCCATAAGTGACTTTGGGGTCAATTCTGGATCCACACATCATTCCACAGTTGGGACATAGGTTTCCAGGCAAGACTTGATCATGGTGAGGGTTTGCCAAGCATAACTGTTTAAAAGCTGTTCTCCAACTGGAGCACTCACAGGCCAGTGTTTCCCAGTTGAGAGAGTCTTTAAACCTCTTTTGTTGACCAAATCAACCAAGTACACACTGGTCTACAGTTTTAGTTATGCTTGGAGACATCCAAAAATGCTCCAATAACACAGGGACATTGTCAGCTGCCTTCTACTGAGTCTGCCCATTGGTCCATCTAGCTCAGTATTGACTGTCAGCCACACCCCAGAGTGGGTTCCCTACCTGGAGTTACTGGGGACAGAACCTGAAACTTTCTGCATGCAAAGCAGAGACGCTTCTACTGAGGTGTGATAATTTGAGCCCATGGCATAAACATAGAGAAACTCCTTTCTTCCCTCCCTCCATTTGATAAAAGTTTTGCCAGCATTTTCTCATTTTCTGAAGCACCCCTTTAACTGCTCACAGGGTCCAGATTATCTCTGTGTGTGCAGTTCTTTATCAGTGCACACCGCAAGGTCTCCTTGGCTGGACTCCTCTTCCTCGCCCTCTTGCGTCTTCCTCTGCTATCTTGGCAGGGCAATCTGCGAGCGACAGGGTATGCAGGCATGGCCCAGATATGTCCGTCTGCCTCGAAACGTGATCGGAGACAAAGCATCACTTGCCAGAACCCTTTGCCTCTCTTTGTTCAGAGTGAAACCAGCCTGTTTGGCAGCCCAAGATCTGAAGCAGTGCCGGATTTACATATAAGCTAAACAAACTGCAGTTTAGGGCCCCACTCTCTTGGGGGCCCCCAAAAAAAATTGAAGGGAAAAAACCCTGGATGTACATTTCCAAAATATAAGATCAAAAACAAATAAAATAAAGCCTACATACAGCAACAGTGTTTTGTGTTGTGTAGGCTCCTCTTTGTTATGTGCAAATGGCTTTAGATACCTATTAGGTCCATAAATTACCATATAGCATATATTCAACACAAAAAAACAGTGACAATTTGTTGTTGACAAAGTACAGCTGGATATATAAAGAGCCCCATTACCTTCAGTAGCTTAGGGCAGGCATAGGCAAACTTGGCCCTCCAAGTGTTTTGGGACTACAACTCCCATGATCCCTAGCTAACAGGACCAGTGGTCAGGGATGATGGGGTTTGTAGTCCCAAAACATCTGGGAGGGCCCAGTTTGCCTGTGCCTGGCTTAGGGCTTCATCAAACCTAAATCTGGCCCTGATCTGAAGCAAATATTTCTTGAGGAAAGTGTTGTATCCTCAGCCATTGTTTTCATGATTTTGGGGCTCGGGGTGGCGGGGTGGGGTGGACCTTCTGAGGGAAGTGTGTTCCACCACCTTTCTTCGAGGAGGGGAGGGGAGTCCCAGGTTCAACCCCCAGCATCTCCAGGTAAAGCCGGTTGGGAATCCTATCCAAAATGCCAACAATAGGGAGCTCTCCAAAGTATAGACAACATCAGGCATAGGCAAACTCAGCCCTCCAGATGTTTTTGGCCTACAACTCCCATGATCCCTAGCTAACAGGACCAGTGGTGAGGGATGATGGGAACTGTAGTCTCAAAACATCTGGAGGGCCGAGTTTGCCTATGCCTGGACAACATGGAGCTTGATGGACCAATGGCCCAATGCTTCCAAACTTCCTATGTTCTGGGACTGGTTTGCTTTGTGAAAACAAGGTTTGTCAAGCAATGCAGCACAAAGGCTTCAAGGCTGAATTTCACTGGCTGGGCCATGTCTGCCATAAACACTTTTGCATCAGGAACAAAGACTCAGCCTTCCAGAAGTATTCCCCAGCTGATGAATTTCATCTGCTTTCTCTGCCATCTTCTGCAGCAGATCTAATTCCAAATATTGCCGATGTAACAATTCATTTATATCCCTGTCAGTGTTTGTACTGTAAAGGGAAAGGCGTGACCGGGAGTTAACTACACAACTGCTATCCAATGATCCTAATTTCCATGATTTTGATAATAATGAGTCCGACCAAACTGTTCAGCTGCACTTTCTACCTCAGCAAAACTGAGCTATAATTGTATAGAGAATCATTTTATGGGTGAATTGCGCCCTATAATGTAAAAAGATTAAAATAAAGTGCTCTAATATACAATGTCCTAACAGGTGCAGATACTTACCTGGGCAATTAAAATCTTTTTAATATACAAATCACAGGCAATGAGGCTGTTGGCATGATTAACGGGATCTTTCAGGACACAAAAGGATTTGTTGAACAGGGGAGTGGGGGGGGGAAATTTTGGTTGGCTTGCAATATCCCACCCCGCTGTTGTTTAAGGAATGCAAACAAATGCATCTGAACTAACTTAAAGCAGATCCCTCAAATGTATACATTCTCCACTTTTGTTTAAGTCATGAAAAATAATCCCTATTTCACCATTTGTAGCACACTTGCATCACTGCTGTGCCACCGAGCTGTACTTTGCTCAAAACACCTGATAGCTAATAGCCACTATGGCCAAAATCTACCCTGCAGCATACCTTTGTGTAATATTTATTTCACATGCAAGGAAATCACACATAGAATCGGGGCCAGATTTAGGTTTGATGAGGCCCTAAGGTACTGAAGATAATGCGGCCCTTTATATGTCCAGCTGTCCATTGTCAACAACAAATTGTCGCTGTTTTTTTTGTGTTGAATATATGCTATTTGGTAATTTATGGACCTAATAGGTATCTAAAGCCATTTGCGCATGCAGAATGTAGGCACCCTATATATAGAAATGAGCAAACCAGTGATATTTTAGGGAGCAGGCTAGCCGACAGGGCCCATTACTTACATCATAGAGCCTACACAACACAAAACACTGTTGCTGTATCTAGGTTTTATTTTATTTGTTTTTTTTTCTTATATTTTGGAAATGTACATCCAGTGTTTTTTTTTTTCTTTTGGGGGGGGGGACAAGAGAGTGGGGCCCTAAGCTATAGCTTGTTTAGGTTATAAGTAAATCCGGCACGGCATAGAATCATAGAATGATTGGAAGTTATCACCTGATACAGGTAATACAGCTCTGTGGGATAGATTTGTATTTGGAAGATGAGACTCATTTGGCATTGGGGCAACCACCATAGGACCCTAGAATTCTAGGGTTGGAAGGGAGAAAGAGAGTGATTTAGTCCAACCCCCTGCAATGCAGGAATCTCAACTAAAGCATCCCTGACAGATGACCACCCAACCTCTGCTTAAAAACTTCTGAGGAAAGAGAGTCCAACACCTTTTGTGGGAGTCCATTCCACTGTTGAACAGCTCTTACTGTCGGGTCTTCTTGATCGTCCTAATGTTTACTCGGAATCTCCTTTCTTGTAACTTGAATTCATTGGTTCAGGTCATACCTAGAATCATAGAATCATAGATTTGGAAGAGACCCCAAGGGCCATCCAGTCCAACTCCTGGCCAAGCAGGAAACACCATCAAAGCATTCCTGACAGATGGCTGTCAAGCCTCTGCTTAAAGACTTCCAAAGAAGGAGATTCCACCACACTCCTTGGCAGCAAATTCCACTGTCCAACAGCTCCCACTGGCAGGAAGTTCTTCCTAATGTTTAGGTGGAATCTTCTTTCTTGTAGTTTGAATCCATTGCCCCGTGTCCGCTTCTCTGGAGCAGCAGAAAACAACCTTTCTCCCTCCTCTATATGACATCCTTTGATATATTTGAACATGGCTGTCATATCACCCCTTAACCTTCTCTTCTCCAGGCTAAACATACCCAGCTCCCTAAGCCGTTCCTCATAAGGCATCGTTTCCAGGCCTATGACCATTTTGGTTGCCCTCCTCTGGACACATTCCAGCTTGTCAGTATCCTTCTTGAACTGTGGTGCCCAGAACTGGACACAATATTCCAGGTGAGGTCTGGCCAGAGCGGAATACAGTGGTACTATTACTTCCCTTGATCTAGATGCTATACTCCTATTGGTGCAGCCCAGAATTGCATTGGCTTTTTCAGCTGCTGCATCACACTGTTGACTCATGTCAAGTTTATGGTCTACCAAGACTCTTAGATCCTTTTCACATGTACTGCTCTCAAGCCAGGTGTCACCCATCCTGTATTTGTGCCTTTCATTATTTTATTTTTTTTGCCCAAGTGTAGCACTTTACATTTTTCCCTGTTAAAATTCACCTTGTTTGCTTTGGCCCAGTTCTCTAATCTGTTAAGGTCATTTTGAAGTGTGATCCCTACCTTTGCAGGATTAAACAAGCTTGCTCCATCTTCCATTTTCTCTTCCCAGGGTTGAAATAGGTTTCAACTGTCTGTTCATTTAGGATCTGTGCATGCAATGGTCTTGTGCCTGCCCTGAAATCTTTCCACACTTTTTGGGTGGGTGTGATGTATTCACTTCACATCTCAATGATGGTCTTTGATCGCTATTCTCGCAGCTTGGTGGTCCATTCTGCAGCCCTTTAAAATGTGTTTATTAATCATTTAATAAAAACTCATTTTTTTCTTTCCTCTTTAGTGAGTTGCTCCTCCAAATCCTTCCTGGCCTTTCTTTAGATGTTTGCACATTTAACTTTTTAAGCTCTTGTGGGCTGCCATCATCTGGATTTCATTTTCACTTTCGGAAAGATGCTGTTTTGCCATAATAAATTTCCAAATTGTGATATTTAACCAGGCAGATATTTCTGCAGAAAATCCCATGCCTCTAACAAAGAAATTAGGACACACAAAGTTTCCTCTGATAATTTTAAGCAATTGTGTTCACTGATCCTGACTTATTTTAGAAACGTTATCTGCCTTCATTACTGTGTTCTGGATTAATTGTGTTTGTGTAAAATCGCTCCCTTTGAAGTTAAAAGTTACATTTGTGTTTCTGCCTTGGATCTTTTGAACAGGAATTTGATTTCATTATGCTTTGTATTCTCTAGGTGCTCAGCAATATTACTTCTTGGACCCATTCCTGCTCTCTTTTTCAACCAAAATCCCTTAAATAGACCTCATGTGGACTCCAGAACTACCTGTTCCAGGAAATCCTCATTTACATGGTCACAGTTTAGATGTGTGTGTTCTATCCCATGGACTGAAAAATGTTAATTCTCATATCTTGGCACTTGGGCTGTGAGTTCCCAAGGAATGCCATCTTATCCCTGAAGCATTTAGGACAGAGGTCGGCCACCTCCGGCCCATGGGCCAGATGTGGCCCATGAAGGCCGTTTTACCGGCCCACAAGCTGCCCGCCAACTGAGCCGCCCGCCTGGCAAGCCCCCCGCATGCTCAGATGTGTCTGCGCATGCTCAGATACTGGAAATCATGTCTGCGCATGTCCAGATGCCAAAAATTGCTTCTGCACAGCTGCGATTTTCGGCGTCTGGGCATGCACAGAAGCGATTTCTGCAAGCGCGATTTTCGGCGTCGTGCTGCACATGTCCGGCCCACGGACACTCTCCATGGGCTTGATCCGGCCCATGGCCGGATAACCTTGCCTATGCCTGCTTTAGGAGCTCTCATCCAGAGATTTGGACCAGAAAGGGATAATGACTCATGACAACGTGTTATGGAATTAAAATTTGACCACAACTTTCTTAAACTTTCAAATGTAGGAAGACCTTGGCTTAGGCATTGGGTGTGTATCCCCCCAGCCCCCCAGCTGGGGGGACTGGGGCTCCTCAGGGCAAATGGGATATGGGGGTGCTCTGCAAGACACATGTGTACACAGACAGCACACCCTATATCCCCGCACACAGGGTAGCCAGTGACACCCATATTACAACCCCTTTAAGAGGGGGGACCCTGGAATCGTCTCCACAGGGAGGTGAATCACCACTTCACACACACCCGTTTAAGGAAGAAAGACGAAAGGATTCCTCCCTAAACCCCCAAGCTTGTGACAAATTGCTACGGGGAAGACAAAACCTGGCAATGCAGGAAAATTTCATCCCGGGTCTTCGGAGGCCACCAGTCAAAAGACTGTAGCAGTGCCCAATAAACAGGAAGAAAAAAGGTTACCCTGCAAACAAGAAACATTAAACAAAGGGAGGGTCGGGGTGGATGGGTGTGTGAATCTCCTGAGCCGGTTGCCTGGCTGCTGCCGGCTCTACCCCCTATTTATGTGACTGGCCCCACCCAACCAGCAGCGTGCATTGGCTAACTGAGGCTGGGCGTGAGCCCCCAAAGAATAACACCGAGAGGCAGGCCAGCCCATACAAACCGGTAAGTTCCCTGGGGTCCGAAGCGCCGCCCGCGATCCAGCAAAGTGCGCGCACAGTGTAAAGTTTGAGTGCTCATTGTGGCTGAGGAAAAGCCTTGCCAGGGACCTTCTGCATGCCAAGCAGATGTGCTGCCATGGCCCTCCCCCAGGTATGGCAGCTCCAGGTTTCAGAAGGACCTTCAGCAAGACTTTGCTTCCTTCAGTGGGTCTACCTCCTTCACTGCTGCCCCATTTCTTTGGCAAGAACACAGGGAGGCAGTGAGCGAGCAGCATCTACTGGCCCTCTTTCTTGGCCCCACCGTTGCCTGGATCAAAGCAAGAGGCTGGTGAGCAAACAGGTTCCAGAAGCAAAAGAAGGGATCACATCAGTGGTCTCCTTCAAGGCCGGCTTTAGGTTTGATGAGGCCCTATGCTACTGAAGGTAATGGGGCCCTTTATATGTCCAGCTGTCCTTTGCCAACAACAAATTGTCGCTGTTTTTTTGTGTTGAATATATGCTATATGGTAATTTATGGACATTACTACTGGGAAAACCATAGCTTTAACTACAAAGGTCCGTATAGTTAAAGCTATGATTTTCCCAGTAGTAATGTACGGAAGTGAGAGCTGGACCATCAAGAACGCTGATCGCCGAAGAATTGATGCTTTTGAATTATGGTGCTGGAGGAGACTCTTGAGAGTCCCATGGACTGCAAGAAGATCAAACCTATCCATTCTGAAGGAAATCGGCCCTGAGTGCTCACTGGAAGGACAGATCCTGAAGTTGAGGCTCCAGTACTTTGGCCACCTCATGAGAAGAGAAGACTCCCTGGAAAAGACCCTGGTGTTGGGAAAGATGGAGGGCACAAGGAGAAGGGGACGACAGAGGATGAGATGGTTGGACAGTGTTCTCGAAGCTACTAACATGAATTTGGCCAAACTGTGGGAGGCAGTGAAGGATAGGCGTGCCTGGCGTGCCTTCGTGTCCATGGGGTCACGAAGAGTCGGACACGACTAAACGACTAAACAACAACAAAAAATTTATGGATCTAACAGGTATCTAAAGCCGTTTGCACATCTTGCCATGCAAGTAGTCCATATATAGAAAGGAGCAAACCAGTGATATTTTAGGGAGCAGGATAGCAGGCGGGGCCCATTCCTTACATCATAGGAGCCTATACAACACAAAACACTGGAGAGACCTGGTCTGAACAAAGACATTGGATTCTTATCTCATTATACATGACAAAGCTATCTTTAGCCATCTCACCTCTTGCTTTTTCCTTTAGGACTAATTGCAGTCGTTAACAGTCATCAACAGGTTTTCCACACCCATCAGCCAATCACCCATTCCCACCACCCTCCCCACTCTCTCACTATATATAAGGGTTTGGTGACTTCTGTTTCAGTGTACCTGAAGAAGTGTGCATGCACACGAAAGCTCATACCAAGAACAAACTTAGCTGGTCTCTAAGGTGCTACTGGAAGGAATTTTTTTAATGTTTTATTTTGTTTTGACTATGGCAGACCAACACAGCTAACCTACCTGTCACTGTTGCTGCATGTATGTTTTATTTGTTTTTTTATCTTATATTTTAGAAATGAACATCCAGGTTTCTTTTTTCCCTTTGCTGGAGTGTGAGACCTTGACAGACACACCAACCTTGATGCAACCTCTTAGCTGAATACCGTCTGGGTTTTTTTTTTTCTAGATAAGGAAGAACAGAAAGGATTCTGCCGTTTCTAGCAAGCTCATGTTGTCACCATTCACACCATTTCCTTTCCTTTCCTTTATTTGGAACGAGTGGGATAGGAATATCAGAAGAACCTGCAGCATTGGGCCATTGGCCCATCTAGCCCAGCATCCTGTTCTCACAGGGGCCAACCAACCCCCTGTGGGAAACCAGGGAGTAGGATTGGAGCACAAGAGCCCTCTCCCCTCAGGTGGTTTCCAGCAACTGGTATTCAGAAGCATTGCTGTGGAGATGGAGCTTAGCCCTAATGGTTAGTAGCCCTCAATAGCCGCCTCCTCTATGAATTCCTCTACTCCTCTTTTGAAGCCATCCAGCTCGGTCGCCATCACTGCTTCCTGTGGGAGGGAGCAGTGGCGTAGCGAGGGTGGGGCATAGGGGCGGGGTGTCCTGGGTTCCAGGGGAGGGTGGTGACACTTGGGCCAGCCCCGCCCTGCCCCGCCAGCGGGCCCCGAGCAAACCGCGGAACGGGGCAGCCTCGCCCTGCAGCCTGCGAGCAAACCTGCTCGGCGGCCTGCGAGCAAGCCGCGGAGCGAGGCCGCTCCGCCCTGCAGCCTGCCCGGGGCCCGCCTCCAACGGCGCTATGGGGCTACCACACTTGTTGCGGTGAGAACTGGAGACTGACCCTCGTGTTGTGGTTGGGTATATTGGACAGCCACAACAACTAACTGGTAGGTCCCTCGTTACTGGGTTTAATCTGGCCAATGGGGTGCTGTCTCAATGCATCGAGGGACCTATAAATACCAGAGCTTCCCCTTTTGGCTCGTGCATCAGAACACCTGCCCACCTCTCCCTATATTTAGGGCATTTTGCGGTTGACCTTGCTATGCCGTCGTGTGTCATCTGTCATTGGGACAGGGGCACGGCAAGGATTTTCCCCACTTGGCTGATTGGCTGTTGGCATTTGGGTTTCGCCTGCCACGTAGCAAATCGTCACAACTTGTAAGGTTGCGGATAGGCGCTGGTTCATGTGATAGGGATGGGAGAACGATCTCGCCATTCCTATGTGAAGGGTATTCCGTTAAAAGAATCCAGGGACTCAAGTTGGTTTGGTCAACACCCGAGAGGGGGTTGTGCCCATGCCTGAGTCCAGGGGAGTATCTGGGGGAATGGACATAGCCTGTACCTGGGCTTTCTACCTAGCTCAGGTGTTCGCCCTTGGCTGACCTATGCTGGTGACCTGGGTCAGTGCTACCTGCAAGGGTGCAGGGAGCTAGTGGAACCAGAGCCTATGCAACCACTCACTTTCTGTAATCAATACAGTTGTGGCCTAAATTCTGCCAAAAAACAAAACCAAAATTTGAGTGAAATGTGTTTTTATTTAGGGGGGAGGTCTCTGGGTCTATCTATCTATCTATCTATCTATCTATCTATCTATCTATCTATCTATCTCTATGTATCATCTCTCTCTCTCTCTCTCTCTCTCTCTGCATCATCTATCTATATCTATCTATCTATCTATGTATCATCTATCTATATCTATCTATCTATCTATTTATCTATCTATCTATATCATCTATCTATCATCTATCTATCTATCTATCTATCTATCTATCTATCTATCTATCTATCATCTATCTATCATCTCTATCTCTATCTATCTATCATCTATCTATTTTGGGGCTTGTTCTCATTCAAAGCTTTGAAATAAGACAAAACCAATCAATTGTGTTATTTGCTCCATTTTATCCCCAGAGTAACACCTTAATCTCCCACAGCGCCTTTGCAGGTGGGAGTTGACTCTGTTTTTTTAAAAAACTTGCATATTACTCGAGAAGGTACATCACAAAACACCAGCCAGAAGAAATCTCTTCTCTCCCCCCCCCCACCCAACCGCTCTGCTGCATATTTCTTTAATTAAAACTGTGGTTTGGGTTTTGTGTTTAGGAAAAGAAAAGTGTGGGGGGGGGGTTGAGAGACAGAAGAGAAAAGCTCTTTTTTTCTTTCTGCGTATGTGTTTTGGTAAACATGCTCTTTTTCCTCAAGCACTTTATGAATTAATGAACAGAAGTCAGGAGAAAGATCCTTCGGAGTTTCTCTTTTATGCGCCCTGTAATAAAACAAAGAGAAGCGGGATTGTGAATTTAGGGAAAGACCCTTTTGGCAGGCCACGGTTTTCAACAGGTTTCTTTAATTTATTTATTTACCGTTCCTTAGGAGTCGGTTGTTTGAAATAATCCATGCTCCCTTCCCTAAATTAATATTTATAGTCTTCTGTATGGAACATGAATAGTTAGAATGTCAGAGCATTACAAAGGCCCACAGAAACATGCAAACACTTGTGGGAGCTTAAGAGAGAGAGAGAGGAAACTTGCCACGAGCCTTGAAATTCACAACACTGACTGTCAAAAATAATATTCAGTTATACTTTCAATATGCACATCCCAATGCCGGGTCCTGTGTAGAGAAAATGGTATACTGGAGACTTATGGTTTGTCCATGCTTTTGTTTGTCCCAAGCCTAAAAAGCAAGAGGTTTTCTGCTTGTCCTGCCTCAGGTGTGTGTCTCAGGTGGTAGAAGCTTGGTCTATCACTCAACATCCAAAACACCAAAGTGCTATACAAACAAGTACTAAACAACCCCTCTGCAGAGCCACAAATCCAACTCAATGGTGTAACGTTGGAAAATGTCGATCACTCCTCCTACCTGGGCAGTTATCTTTCCACAAGGGCCAACACTGATGCCAAAATCCAGCATCGCCTGAGCTCTGCGGGTGCAGTTTTCTCCCGATTGAAGCGCAGAGTGAGGACCAGGACATTTGCAGGGAAACCAATATTTATCCTACTGCCAACCTTACTGTATGCTTGTGAAACATGGACCACTTATAAACACCATCTCCAACTCCTTGAAAAATTGCATCAACGGTGTCTCCGAAATTTTTTACACATCACTTGGGAAGACAGGTGAACTAATGCCAGTGTAGTGGAAGAAGCAAAGGCCACCAGTGTCGAAGCAATGATTCTTCAACATCAACTTGGTTGGACTCGTCATGTTGTCTGGATGCCTGATTATTGTCTTCCAAAGCAACTACTCTATTCCGAACTTAAAAATGGAAAGTGTAATGCTGGTGGTCAACAAAAGAGGTTTAAAGACTCTCTCAAGAAAATCTTTTAAAATGCAGTATAAATACCAACAATTGGAAAACACTGGCCAGTGAATGCTCCAGCTGGAGAACAGCCTTTACCAAAGGCGTTTGTTTTGACTATGGCAGACCAACACGGCTACCCACCTGTAAATGGACTTTGAAGATGCTCAAACGCAGGATGATAGGGAGAAACTGACTTTGAAGACACTCGAACTCAGAACGCAAGGGAAAAATGTGCTAAGAGGAAGGCACGCTTGGCAAACCCTCACTGTGATCAACTCCCACCCGGAAACCTATGTCCCAACTGTGGAATGATGTGTGGATCCAGAATTGACCTCCAAAGTCACTTATGGACCCACTGTTAAGACTGTGTTCAAGGAAGACAATCTTACTCAGCTATGAGTGATCGCTAAAGAAGAAGAAGAACTTGATTGGTTGATTGATTATTTAATTTCTATAACACATAACACAGGAGCCAACTCCTAGGGGTGTGGTTCAGGTGTGCATTGTTTGTAGTAGCTACTGAGAAAATTAGTGGGAAAGGAATATGCAGTCAATTGACATGGCTTTTTTATGGAAGTTATTTAACATAAATCAGCGCATTTATCGCCCTTCATTATGTTATTGGCCTTTCTGAAAGGGAGAAACACGCTAAGAGGAAGGCATGCTTGGCAAACCATCACCGTCATCAGCTCCTGCCCAGAAACCTATGTCCCCACTGTGGAAGGACGTGTGGATCCAGAATTGGCTGCCACAGTCACTTATGGACTCACTGTTAAAACCGTGTTTATGGAAGACAATCTTACTCAGCTACAAGGGATCGAAAAAGAGGAGGAGGAGGTCACCCTTCAAAGGAAAGTATGTTTTCAAATGCCACTGGGAAAGATCAGGGTTGCCATATTTCGAAGAGCAAAAAAGAAGAAGAGGGAATCCTATGACGGCTCTCATTTTAAATACCCCTACTATATGTAGACTAGAGAAGGTGTTATATTGCTGGGGGGGGGGAGAGAGAAGAAGAGGAAAGCAAGTCTTCAGCCACCAGTTATGTCTATTTTGGCAAATTTGGAAAATCCACCCGGACAGAAACTTTACCCCTGAAAAAGAGGACGTGTCCTAGAAAAAGAGGACACATGGCAACTCCACTTAAACTGTGCCAGTTGGATGCAATTGGCATTGCAATAGTCAATCACATCCTTACCTCCTTGCTTTGGGAACATGTGCCATTGGCTGGTTGGTCTCTTCTCCTCAGAAAACCCTTGTGCCCCCCCCCTTTGTAAATGAAGCGTCTGAGTCCCTAATGCTGGAGTGGGGGACTTGATGGCTTCCAGAAGTTGCTGGACTCCAACTCCCATCATCCCTGAGCCATGACCATGCTGGCTGGGTCCATGCATCCCAGGCATAGGAAAACTTGGGACTACAACTCCCATGATCCCTAGCTAACAGGACCAGTGGTCAGGGATGGTGGGATTTGTAGTCCCAAAACATCTGGAGGCCCAAGTTTGCCTACGCCTGATGCATCCCATCGGGTTCCTCTTCCCTGTCCCCACAAAAAAATAAAATCCAATGGCTGCATAGCTCCTGCGTGTGTCTCCACAGTAATGTCTCATAAAATTGTAATGTGCCATCATTGCATTTTTACTTCTTAAAAATGACAAATACTAGTATCGATGACTCTTTTGGGGCTAAAGGAGCAATGGGAGCAGATCCTGAAAAGTCTGACACACACACACACACACACACACACACAGAGAGAGAGAGACTCCTTACAAGGTAAATGAACCAAGGGCTTGAAGCAGTTGCTGACCCCCCAAAGTCAGGTTTATTCTCTCTCTCGCTGCTCCTAACACACATAAATAAAATAAATGCTGCCAATAAAATGATATTCAGAGAGAAAGCATAATGTGTGGGTATATTACTCCCATGTGCACCACCCACTTTCTAATCTTGCCGCACATTTTAGGATATTTTCTAAATTGTCAAATGGCTTTGGCCTTTACCAAATGGATGAATGGCTATGGTTAGTTAACAAGCATTGCTTTTACATTTCTTGGCGGGGAGGTGGGGAGCAGCAGCCGATTCTCCCTTAAGTGCACGGAGCGTGCGGATCACAATTTGCAAACTAGGATACTGAATGCTTTAAAAGTTAAGTTTAGTCAACCTCCCTCAAAGTTTAAATAAGGTTGACTGGGAACTAAGAAACAAAGCTGGGAACTGCCCTGGCAATCGGGCCTACCGTATTTTTCACTCCATAAGACGCACCTAGTTTTTAGAGGAGGAAAGGGGGAAAGCCCTGTTTTTTTGAGGATCAGCTGAAAGTGGTGCAGCTTTTTTTTGCAAAGAGGAAAAGCCCCATTTTATAGGGTTCAACTCACAGTTCTGCAGCTTCTAGTCCTACAGCCATTTCTACAGTTTCCAGACAGATAATCAAATCAGCCAGTCACATGTTGCTGGGGAAACAAACAGCCTCCCTCTCCATTCAACAATGGAGGCCTGGGCAAGGGGGCGGTGCTGGAAAGGGAGCCTTATCTCTCTCCCAATCACTTGCTGAACATCTGTTCAGCGGCTTCCTTTCAACACCTTCTTTCTTTGTAA
Organism: Lacerta agilis; assembly: GCF_009819535.1. NCBI lineage: Eukaryota > Metazoa > Chordata > Lepidosauria > Squamata > Lacertidae > Lacerta > Lacerta agilis. The sequence goes on along the minus strand of NC_046314.1, from coordinate 109,762,119 downwards.
AAAAAGAGCACGATCTGCTTTTGGCCCCTAGGCAATAAGGCTCCAGGGACCATGCATTCGCTCCATAAGACACACAGACATTTCCCCTTACTTTTTAGGCGGAAAAAAGTGCATCTTATGGAGCAAAAAGTATGGTAATTTGCCCAATACATTGAAAGCAGTGTCGTGCCACTTCATGACTTCCGCCAAAGAATTCTGGGAACTGTAGTTTTTTCATGGTTGCTGGGAGTTGTGGGGAGACCCCGTTCCCCTCACAGAGCTGCAATTCTCAATTGTAGTCCAAGAATCCATCCCTCTGCACAGGGAGCTCTGGGAACTGTAGCTTTCAGAGGGATATAGGGAGTCTCCTAACACCTCTCAGCTCCCTTAACATGCTACAGTTCCCAGGATTCTCTGTAGGAGTTCTAAGAGATCATAACTCAAATCACTTCAACACACCCTCTGCCTAGCTTTCATTTTCTTTTAAGATGTGGGAGAGAAAAAAAACAACAACATGTGTTTTCCTCCCCTAAAAATTATTCAGGCTTAGCTCTCTCTTTCAACATTTTTTTTTGGGGGGGACGCAAAACTTGCAACCAACCAGGCCCATCTCTGTTGCAACGCAGTGAACCTTCCAAACCCCTTGTCCTACTTCCTCGGAACGGAACAAATTACATGTCATAGCGGGTTGTATATCACATGGTCAATGTTTATGACATAAGATTAAGCAGAACCTCAGAACGGGCTTCTCTGGCGAGAGCTGGAGCAGGTCAAACGGTCGGTTGACTGACAAGCTGTGTGTGCATGTGTACACACTGAAATTTACCGGTCTCCCTCCCTTCGCTGAATGCAAACCTTAACTCCCTGATGCCTGACATTTAACCCCCTTCCATATCTATATACAATAACTGCATGTGCATTTATCACAAAGCTTTATGAACAGTGGAAGTTTATTGCACCACACTTAAACCTCGTTTAACCTTTCCTTTGGAAAAAATGATGCTTTAATCTAGGATGGCAAGAGTTTGTAGTATTCTAAATGACTGGGCCATCCATTGACTTTAGTGGGGTAGGAGAGCTGAAAAGAATGCCAATATATTTCACATTTGGCAACCAACACACCGCTTTGGTTTCAGATAGTACATGGGTAAAGGTAAAGGGTAAAGGGACCCCTGACCGTTAGGTCCAGTAGCGGACGACTCTGGGGTTGCGGCGCTCATCTCGCTTTATTGGCTGAGGGAACCGGCGCACAGCTTCTGGGTCATGTGGCCAGCATGACAAAGCCGCTTCTGGAGAACCAGAGCAGCGCACAGAAACGCCATTTACCTTCCCGCCGGAGCAGTACCTATTTATCTACTTGCACTTCGTGCTTTTGAACTGCTAGGTTGGCAGGAGCAGGGACCGAAGTTTGCCTCCAGAAAATCCCATTGTCAGTTACACCTGACTGCATCAAACAGTCAGGGAACAATTTTAAATATAGCAAAAGTATTGGGGTAGGAGAGCTGGGGGGGGGCAGGGAATTCACATTGGGGAACCAATGTGCCCGCCCCTTTGGTTTCAGATGGTACATGAGTAGACAAGTCCAAAAAGCCCGGGGCACCAATTTTCACAGCCCTCTAGCAGCTATGGTGGTTCATCAAACCCTGGAAGCTTTTTACTCAATTCTGACTAAACTAAGCCTCCTAGAGCACAATATACACCAGGAGGCTGAGTTGGCCAGAATTGAGTACACATTTCCAGAGTTAACACTAAATACATTGTTGTTGTTGTTCAGTCGTTCAGTCGTGTCCGACTCTTCGTGACCCCATGGACCAGAGCACTCCAGGCACACCTATACTTCACTGCCTCTCGTAGTTTGGCCAAACTCATAAATATATTACTTTTGGTAAATGACCCACCATAACTGCTAGAGAGCTGCGAAAATTTGTGTCCCAAGCTTTTTAGACTCGTCTACGCATGTACTATCTGAAACCAAAGGGGCGGGCACATTGGTTCCCCCATGTGAATTCCCTGCCCCCCAGCGCTCCAACCCCAGTACTTGTGCTATATTTAAAATTGTTCCCTGATTGTTTGATGCAGTCAGGTGTAACTGCCAATGGGATTTTCTGGAGGCAAAGTGTATTCACACACCAACACACAAATTTTGGGTACCTGCACGCACTACAATCAGTACAGGGTTGGGCTGTGAGGAGGTGAGCCGAGAGCTGGGAACCAGGAGCTACGCTAAGAAGCCAGTATTCAGGAGGACTGAAGGATCAGTCGAAGCTGAAGGACACGTCAGGAGGTAGGATTGAGGAGCTAGGCAGAACCAAGAGCAAGACAGCACCAGGAAGAGGGCCTTCTCGATAGTGACAACCCCATGGAATGCCCTCCCATTAGATGTCAAGGAAATAAATAACTATCTGACTTTTAGAAGACATCTGAAGGCAGCCCTGTTTAGGGAAAGTTTTAATGTTTGATGTTTTATCGTGTTTTTAACATTTTGTTGGGAGCCGCCCAGAGTGGCTGGGGAAACCCAGCCAGATGGGTGAGGTATAAATAATGAATTATTATTGTTATTATACAAAGGACCACCATGAAGCAGGACTGAAGGCCAAGACAGGGTCGGCATCAGAAAAAAACAGCTATGAGATAGCACTGAAGATGAAGCCAGAAGTCAAAGTATGTGTATGTCTAGAGACAATGGATATAACAAACATCATTAGCTCTACTGTTGGATAAGTGTTTAGTACCGGTAGTCGTATTTGTTTGAAAACCAATAAGTTTATCCAAGAACAAACTTTTCTCAGGAGGTTGGCCCTCCCTGAAGCGTCTCCCCTGCCAAGCTGAACCTGAAATGGCAACTGTGATCGCGTCAGCAACCTAATCAGGAAAGTTTGCAGGCATAAATAAAATAAAATAAAATAAAATAAAATCACCCCCCCCATCGTTTCTAGAAGACCAACTTTGCTGGACCTCTAAGGGAAAAGAAGAGCCATCAATGACCTCATTTCTGATGCCCTCCCTATTTGTACTTGCCAAGCAGAGTTCCGGATGCCTCTGCTGACCACAGAGATGGCGAAGAGGTGTGGAGAGCACGGCTGCCTTCCGAAGGCAGCAGATAGCAGATGGCAGCCACCCTTGGGGTAACGCTAGCTTACCCTTGCGAAAACCCAGCGGAGAAGACAATGCTGGCACAACCGCCCAGAGGTAAGCAAGTCTACGGCACAACAGCTTGCTTTTTTTGAACTGCAACACAGTGGCTTAATTGATTTTCTCTTTCTTCTTTGCAAAAGACAGCTGAATGTCAAAGGTCCTCCTTTTGTGAAGTACTGGGAAACCTGTTGTCAGACAACCTCGTCCCATTTAATAATTAATCCCCCTTTTTTATATAAAAAGAAGAAGAGGAAGAAGAAGAAGCAGTAAATCTAGCCCACGTTGCCAGCATGGAATGAGACAATGGAGCATGAATAATCTAGCACACTCATTTAACATTAAACATATATGAAACTTGTTTCCCCAACACCTAACCCTTCCTTTTTTATTTTTTGAAAAAAAACACACACACCACCAAAGGCTATTGTTTAAAAGGCGAGTCAGAAACCTTGAAGTGAATGAGAAAATGCAACAACCTTTTTTCCAAGTGTCAGACAAATTATTTATGTTATTTCTTCTATACATAAGGAATCGAGCTAAATGAACAATGTTTAAGCATGTCAGGGTTTCATCAATTTTGTATGAGCATTCACAAATATCCTGGTGGGGGTAATTGCTTGCAAATACATTTAAACTAATGATATGTTATATCCTTCCTTGATATAAAACTATTAAAAGATACGTTATTGCATTTGACAATGCCACGCGGCTGGGTCAACTCCTAATGACAGATTTCAGCATCTGTAAATTAAGATACACTCTGCTGGAAGCAAATATTTTGTAAAAATAAAAGCTATATACTATGCAAGCTGAATCATTTATCTAAGGCTTCTCCGCCGTTTGTGTAAGAAATGTGCACATATGGAAAACCGAAATTAGGTACTAGGATGCGGTGAATAGCTTGTTAGTTGAGGAGTCGAGAGTCATAGACTTTGTGCACTCTTCCAGTGATTAAAACATGCACACAATCGCTTTGTTAGACCATACCAAAAAACATTAAGGGCTGCAGAGGTCAAAGAAACAGACAGGAAGACAGTGGGACTTCCTGATCGCTACACCAGTGTGGTGTAGTGGTTAAGAGTGGTGGACTCGTAATCTGGTGAACTGGGTTCGCATCTCCGCTCCTCCACATGCAGCTGCTGGGTGACCTTGGGCTAGTCACACTTCTCTGAAGTCTCTCAGCCCCACTCACCTCACAGAGTGTTTGTTGTGGGGGAGGAAGGGAAAGGAGAATGTTAGCCGCTTTGTGACTCCTTCGGGTAGTGATAAAGCGGGGTATCAAATCCAAACTCCTCCTCCTCCTCCTCCTCCTCCTCCTCTTCTTCTTCTTCTCCAGGTTTTGTGAAATCTGTGCTTTCATTTGTGTGCTATTCATCTTTTCTCATTCATGTTCATTGCCATCGTTTCTCCTAGCTGTTGGCTCCCCCTACTTTTGGGGATAGCCAATTAAGCAATTCCACACAAGATCTCGTGATCACTTGTGTGGGACGGGGCTCACCTGCCCCCCCTCAATATTTTATTCAGGTTTGTCACCTCTGATGGCAGACTAAGTGCTCATCCACACGGGTCTAAGGGATTTTCTGCCTGACCAAGCGGTTTTGCCTTTCCCCCGCCACTTCCCTCCAGAAAACCAGCTCTGTGGCGATAAGTTTGAACAAACGACCATCTGCAGAAAACCCAATTGCTGTTTGATCCAATTTAGTGCTAAACTGCAGGTTTTCCCGGGAGAAATTGGCAGGGCTAACGGAAGCAAAAAACTTAGTAAGAAAGGCCCGTTACACCGTTGGAAGCTGGAAAAGAACTATTTATTGTGATGCATTCCCATACATGTAATTGTTTCTGGGGGCTCTGAATTCCTTTATGATGTCATTTCAGGACTTTACAGTATCTCCATAATTACAGTATCTCCACAATTCCATATGAGTGGAAGGGTCCTGCTGAGAAGCTGCCGTGTGGATTTCAAACAGATGTTCTTTATGTACGATGGGCAAAAAAAAATGGAGGGACTCAACATTATCATCCACATCTCTCCAAAAGTATCTGTTGTTTGTGCTTCAGCAATCACCAGTTTTCTGTTTTCATTGTTCTTACTGGGATAGCGGTAACCGCCAGAGGTGCCCAGCTTCTGCAGAGGATCAGGGGTCCCTGACATGGTGTTGCATGGCATCCACTGAATATTGAGGGGGCCTGGTCCCCTCAAAAAATATTTGGAAGAGTTTGGAAGAAGAGTTTGGATTTGATATCCTGCTTCATCACTACCCGAAGGAGTTTCAAAGGGGCTAACATTCTCCTTTCCCTTCCTCCCCCACAACAAACACTCTGTGAGGTAAGTGGGGCTGAGAGACTTCAAAGAAGCGTGACTAGCCCAAGGTCACCCAGCAGCTGCATGTGGAGGAGCGGAGATGCGAACCCGGTTCACCAGATTACAGTCTACCTCTCTTAACCACTACACCACACTGGCTGAAACTGCCATGGCCCCTAGGAGTTGACACCCCTGGTAACCCCCCCCCCCAAGTCTTCCACCAGAGGAATGCTACATGATGGCATAGAGTCACTCCCAGGAACTTTAGGAAATGAAAAATGGATGAAATGGGTCTGATTCAGGTGGGCTCTTATTATGGCTTTGCAGTCTCAAATTTTGCTCAACAGAAGAAGCAGATCTTCCTCCCGACGACATCTAGAGCCAGTGTGTTGTAGTGTTTAAGAGTGATAGACTTGTAATCTGGGGAACCGGGTTTGCTTCCTCGCTCTTCCACATGCAGCTGCTGGGTGACCTTGGGCTAGTCACGCTTCTCTGAAGTCTCTCAGCCCCACTCACCTCACAGAGTGTTTGTTGTGGGGGAGGAAGGGAAAAGGAGAATGTTAGCCGCTTTGAGACTCTTTTGGGTAGTGATAAAGCGGGATATCAAATCCAAACTCTTATTTTGTGTAGGCAAGGAATAAAAAGAATATGGAGGAAAAGCTGGCGGAGGGGAAAAAATCACCTCCTGGTTTTCCTCGGCGAGAACTTCTTCCTCTCTCTCTCTCTCTCTCTCTCTCTCTCTCTCTCTCTCTCTTTTCCACCTGCCCAATTGGTTATGCAACCAGACAGTTTACATATGTGATCCTTCGTATTTAGAAAATTAATAGTGTTTTCTGGCTCCAAATCACAGCTTGTGGCGCTCTGCAGGCGATGGAAAACTTGGCCAGCGTTAGCGGCAAACAGCCATTAGAAAATTAACCCTTGGTGGCAGCGGAGCCAAAGGTAGCCAAGCGAGGGCCCTGAGAAGCAGCAGCCTGTAGCTTTCAGGTGCACCTACATATGTTAGACAGTGTGACAGCAGAGCCGGGCCTCCCCCTCGAGAGGCCCTATCAGGCATGTTTGTACTTGGATCCTGCGGAGAGGGCACGACCATATCACTTGGCAGCCAGAGCGACCAATATGCCAGCATTTTCATTAGAGCCGTCGAGAAACGTGGAGGAGTAATTACGAAGCAAAGCAGTTCAGGTCTCAAACTCTACCTGATTACGATGCACACAAAGCTGCTCATTTGGTCGGGGTTTAGTTGGGTGGTTTTTGCTTCTTCTTCTTTTTTTAAAAAAAGCATGCCGTTTCTCACGATTGCTGTGAGGAAGCTTGTCCACCAGTTACTCGAAACCCATCGTTCTGCCTCTTTCTCAGAGCACCTTGGAATCATGGAATCAGACAACTGTAGAGTACAAATTAGGGTTGCCATGTTTTGAAGGACACATTTGCTGACTCCTCCTTTTAACTATGGATCGCGATGACAACTCTCATTTTACATCCCCATGAAAAAGAGGACGTGTCCTGGAAATAGAGGACGTATGGCAAGGTATAGAATCATAGAATCCTAGAGTTGGAAGAGACCACAAGGGCCATCCAGTCCAACCCCCTGCCAAGCAGGAAACACCATCAAAGCATTCCTGACAGATGGCTGTCAAGCCTCCGCTTAAAGACCTCCAAAGAAGGAGACTCCACCACACTCCTTGGCCGCAAATTCCACTGTCGGACAGCTCTTACTGTCAGGAAGTTCTTCCTAATGTTTAGGTGGAATCTTCTTTCTTGTAGTTTGAATCCATTGCCCCGTGTCCGCTTCTCTGGATCAGCAGAAAACAACCTTTTGCCCTCCTCTATATGACATCCTTTTATATATTTGAACATGGCTATCCTATCACCCCTTAACCATCTCTTCTCCAGGCTAAACATACCCAGCTCCCTAAGCCGTTCCTCATAAGGCATCGTTTCCAGGCCTTGGACCATTTTGGTACCCTTAGGGTCATCTAGTTCAACCCCTTGCAATGCAGGAATTGCAACTAAAGCATCCCTGACAGAAGGCCATCCAGCTTCTGTTTATAAACCTCCAAGGAAGGAGAGTCCACCACCTCCCAAGGGAGTCTGTTCCACTGACGAATAGCTCTTACTTTCAGAAAGCTTTTCCTGGTGTTTAGCTCAAATCTCCTTTCTTGTAACTTGAATCCATTGGTTCAGGTCCTAGCCTCCATCTTCCATGTGACAGCCCTTGAGATACTTGAAGACGGCTCTCTGTCTCTTCTTTTCCAGGCTAAACATACCCAGCTTCCTTCAACCGTTCCTCATAAGGCTTGGTTTCCAGACCCCCGGTCATCTTAGTCAGCCTCCTCTGCATTTGTTCTTGTCAATATCCTTCATAAATTGTGGCGCCCAGAACTGGACACAGTATTCCTGGTGTGGTCTCCTCCACATTCCTCTTGAAAAAATAATTTTTTTTCCAGATCATCATCATCATCATAAAAAAGGATTTATGGAGATTATGGACTTCAAGGTGAAATGAAAGACTGGTCCTCTCATTAAGCAAAGTAGGCTCCTTAAATCACGGTGCCCAGAACTGGACCAGGTGGAGTCTGATCATGACAAGTATCATTATTATTCTGATACTGGATAAGTGTGGTGGGTTGGTGTTCCCTCTGGCTTGCCTAATGCTACCTACTGAGGTTCATTCAAACACAAGATTCAAACTGAGGACCTTGCAGCTCACTTCACTTGGAGAAGGGCCACAGCTCAGTGACAGAGCATCTGCTTTGCATGCCAAAGACCCCAAGTTCAACTCCCAAACTCATCTCCAGTTAAGGAATGGAAATCACCCTGCCTGAAGCCCTGGAAAGCCATTCTGCTCTAGATGGACAAATACGTAGGGGCTGAGCTCAGCCCCTGCACGGTTGGCAAAATATCCCCCATGCCTACCTCAGGCCGACCAATCTGGTTGGCCTGGGGGTGTGTCCTAGTCCCTCTAAGCTAGAAACGGGCAGGAAACTCTTTGTCCCGCTTCCCCAGCTGGTTAGGTTCACCCGACCACCCATCCCTTTTAGATTTAGCGTTGACCTTGCTATGGACTTCGGTTGGTCGCCTTGGTTGGCCAGGGGCCTGGTAGGACTTTTTCCCACTTGGACTAGCCAAAGGGTTTTTTTTCACCTACCTCGTGGCAATAGTCACAACTCTTGGTTTGGCGGTTAGGCATTGGAAAATTTCCATATGAAGTGAGGAGGGGATGTAGCGTCATCAACTGCCCCTCAATTGAAGGGTATTCCGGTAAAGGATTCCAGGGGTGTGGTCCTGTCTGAAGCCCGGGGAGCTGAGGGCCTAAGGCACGCCCCTAACGGTGATCACAGGGGGAGTTCCGGTCGATGTACATCACTGGGGTTCCTTACTGGTGGTTAACCCTTCCCTGACTTCCAACACACGGGTTGGGGTCAGATATAGCTGATAGGGTCCTAAGCCAATTGCCTAAGCCAATACCGCTCAACATCTGTAACCAATAAAGTTGTGGCCTTTACGCCCATTAAAATTTACACGATGTTTCTGTGTCATTATTTCCATGGGGAGGGGAGGAACATTGCCACGCAAATAATCTGTCTCAGGATAAGACAGTTCCCAGTGTTCTGACGTTCAAGATCCTGTGCATTTTCTGTGCCATATCAACTGTCAGAATGGACAGTTGGTTTTTTAAGGGCCGTGGCTCAGCGACAGGGCAACTGTTATGCATGCACAAGTTCCCAGGCTCAGTCCTCAGCATCCCCAGGTGGGGCTTGGGGAGACCTCCCCCTGAAATCCCGGAGATGCTGCTGCCAGTCAGAGCAGACAATACTGAGCTAGACGGACCAATGTCCTTCCTGACTGATGTACTGATATGGCAGCTTCCCATGTTCTCATGCTCCTTCCCGTGCTGGCTGCAACGAAGCCAGCTTTCCTGTCTAGGCAGTTTACTGTAGCATTTACCCACACCAATGCTGTTAACTGCTTAAACAATTACACATCACATTCTGTACAACGGCATTACATGAAGGCAAACAAGCCAGGCAGCTCCTGGAATAAACTGTCACAGTACCCCATTATCGGGCAATAAATTATCACACGATAGCAGCTATTTTTACACTTGTGTTTCTCCTGCAAGGTGCCTGCTTTATGCTTCCTGTTTCTCCGCGCAAGGTTCGGCTGCAGCTCCCCCCTCTGCCCCATGCTCTGCTTGGTCCCAGCATTGTTGTGATTGTTTGCACAGCCGTTTAAATCCACAAAGTGCTTGGGAATGCGCGGTGAGTTTGGCTGCGCAAGCGGTCCGCCGCTATTCTCTTCCCACGGTGACTGGCAAGGAGGGCAAGAGGTGGCGAATTCCCCGAGTCTCTCCAGCTGGTGTCAGAAGCGATGGATCATTTCCATGGGTTATTTCCCACTTCCGAAGAGCGAACTGCAAACTGCTGGGAAGAATGCATGCAAGAGTTTGTGGGCCTAACAACCATCTCTTGACCCGGTCTGAGGTTGCATCCACACAGCAGCTTGTTCCGTTTCCCTGACACTTCCCTAACGGTTAATTCCCGCATTATCTTTGAAAACTTTCGCATGGTGCAAAAGCCACTTCCATAAAAATAATAGAATAGAATATAACATGGATATGTTTAGGGCTCATTTCCTTGTTTTTTGATTCCAGAAATAACCCTGCCTACCCCCGACACTGTATGTGCAGGAGTGGAGGAAGGGGGTGCAGTGGGGGCGGGCTGCCCTGGGTGTCACCACTGGGGGGGGGGACAAAATGCCGGGCGAGACTCACCGTGGGGCCCGCAGCGTACCCGAGCCACGCATCTCTCCTGGGAGTGACGTGGTGGCTTGGGTGTCCACAGGCTCTGTGCTGCCCCAAATGGTCCGCCCACCACCTTCCCCTCAGCTGTAGGGCGGCTGGGTGGGAGGAGGCGGGCAGACTCCTCAGAGGCCCCACGGTGCATCCTGCCCCAGCTGGCCCCGCCCCACCCCTGGCCCCACCCCTGGGCACAAGGCACATGCGCAGCCCCCGGTGCCCAAACGGCTTGTTCCGCCGCTGTGTATGTGGAAAGTCAATCCCAGAATCCTACAGACATCCTGTTCACGGGGATTCCCTTGCTTCCAAATCAAACATTTTCTTCCTAGACATCGATTCGTAGGGATGTTTTCTTTTTACTATTGTGCAATAAAATCACACATTCTAACCGAGGAGGCCTTTAGCCTGCTAGACTCATGATTCCATCATTAGCAGTTCCCCCCTTGGCCTTATTTGTTTATTCTGCTCTTACCGATTTTCTCTCTCGGATTTGGAAGAACGATTTTTTGGTTTTTGAGTTGACGGTTGTAAGCAATTCCATGAGCAATTCAGCTTTCGAGCTAGGCATGTGGGAGATGAAACCATTCCAAATAAAAACCTTCCCATAAATAAATTTTAAGTATATACAGTGGAACCTCAGTCGTCGGGCATCTCCGTTGACGAAGGTTTCGGAACCCGAATGCCGAAAATGCGGAAGTAAATACTTCCATTTTCAAACGTGCCTCGGAAGTCAAACGGCTTCTGCTGAGTATTTTCCAATTTTCTCAACTGAATTTGCCGACAGCCCTTTGCACCTCAGTTTTCAAATGTTTCAGAAGTCGGACGGTCTTCCAGAATGGATTACATTTGAAAACCGAGGTTCCACCATGTGCGTGTGTACACACACATACAGGTGAAACTCGAAAAATTAGAATATCGTGGAAAGGTCTCCTCTTAAAGACCTCCAAAGAAGGAGACTCCACTTCTCCAGTAGAACCTCTGCTCCTGATCCTCTCCACTGTGTATCCCTGACTCCCCCAAATCTGCTATGCTGGTTCTCCTAATCCTGCCTTGCGGATTTGTCAAGGGGTAGGTGAGAGGGGGAAAGTTTCATTCTTCAAGCAGAAGTTATACCAAGAATAGAAATATGAATTTTGCTGCATGCAAACCATAGAAAATGCATATTGCCAGAGGATAGCAACCCAAAACATACTTGGCCAACCAAACCATAGTTTCACGTGTATTTATTCTACCATCAGCGAGGCTGAGAGGAGGGTCTTGTCATCTGGGCAGCCTGGGACCTCCATACACACTACCCAGGCTTGCACCCAGGGGAGGTCGCTTCGCTTCTGCTAATGCAGAAGTTTGGCTTCACCCCTGGGGGCACACTCCATTGTCTTTAGAGACAGATGGATGCCAACATGTAAAGCTGTTGTTGTTTAAAAAACCAGAACACTGAAATAAAAATAGCCTCATTATACAAGGGAATCACACCTGTTTAGTTCCCCCTCTGCAAATTTCTTTGCTGTGTGCCATTCAACGAAAGCATTTCTTCCCGCAAATACTCTCTTTCTCTCCCCCACTTACTCCAGTAACAAATTCAATAATAAAAATAAAAAAGGGGTAAATAACAGCTGAGTCTTAATTACTCCTTTTTGGTTTACTCTGATACACACACACACACACACACACACACACTACTGAAATGAAGACTAGGGTAATTATAGGTGAAGCATTTTCAATTAGCCTTTGTTAATGCTATTAATGCGATTAATAATGTATAGTAAAAAAAGAAAGTCAATGCATTTATCTAAATAATTTTTATGATACCCATTCAACCGGCAACACACGAGCAATCTGAAAATGTGGGCTGGAAATTGTGACTTGGGTCAGGCAAGGAGATGGAAGAGAGGGTGACGAGCTTGGAGCTCCAGGAAGAAGGCCCCCTCCTCCTAAAATATCAACATTTCTATGTCCAATGTTCAAGTGGTGAATGCCACATAGGTAGCAAAAAAACAAAAACAAAACAAAACAAAAAAACTGTGGCACCATCTATGTAAAAGGGGGAAGATTTGTTTGTATCCCATATTTTCCTCTGAAAGAATTTACAGATAAAAAATAAGAGCACTTAAAAACGTAGGAAAAAACCCCAATCATTAAAAAAGATTAAATATTGTTAAAATTTAAAATTGTTTAATTTTTTTTAATTAAATATTGTTAAAATTTAAACTATATCTACACACACACACACACACACATACGCACAATCTATTAAAACCAAACAAATAATTACACCAGCCTTTTCATTAAAAGCGGTCAGTTCCCAAACGTTTGTTGGAACAGGAAAATATTTTTTGTTGTTGTTGTTCAGTCGTTCAGTCGTTTTTACTCATGTAAAAACACGCTGATTCCTGGACCGTACGTGGGCCGCATTTAGAAGGTGATTGGGCCGCAAACGTCCCCCGGGCCTTAGTTTGGGGACCCCTGATGTAATACATAATTTATTCATTTTGATTCCATTATTAAATTACTTTTTTAAAATATTCATCTTTATTATTTAGTAGGCCTATATTATTATTGATGTATGGAAGTGAGAGCTGGACCATAAAGAAGGCTGATCGCCAAAGAATTGATGCTCTGGTCCATGGGGTCATGAAGAGTCGGACACGACTGAACAACAACAACAATTTAGATCTTTGCATCTCCTTTACTGTTCAGTGCTATATTCTCCAGGGTCTTTTTCCTGATCTTTTTGGCCACCAGAGCAAAAAAGAAAAAAGAAAAGGCAACTTTGTGAGTCACTGAAGTGTTTGCATCACTAAGAAGCCATAGGACCTTCTCTGCTGGGGAGAGACATCTGGGTCCAATGTATAGTGGGCAATGTAGTAACCAATTATCAAGTGTCATATCTCAGGAAAAAAGTGGATCACAGGGGCATAGCAAGGGGGGCGTAGGGGGCGATCCACCCCATGTTCCATAATGGAGGGGGTGAGTGTGCATGCACACAAAAGCTCATACTAAGAACAAACTTGTGACTGAAGAAGGGCAGTGGCTCAGGGATAGAGTACAGTCATACCTTGGAAGCCAAACGCCTTGGCACTCAAACATTTTGGCTCCCAAACGCCGCAAACCCGGAAGTGAGTGTTCCAGTTTTGGAACCCGGGTGTCTGGCACAGCTTCCGTGGCTTCTGATTGGCTGCAGGAGCTTCCTGCCGCCAATCGGAAGCTGGGCCCTGGTTTCCGATTGATTTGGAAGGTGAACGGAGTTCCGGAACAGATTCCGTTTGGCCTCCAAGGTACCACTGTACCTGCATGCAGAAGTTCCCAGGTTCAATCTATGGCACCTCCAGGTAGAGTTCAGAGGCACCCTTGCCTGGAACCATGAATTGCCACTGCTGCCAGTCAGTGTCAAACAACATTAGGCTCTCTCTACAGTTCCTTGCATCATGTGCTACTTTCTGGTACAAACCCATAATGTGTGCTGCAGCTGCCCTTAGATGAGCATGAACTGGCCCCCAGTCATACATTTCAGGGTGAAAACTGTTCTTTCTCTCTCTCTCTTTAAGAACGTATAGCACAATAAAGCCTTTTTCGTGGATGCAATTAATTGTCCTGGCAAGACGTTTCTTCCAAAAAGAAAGAAACGAAAAATAAACCAAGTTGTTGTTGTTGCTTTTATGTTGCTTTGAGCATACAAACACCCCTCCCCCCCGCTAGAGATCTTTCAGACTAGAAGTAAAATAAAATAAAACATTTCACGAAAATAATATCCTTTGTTATTCTCCCTCTGTCAAAGGACCCCATGTTGTTCATCTTAAGCAGCCGAGAAACAAACATGATTATTCCTTTCGATAAAGTTTAAGTGGGAAAGGGAAGCCTGGGTCCCTCTAACAATGCTGAATTTTCGCTTTCAAGTTTAGATTTCTATCTTCTTCTATACTCAGGTGAAGCTAGTAGGATTTAGAGAAAGGACCAGCTTTTGTGTGTGTGTGTGTGTGTGTGTGTGTGTGTGTGTGTGTGTTTTGAATCCATTTTCATTAGGAAAAGGGAGAATCATCCCAACGGAGTGATGATGGTCCTTCGGATCATTAATATGCCCAGGAGTGTTTTCGCGGTGCTCCGCGTGGGAATTTCACCCTGAAAACTTTTCCCAGCGGCCTTTCCTCCTGCATCTGCCACCCTGTCATCATGGCGCAAACCGAGGGCTCCCACTGTGCTCCATTCTCAGTCAAATTAGTGCAGTGTGAATAGGTTACCCAAATGGCAACACGGCTTCTGACTTGCCAAATCTGACCTGATTTTGGATTGGAGGCACGGAGGGTGGGGGGAGAGAAGAATTCACAAAGGGCAACTCAGAAATATCCCCCAAACTGCCAGGCACAGAGTAGAAAGGAACAAAACCGGCAAGAGATGTGAGGCGCAGCGCTTGTGTGGTTGCAATCACAGGTCTAGCTTTCACTTTGGTGGTAAACTTGTGTCTTGGAGCGGAGCTGGGAGCTAACCCAACAGAATGTCAGTCAGCCCCAGACAGCCCTCCCTTGCCTGCCTTCTTCTGTCCAGTGGGTGGCGCTGCTCAGTCGGTATTTCTTAATCTCAGGGTAATGGGTTCAAAAAGTTTCTTGCATTGCAGGAGGTTGGGCTAGGACTAGGTGACCCTCGTGGTCCTTTCCAGCTTTACAACTCTTTGATTCTATGCTTCTTCTTATTGATTCTATCCTTCTTGAACACAGCAGGGGAGAGAGTGGGAAGGAACAGATCGGCTCCATGTGCCATGCACTCTGGCGCCACCTACTGTTGACCTCCCTGCCTTCCACCCTACCAGGCTCAATAGTCCCTGACCATCACTGCTGAAGGATCCTCCATCCTCCTTTCACGAAAGAAGCTAGCATGTCAGGCAGAACGTTTGGTTTGAAACTAGATCTTTGCATCAATGGCATCTTTGATTTCTCCACCGTATTCACGAGCAGAGAAACTGGGGTGCCTATTAGGGCAATACCTTCCCCTCCATCCGCAGGAAGGGAGGAGAAAAGAGAAATTCCTAGACAGGTTCTATAGGATAGGGGTCATCATTGCAGTCGCTGCTCAGGGGAGTTGCAGCAGGAGGTGGAGAAGGCCTCTCGAGGCTGGTGCAAGGATTGGGGGCCAGTCCTCTCTCTAATGGAACTCCTTCATTGGAGACCACATTGGGTTCAGATCCCAAGGTGACCAATCCCCACCCCTGGAATGCCACAGAGTGTTTGTTGTGGGGGAGGAAGGGAAAGGAGAATGTTAGCCGCTTTGAGACTCCTTTGGGTAGTGATAAAGTGGGAGGCAGTGAAGGATAGGCGTGCCTGGCGTGCTCTGGTCCATGGGGTCACGAAGAGTCGAACATGACTGAACGACTGAACAACAACAACAAAGCGGGATATCAAATCCAAACTCCTCCTCCTCCTCCTCCTCCTCCTCCTCCTCTTCTTCTTCTTCTTCTTCTTCTTCTTCTTCTTCTTCTTCGCAGACAAACTTCTGTAGGTCTAGATAATGGAGCCATTCTGGAGTGCCAAGTCTTGGAACACTTCAGTCAGGCGAACGTCATCAAGTCTTCTTTCTGTTACCATTGATGCTCTTATTGAGAACCACCTGCCCCCCAAATGTGGGAAGCTTGTAATTCTCACACGGCCACTGCCCAATGAAAATGCCAACATGGCTGTAGCCAAGAGTAAGTCAGGATCAGTGTGGAGCTGCTGTGTGTTTCCATTTGGCTAAAGACCAGTTATGATTCCTGGACAAGTTTCCTTTCTTTCTTTTAGGGACGATTAATTAATTTGGAATCGCTGTTTACGATCTTGTTATGCGCCCTCTTATAATTGCACTAAAACAGAGTTCAGTGCTCTCTGGCACACTTAGCACAATGGCTTAGCCAGACCTGTTTATCTTGCCTTTGGGGGGGGGGAGATTGTGTTGCCGTAGCGATGTAAAAGGAGATGTCCCTCCTTGTGTTTTTATACGGTTGCCATGTTCTGAATTTTTTAAAAAAGATGCTCCCCCCTTTTTCCTGTAAAGGGGTGTCCCTGAACAAGGGACAACTGGGGAGGCAGCAACAGAAGAGAGGAGAGAGAGGAGCTAGTGAAAAGAGAAGGGGGGTACAATAGAGAGAGTCCATATTAGAGAGAGTTGTCCCAGCTAAGAGATAAAAGCTACATTACATGAAATTAATGGAAGCTGTCTGAGACATACATGAATCACTGTTTCAACACTGAGAAACCAGCACAAAAGAATAGAGAAATCTGAGCACTAACTATATCTTCAAAGGTCTCCTATTTACCCCGCTATCCTGGGTACAGAGACAAGGAAAGGGGGGAATACAAAAAAAAGAGTGGGGGGGGGAGAGAGAGAGACTGCTGTGATTGAATGAATGAGACCATATGAGCGATATTGGTGCCGTATGCATTCTATTTAGCTGATATCAAACACAGTTTAATGAAAGTTAAATAGTTTCTGAGGAGTGCATGAGCTGGAACGGATTAGATTCCACAGAGGGGTCTGTCAGCACATTGTTGCTCAAACATATTCCCTGCTCAGAGCCTGCCACAATTCCAGCACTCCATTAGCAATACACAAAAGGCTTATGCAGATAGCGGGCAGAAGCACACACCGCCATGTTGGGGGGGAAATAATGAAATAAAAAAGAAAGAAAGGAGAGGGTGACGCAGGATGGAGGCGCCTTTCCCCCCCCCCTTTTCTTTTTTTTGTTCGACATGCTCATCTGAAACGAGATCTCTGTCATTCAAAAGGTGATAAGGGAAGAGGGCGAGGGAGACAGGAAGGGGGACAAACGGGGCTAATGTATCATATTTAATATTAGTTATTCATTGCAAGCAAGTAGGCAGAGCTATCGCCACTTATATTAATTGCCTAGAACCCAGTTTTTTATTTTATTTTAGTGCATAATAGCCATCGCTCTCATTGGTCTGCAACCTCTGCGTACCCAGAAGCTCCCTTTAATCCCAGCCTGTGATATGGGCCCAAGTTTAAATCTCTTTCTGTGTGTGTACACACACACACACACACACACACCACTGTGCCAGATTTACGTATAAGCTAAACAAGCTGTAGCTTAGGGCTACACTCTCTTGGCCTCCCCCCAAAATATACTTCTTCCTAATTGTATTTCACTATTAATATACAGTGGTACTTCGACTTACGAATTACTCGACATACAAATTTTTCGACTTACGAATGAAAAAAGTGCCCGCACGCCTACGGATTTTTCGACATCCAAAGGACACCCGTTGGCAGTTTTAGATGGGGTTTACTCGACTTACTATTTTTTCTGATTTTTTCGTTTCCAATGCATTCCTATGGGGAAATCGCTTTTTTCGACTTACGAATTTTTCGACCTACGAATGTGCATTCGGAACGGATTGAATTCATAAGTCGAGGTACCACTGTACAGTGGTACCTCGGGTTAAGTACGCTTCAGGTTAATAACTCCGCTTAAGAACAGAAATCGTGCTCTGGCGGCGCAGCGGCAGCAGGAGGTCCCATTAGCTAAAGTGGTGCTTCAGGTTAAGTACGCTTCAGGTTAAGAACGGACCTCCGGAACGAATTAAGTACTTAACCCAAGGTACCACTGTACTGCTTAATTGTTTTTCTGTTCAATAATTACTTTGATAAAATATATACAGTGATGCCCCGAGTGTCTTCGTAGAGCGAATTTTTCGTCTAGCGAAGCGGCAATGCAGCGCGGAGGTTTTCGCGCCAAAAAAAAAATCGTCTTGCGAGGCAGCCCCATTGACTTTTTCGTCTTGCGGGGCAGCCTTCCGCTAGCGAATGCCTTTCGTCTAGCTAGTTTTTCGTCTAGCGAGGCATTCGTCTAGCGGGGCACCACTGTATTTTGTTATGTGCAAATGGCTTTAGATACTGATTAGGTCCATAAATTACCATATAGCATATATTCAACTCAAAAAAGTGACAATTTGTTGTTGACAAAGGACAGCTGAACATATAAAGGGCCCCATTGCTTTCAGTAGCTTAGGGCCTCATCAAACCTAAATCTGGCCCTACACACACACACACACACACACACACAGAGAGAGAGAGAGAGAGAGAGAGAGAGAGAGAGCGAGCTCTGCTCTCCTGCTCGCTCTAAAGTAAAATATCTTAGAAATTTGAATTTCAAATATGAATTTTCATAGAATCATAGAATTGTAGAATTGGAAGGGACCCAAGGGTCATCTAGTCCAACCCCCTGCAATGCAGGAATCTCAGCTAAAGCATTCATGACAGATGGCCATCCAACCTCTGTTTAAAAACCTCCAAGGGAGACCAGGTTCCCCACCCCTGGGGTAAACTGATGTTATGACGACTCAGACTGGGCTGACAGCCTGGTGAAGATTTCATGCAATTGTAGAATTGTAGAGCTGGAATGCAGGAATTTGTTCTTGCCATGGAGAAAGGCATGGATTGTCCTCGTGACCTCTAGATGTGGAAAGCTGTATCTTATCTCTATTCTCATTTCATTCCCCCCTGCCCCTGGTGCTGTGGAGGAATTTGAGGTCAAGTATAAGTTTTCATACACAGAAAAACAACAATATTTCTCTGATTTTTTAGGTGAATAATTTCTCTTTGAATGACCTTTGCTTATTAGCATTTAGTATGACCACAAATGACACACTTTGGGGATCCATTCCCCTTCCTCAAACAAGATCTCACCACCCCTTCTTTACACCTCAGCATTATATTGCTATTAATTATAATTATTAATATTTTGTTTTCCTGTTTGTATGTGTATGTGTCTGTTTTAGAAAGTGGCCGGCTACGGTTACAGCTATTCCTAGGTTTTTGATTTAATCTGACAGAACTAAGCTCCCACCATGAAATCTGTACTTCCACTGGATAATAGAAGTTGCCATACTGGAACAAAAGAGTTGCTCCATTTAGGTCAGGGTTTTGTTTTTGGTGGAGAGCTCTGTCTAGATGTATACAAAGAAGCCCTGCAACAAAAATGTTGCAGCGTGGAGCACTCCCATCCAGATTTCCAGCCATTTCATACCTCAGATATAATTCAAGTCATTTTTTGCAGTTGATACAATGGGGTAAACAATCCCAAATCTTGGGGGGAAAGGTGACCATTTTTGGTGAGCTCAGTTTTACATTGGTGTTCCATGTAGTCCACCTGTTTCTGAAGGGTTTGAAAAAAGTATTGCATTTTGGCAGAGGGGAAACGTATTATGGGCTGTATCCAACAGTCAACCCAGAGCTGACTAGCTGTTCCCTCTGCTTATCGGCTGACATGGGAGGCATAGAGAGTTTAAAAGTCTGCTATATTCTTATTCTTATTATCTAAATTTATTAGTTACTTTTTTGCCACAGCAACTCAAAGTGACTTGTGATATTTTAAGCAAAAAACAAAAACCACCATTAAAAAAATCTAAAAAAAACCACAATTCTGTTAATGCCCCCCCTACATTAAAATATCCCCTCCATGCAAAAAAGCCATAGATAGTTAAAAGCCAAAGGCTTGACAAAAGAGAAACGTTTTCCCCTCACGACTAAATATATGTAACAATGATGTCAGAAGAGCCTCCCTTCCACAAGTGGGGAGCCACCACTGAAAAGGCCCATTTTTGTGTTGTCACCCTCCAGACCTCTTGTGGAGGAGGTACACGAAGAAGGGCCTCAGATGATGATCTCAGATACGGGTCGGTTCACATGAGGAGGGGCGATCCTTGAGTTTGAGTTTTGAGAAGTTTGTCCTCAGCAGCACCCATTAGTTGGAGGGGGGAGGGGGAGAAGAGAGACAAAGAGAAGGAGCAAGAAGATGGCTGGAGGTTATGAATAAAGCCCTCCTTGAGAATTACTAGAATCTGCTGTGTCTGGATGAAAGGGTGCACACAAAATGAATGAGGCTCCCATTAGAGACACCCCACCTCACCCTGGAACTTTTCCTAAGTTGCACCCACCTTTTCCGTCCTTTAAAAACTCCACTTTACATCCTGTGTTTAGCCTGTTGGTTTCTTGTTAGGGATAAGAGATATGGACTGCTGTAATTCAGTCAAAGACGTAAAGGGACAAATGAGAAAATGCGCCCAGTTTCTTTGTTGTTCAGTCGTTCAGTTGTGTCCGACTCTTCGTGACCCCATGGACCAGAGCACGCCAGGCACGCCTATCCTTCACTGCCTCTCGCAGTTTGGCCAAAGTCATATTAGTAGCTTCGAGAACACTGTCCAACCATCTCATCCTCTGTCATCCCCTTCTCCTTGTGCCCTCCATCTTTCCCAACATCAGGGTCTTTTCTAGGGAGTCTTCTCTTCTCATGAGGTGGCCAAAGTACTGGAGCCTCAACTTCAGGATCTGCCCTTCCAGTGAGCACTCAGGGCTGATTTCTTTAAGGATGGATAGGTTTGATCTTCTTGCAGTCCATGGGACTCTCAAGTGTCTCCTCCAGCACCATAATTCAAAAGCATCAATTCTAGTTTCTAGTCTGCTTTGAATCCTACGCTATTAATTTTTAACCAGGCTGAGGATTAGAATTTCCTTAGACATTGTGTGTGTGTGTGTGTGTGTGTGTGTGTGTGAAAGTGGTCCAAAACGGAGCAAGCTGAAGATCCATTTAAGGTTGCCTGTCAGATCCCCTAAGGTAATTGGCTCCATATCTGCATCCCTTTCCCCCCCGAAATGAAGATAATTTTATTAAGTGCTGCAGGAGGTGTTTCGCTCATGTCACCAGCCGCCTATTAGAGGCAGGGAACGGGGCTTCACCATATTATTTCCAAGTGTTCGCGTGACATTATGTCATCATCGTCAATGGTTACATCATGTCAAAGGTTGTACCGTTTCGTACATTGAAGCCTATTTGACTTCCCCCCCCCCCTTTTTGCTCTTTTTTCTTAAAAGGCAGGTCCAAGATGTCCATTTCAGAGCAAGAAACAAGGGGGGAGAGGAAGATGAAGAAAATGACAAATACGTCTTGCCTGAAATAGCTTTGTCTTTCAACAAATTTAGATGTAAAGCTGAATGAGGCTCTGCCCTGCGGAGGGGCAGGAGGGAGGGGGTTGGAGAGAGGAAGGAGAAGACTATTTCCATGATCTCTGGCGCTGTCTCATTTCAGAATGTGAAAAGAGGGGGGGTGTTTGTGTGTACTCTGCAGGCCTCAATGTCTGTGGTGTGTTAAGCTGTTGCAGGCTAACCTCAACAAACCACCTTGAATATACAAATTGCTTGAGTGTTTCTGTGCATTGGTACCAAAGGTGCAGCTCTTGATGTGACAAACGAGGATGGAATCCTAAATTTTAATGTATTTTAATATTTGTTGGAAGCCGCCCAGAGTGGCTGAGGAGACCCAGCCAGATGGGCGGGGTACAAATAAATAAATAAATAAATAAATAAATAAATAAATAAATAAATACTACTACTACTACTACTACTACTACTAACCTGAGAATAAGTCAAAGAAGCTGTTGGAGGCCAGAGGTCTTCCTTTAGAATATGGGTAAGGTAAAGGTAAAGGTAAAGGGACCCCTGACCATTAGTTCCAGTCGCAGACGACTCTGGGGTTGCGGCGCTCATCTCACTTTACTGGCCAAGGGAGCCGGCGTACAGCTTCCGGGTCATGTGGCCAGCATGACTAAGCTGCTTCTGGCGAACCAGAGCAGCGCACGGAAACGCCGTTTACCTTCCCGCCAGAGCGGTACCTATTTATCTACTTGCACTTTGATGTGCTTTTGAATTGCTAGGTTGGCAGGAGCAGGGACTGAGCAACGGGAGCTCACCCCATCGCAGGAATTTGAACCGCTTACTTTCTGATCACCAAGCCCTAGGCTCTGTGGTTTAAATAAGAGCAAAAAAAAAAAAAAGGAACACAAACTTTGGCAAAAGAAATGCAAGTGAACCATA
Organism: Lacerta agilis; assembly: GCF_009819535.1. Lineage (NCBI taxonomy): Eukaryota > Metazoa > Chordata > Lepidosauria > Squamata > Lacertidae > Lacerta > Lacerta agilis. The sequence goes on along the minus strand of NC_046314.1, from coordinate 109,740,049 downwards.
AGGGGATCCCACTCAAACAAAAATAATCTGAGGAGCACAAGGCTAAATATATGAAGACTAGTTTGGTTATAAACTCATGTTAGTAGCTTCAAGAACACTATCCAACCATCTCGTCCTCTGTCGTCCCCTTCTCATTGTGCCCTCCATCTTTCCCAACATCAGGGTCTTTTCCAGGGAGTCTTCTCTTCTCATGAGGTGGCCAAAGTATTGGAGCCTCAGCTTCAGGATCTGTCCTTCTAGTGAGCACTCAGGGCTGATTTCCTTCAGAATGAAGAGGTTTGATTTTCTTGCAGTCCATGGGACTCTCAGGAGTCTCCTCCAGCACCATAATTCAAAAGCATCAATTCTTTAGCGATCGGCCTTCTTTATGGTCCTGCTCTCACTTCCATACATCACTACTGGGTAAAAGATAGTGATAATGATGAAAATAATAATATGCAATAATATGGGAAATACCGTAAATGAAAGCTGCTACAAACTGTTCCCTGCTTTAAATTTCCAGACTGTTGAATTAAGCAATTTGTTGCTCCCAGGGTATATTAATCAGCCATGTTGCTGATGCTAAACAGCTCTGGGTTTGGCCAGTACCTGGACAGGAGACAATCGGCCAATGCCCTGTATTGAGTTCCATCAGTGCTGCCCTGCCAATTAGGGATGAAGAAAGATATTCATTTCCTTTGCATTTACAAGCAACACGACTCGCATTTCCTGAAACAGTATGCAAACCAAAACACAGACATCCTCAAAAATTTGCATTTTTCCAAATTTGGCAATGCACTTGCTTCTCCAGTTGAGTGACGTGTACAAAAAAAGGGGGAAAGCCTGCATAAAGATGCATATATTTAGTAAATGTAACATGCAAAATTCTTGCAAGAATGGAGAAAACGGCATGCAAAAAGCATTCCTAACATAAGGCAACGTGGGATGCATTTTTGGTGCTGCATCTTTCTTGAATAGAAACTTTTTCTGTAGGCATGTTTTGTCTGGAGAAGGGCGTCACAAAATTTGGAGAGGTGTAAATTTTGAAGGATGGCTGTGTTTCAGCTGGTGTATTGACTCAGGAAGTGCGAATTAACTTGTGAACTGAACACATTTCTTCCCTGACCCTACAGTTGTGCATTTCCCCCCAAACACAACCCAGCCGAAAAGCCTTGCAGCTGGATTTTCCCCACAAAGGCATATATTTCAGCAATTTTCAGGGACTGGGAAGGCAACTGTTTTTCTTTTACCTGCAGGTGGCATTAGCAGTAAAAATGGATTTCCTTTCGTTCTTGAATAATGTTTAGCAGCGAAATGAAGGGAGCCTGGAGTGGGTCTATTACATGGCTGTGTGCTTGAAGTTAGCTACACTAACTGCAGATGGCATTTTGCATGTTTTGTAAGGTATGGAAATGAAAACGTTCTGCTGTGCTGGCTCCTACATGAACTTTTCAGCTGTAACAAAGGAAATGCGGAGCCGCTGTCCATTCTATCTTCTTCACCTGACAGAAGAAGAACCCAGAGGTGTTTGAGAGTGATTGCCCTTGCTTCCAGGAATTGCAACATGACTGCACACAGGAGAGATGAAATGAGGAGTCGCAATTATTTGAAATCCACAAAATTTCCCAGAGGGTCGGGCTTTGGGCTCTCTGTTCTAAGCTGTGGTGGTTGTCACCCATTGAGATGGATAGGCCGGAAGGAGGAAAGGTCAACAACAGGGGGTATCGGAGTCAAGTAATTCTAGTTTTGCCACCATTATTCTCCTCCCTGTGACTAAGGAGGAGGAAGCTGATCTCCAGTTCTGACTGCCTGGACTTGATGTCATGTGATAGTCAGCTGAGTGACCCTTTTAGCCTAATAGACCACTCTCCGCTGGTTCTAAGGCTGCTGTTTCGGTGCAAATTCATTGGGAGATTCCAAACTATTACTTGGCAAGTGGGGCTAGTAAACCTGGGTAGGTAGCCCATCTGAGAAAACGAAAACTGATCTTAAAACTCCGCTGCCTTGTGGGACATCTTTGGGAGAAGAAAATGCTAAGAAGAAAGCCCCATACAAATCTAGAGTGGAGTCCCTAAGACGATTGGATGGCATCTTAAATGACTCCTTTCAGCAACTTCCGCAGCCAAGCTGCTGCCAAACATACCAGGGTTTCTAACAATGATGACAAGTTTGGGCTGGGTGTACATCAGTATGCAGATGATACCCAGCTCTACCTCTCTTTTAAATCAGAACCAGTGGAGGCAGTGAATGTCCTGTGTGAGTGTCTGCAGGTGGTTGGAGGACGGATGGCGGCTAACAAATTGAGGTTGAATCCTGATAAGACAGAAGTACTGTTTTGGGCGGACAGGTGTCGCACAGATGTGGGGGACTCCCTGGTCCTGAATGGGGTAGCTGTGCACCTGAAGGGCTACATGTGAAGCCTGGGAGTCATTTTGGACTCACAGCTGTCCATGGAGGCACAGGTCAATTCTGTGTCGAGGGCAGCTGTCAACCAGCTCCATCAGGTACACAGGCTGAGACCCTACCTGCCCACAGACTGTCTCGCCAGAGTGGTACATACTCTAGTTATCTCCCGCTTGGACTACTGCAATGCACTCTATGTGGGGCTACCTTTGAAGGTGACCCAGAAACTACAACTAATCCAGAATGCGGCAGCCAGACTGGTGACTGGGTGTGGCCGCCGAGTTCATATAACACCGGTCCTGAAAACCTACATTGGCTCCCAGTACGTTTCCGAGCACAATTCAAAGTGTTGTTGTTGACCTTTAAAGCCCTAAATGGCCTCAGCCCAGTATACCTGAAGGAGCATCTCCACCCCCATCGTTCTGCCCGGACACTGAGGTCTAGCTCCAAGGGCCTCCTGGCAGTTCCCTCAATGTGAGAAGTGAAGTTACAGGGAACCAGGCAGAGGGCCTTCTCGGTAGTGGTGCCCTCCCTGTGGAATGCCCTCCCATCAGATGTCAAGGAATTAAACAACTATCTGACTTTTAGAAGACATCTGAAGGAATTTTTTTTAATGCCTAATGTTTTACATTTCTGTATGTGCTGTAAGCTGCCCAGAGTGGCTGGGGAAACTCAGCCAGATGGGTGAGATAATAATAATAATAATAATAATAATAATAATAATAATAATAAATCCAGTCTGATACACGAAGGATGTGTTTTCCTTTTATTTTAAAGGTGTCTAGGCAATCCAATTTCTGTGTCAAGTGTAACTGAATTCTGCAGCCTACATATTTTATGCAGATCAATGATATGCACGTAATGACGCTTATTCCGCTCGCAGCTTTGAATATTTGGGCAAATCTTGCATAGTTTATTCTTGCCAACATCGGGAACAGGACAGAGTTGTGCTGGACACTTCAAACACTGCACACCACAGTCACCCACCTCTCTGGCTTCTCATATTTTCACTTGCATTGCTCACACGTGCTTTCAATCAGATCTTTGCTGGCACAGGGTCTAGAAAGTGGCTTTGTTTCAACAACAAAACGAAAATTCCCACGCATCTAATTCCACATCCAAGCCTCATTCTGCACTCCTGTGGAGCCGCAGTGTGCCCACAGCTCTGAATTAGACTTGTTTTCTCAAGGCCGGAAAGTTTATTCTTCTGACTCACCTACACACAATACATTGGTACCGAAACCTAAAAGGTGACAGGTTCGTTGTTTTACCTTTTCATTCATTTCCTCCCCGAGGTCCATTCCAGATGTGAGAGACCCGTTTTCTAATAATTGATCCTCGCTGCGCTTACCAAGGTATTCCTTTGGAAATGATTTCCTTTCTACATTAATTATAGTTGGACTTGGCACTGCACACACACACACACACACACACACACACACACACACACACACACACACTGCGCCTTCATTAAGCACCACATATGCTGCGCTACTATTAAAGGCAGTGCCGTCGCCACCACCTTGAAGATATCACAGCATGAGCTCCAGAAACCAAAGCTAATGAGTCTAAAGTGGGTGGTTATTGTTTGCTTATGCGCCTTAATGGTTCCCGTATGAGCAGTCCTGATGGATTCCTGCGTTGCGTCACCCAGGGCATGGCTGCAGCAGGGAAAAGCACAGAAACTTTGCAAAACAGTTTGCCTGCAAGTAGCAGTTTGGATGCATCACTTCATCTGGGGCGACAGCCACATGAGCAGTGCATTCTGATTCAAAGAAACCTCCTATCTTGTCGTCGTTGAGGGTCAGCTCGCAAGTTGTTGCAACAGAGGCACCTCTGCCCTGCCAATCTATTTTATTCATTTCTTGTTAATATTTATATTTCATTTATATTTATTAGATTTATATACCGCCCTCCAGCGTAAGATCTCAGGGAGGTTCGGAGAATAAAGCACAGGATAAAAACAAGTAAATGAGTAGAGCAAAACAGCAACACAATTATCCCCCTTCACACAGACACATTTAAAAGGCTGTAGAATATTAATCGGACAAAGGACTGGCTGAAAAGGAACGTTTTCACCTGGCACCTAAAATATATACAGCGGTACGTCAGTTGCTGAACGTAATCCATTCCGGAAGACCATTCGACTTCCAAAACATTCAACAACTGAGGCACAATGGGTGGTTGGCAAATTCCATTGAGAAAATGGAGAAAAGTGCCTCGGAAGCCGTTCGACCTCCAAGGCGTGTTTGAAAGTGGAAGCATTCACTTCTGGGTTTTGGTGTTTGGGTTCTGAATCATTCAGCTTCCGAGATGCTTGAAAACTGAGGTTCCACTGTATAAAGAAGGTGCCAGGCGAACTACAGAGAGGGCCCTTTCTTGTGTTGTCATCCTCAGGACCTCACATGGAGGAGGCACACATAGCAGGGCTTCAAATGATGAATGCATCCCTTTATGGCTTTGGTGAGGGGCCAAGATCAGCCTGGATTTGAAGCAAATTCCCACCAGCTATGATGGCTATGATCTGCCTTCCAAGTCAGAGGTGGCAATGCTTCTAAATACTAGTTGCTGGAAACCACAAGAAGGGAACGGGTAATGCATGAGACTCTTGGCCTCAGGGTTGCGGGTCTGAGCCCCACATTGGGCAAAAGATTCCTGTATTGCAGGGGGTGGACTAGATGACCCTCGTGGTCCCTTCCCACTCTACAATTCTAGGATTTTAGGATGCTTTGGGAGGCAGGGATATCCCTGAGGCTGAGAGACAGAAGACCACATACAGAGCAAAAGCCCATAACACCAGGATTCCTAGTGCCAGAGCCAAAACTTCCATGGATGCCTTCTCCGGAAGAACCAAATGCCTCCCATAGTACCTAATTGCTCCATTGGTACCGGGAATGCAGCAGTCCTGAGGCTATGCAATGGGTGAAGAGTGCTCTTTCTCAGGCCACAGGGCCGGTCCTTTAATAATCAACGTTATTCCCAAAGGCGTAAGGCCTTGGAAAGGTGGTCCAAGGGCAGAGGCTTAAAAAGGTGCATTGTCCTCTCGACTTCTGCCACAGCACGTTGCTCACCTGGAGCTCTCCGTGGTCCTGCAACTCCTGGCTCGCTTTGCCCCATCTGATCCAGCCAGGACAGGGCAGGGTAGCATAACAACCCTACCTGGAGATGGTGGGGATTGAACCCAGGACCATCAGCACACAAAGCATATGCTCTACCACTGAGCTATGTCCCTTAATAACAAGAAAGCCAATTCTGCGACAATTTACTGATCTATATTTAATGGTACCCCTCGCCGAAGAATTGATGCTTTTGAATTATGGTGCTGGAGGAGACTCTTGAGAGTCCCATGGACTGCAAAAAGATCAAACTTATTCATCCTTAAAGAAATCAGCCCTGAGTGCTCATGGAAGGACAGATCCTGAAGTTGAGGCTCCAGTACTTTGGCCCCCTCATGAGAAGAGAAGACTCCCTGGAAAAGACCCTGGTGTTGGGAAAGATGGAGGGCACAAGGAGAAGGGGATGACAGAGGATGAGATGGTTGGACAGTGTTCTTGAAGCGACTGGCATGAGTTTGGCCAAACTGCGGGAGGCAGTGGAGGATAGGGGTGCCTGGCGTGCTCTGGTCCACAGTGTCACAAACAGTTGGACACGACTGAACAACTGAACAACAACAACCCCTAAATTGACACCAAAGTTGCCTCCTTCCTCAATCAGAAATATTTGTTCCTGTAGCTCTCTGAAAGGGATTTTGTGAGACAGGAGCTGCATGAGGGAAGATTTTGAATGAATTCCCACTTGGGTCATGTTACATTTCCATTTCTTCAAGAGGAGGCAAGGCTGTATTTGGTGGTGGAACATCCCTATACTCATGTTTATCAGTATATGTTATCTCTGAAGAATTGTTGCATAGGAAGCTGCCATATTCTTAATCATAGAGTTGAGTCCAGACTATTGGTCAACCTAGCTCAGTAGTGTCTTTGCTGACTGGCGGCAGCTTTCCGGGATTCCAGGCAGGATCCTTTCCCAGTCCTACCTGGAGATGCCAGGGATTGAACCTGTGACCTTCTGCGTTCATGACTATATAAAAACATAATAATAGCCCTGCTGGATCAGTCCCAAGGTCCGTCTGTAAAGCACAGCCACAGACAGCCTTGCCCTCAATGAATCTATCTATTCTTCTTTTAAAGCCTTCCAAGTTGGCAGCTATCACATCTTGTGGGAGTGAGTTCCACAGTTTAACAATCTGCCATGTTTCCTTCGTCCTGGATCGTCCAACATTTCACTTCATTGGATGTCCCTTTGGGTTCTAAGGAGGAGGGGAGAATCTCTCCCTGTCTACTTTCTTCACAACATGCATAACATTATAAACCTCTGAATGTGAGAGACCTTGGAATTCCTGTCACGGAACAGAAAAGTATATTTGACACTGATCAGACTGAAGATATTGTGAACTATTTGCTGTCCTATCCTCTGTATTTGCAGTTCAGAGGGAAATTTCTGTCACCTGTTTTTCAGTTTAACTTAGGAAGTGGGGGGTTGAACTTCTAGCTGACAAACAGTTGTACATTATGCATTTGGTAGCTAAAATTTTGCTGGCAGTGAAGAAGCTGTGTTCTAGCCATAGCAAGAATTGCAGTGTATTATATGTCTTAATCCAATGCTTTGTTACCCTTGGAAGATGATATATGGCAGGGACATCCAACTCCCAATAGACGGCGAACTACGCAGTGATCTACCCATTGTCGTAAAAAGACTGGCAGTGATCTACCCAAATTTGTTGGACTTTTTGTAGGAAGTTGTGGAGTTTTTTTAAGTTAGGCAAAGTTCGGTTGTTGGTTTGTTTTTTGCTTTCTTGTAAGGAGATCGCTAAGGGGCCAGAGATCAGCCAGGATCTACCAGGAACACACCGCAATGTACCAGTAGATCACGATCTACCTGTTGGACTGATGTTGTTGTTCAGTCGTTCAGTCTTGTCCAACTCTTCGTGACCCCATGGACCAGAGCACGCCACGCACTCCTGTCTTCCACTGCCTCCCACAGTTTGGTCAGACTCATGTAGGTAGCTTCGAGAACACTGTCCAACCATCTCATCCTCTGTCGTCCCCTTCTCCTTGTGCCCTCCATCTTTCCTAACATCAGGGTCTTATGGCTAATAATGGTTGCCTTGTGACAATCTAAAACAAATTTCCCCTTTAATTCATGTATTGCTTTGGAAATTTGGGCTTTGGCTACGTACAGCAAAATTCACTGACTGACTAAACCCCTGTCATGGTCCCCCTTACTTACCTTTTTCGGTAAAAGGTTAGTAAGACCAGAAGAAGAAGAAGAAGAAGAAGAAGAAGAAGAAGAAGAAGAAGAAGAAGAAGAAGAAGAAGAGTTTGGATTTGATATCCTGCTTTATCACTACCCGAAGGAGTCTCAAAGCGGCTCACATTCTCCTTTCCCTTCCTCCCCCACAACAAACACTCTGTGAGGTGAGTGGGGCTGAGAGACTTCAGAGAAGTGTGACTAGCCCAAGGTCACCCAGCAGCTGCATGTGGAGGAGCGGAGACACGAACCCGGTTCCCCAGATTACGAGTCTACCGCTCTTAACCACTACACCACACTGGCCTAAAAGGAGCCTGCTGGATCAGGCCAATGGCCCACCTAGTCCAACATCCTGTTCTCACAGCAGCCAATGAAATGCCTGTGAGAAACCAGGGTGTAGGACCTGAGCATTCGAGCCCCCTCACTTCCTGCCGTTTCCAACCACTGGTATTCAGAAGCATTGCTGCCCCCCCCCAACTGTGGAGGCAGAGCACAGCCAATCATGGTGAGTAGCCATCGATAGCCCTCTCCTCCAGGAATTTGTCTAGTCCTCAAATATTTGTTTCCTTTCCTTGGTATACAATCTTTCGCTTCTCGGTAGATAATACTGGACAAACAGAAGGAGGAGGGGAGGACTACACAAGTTGGCAAAGAAAGGGTTACCCTTTTCTGCTGCAGCTCCTTCTCTCTCTTTTTTTTTGCCCAGTGAAATGTTTATCGACTTACAGGGAAGGTCTCCTTTCTTTCCATGAGTTAAGTCAGCCTTTGCTTTGTTTGACGCTGCCCATTTGACGAAAGCTTATCCCTGACCTTCTGCCAGAGAGACTGATGACACGGACAGTTTGCACTAACCTTGACATTCACGAGGGTAAATGACTTTTTCTTCCCCTCCCCCTCCCGCCCTCCGCACAAGTAGTTGGCAAACAAGTCAAGAGCTAATGAATCTGTACCTGAGAGAAACTGAAGAACCATTGTGCTTTTAAAGAAGGAGACTGGGCTGGCGGATCCTGGAGGGTCTGAAGAAATCCAAACCGATCTTTGCTCTGCTTGCATTTTGTTTTGTTTTGTTTTAATTTTTATGGGTTTGGGCACCTTAGGCTGGTGGGACCTGACTGGGACCTTGGCCACGTCTGTTGCACCTCAAAGGCCACTTTCACACCATGCATTTAAAGCACAAGGAAAGCACCTTAACCTGTCATGGCTCCCCCTGAGGGATTCTGGGAGCTGTAGTTTGTCAAGGGTGCTGAGAGTTGTTAGGAGGAGGGCTCTATTCCCTTCAAAGAGCTCCAGGTCCCAGTGTGGTTTAACAATCAACCCCTCTTCACAAAAAAACTCTGAGAATTGTAGCTGTAACACAGTGGGTGGTGCCGTGATCTAAACCACTGAGCCTATTGGGCTTGCCAGTCAGAAGCTTGGTGGTTCGAATCCCTGTGACGGGGTGAGCTCCCGTTGCTCTGTCCCAGCTTCTGCCAACCTAGCAGTTCGAAAGCACACCAGTGCAAGTAGATAAATAGGTACAGCTGTGGTGGGAAGGTAAATGGCGCTCTGGTTTCCATCACAATGTTCCATTGTGCCAGAAGCGGTTTAGTCCTGCTGGCCACATGACCCAGAAAGCTGTCTGTGGACAAACACCGGCTCCCTCAGCCTGAAAGCAAGATGATGGCCGCAGCCCCCTAGTCACCTTTGACTGGACTTCACCGTCCAGGGGTCCTTTACCTTTACCTATCTGTAACAACAACAATTTTATTTTTGTACCCCACCCATCTGACTGGGTTGCCCCTGACTCTCTGGGGGGCTTCCATCATGTAGAAAACATAATAAAACATGAAATGTTAAAAATGTCACCTTCGACCATCCTCCAACCGCCTCCAGACACTCACGCAGAACATTCACCACCTTCTTCAGCACTCTGAACAAACTACAGCTCCCAGAATTCCCTGGGGGGAAGCCATGACTATTTAAATAGGTATTGTAATGTTTTACATGTGCAGGGCGAGTATGGACCTAGGAAGATGCTGCAGCATGTGAGCTTGAGCTATATTGAGATGTGCTAGGGAGATCATCATTCTCAGGTAAAAGGTAAGGTAAAGGACCCCTGGATGGTTAAGTCCAGTCAATGGCAACTATGGGGTTGCGGTGCTCATCTCGCTTTCAGGCCAAGGGAACTGGCGTTTGTCTACAGACAGCTTTCCAGGTCATGTGACCCGCATGACTAAACCGCTTCTGCCACAACAGAACACTGTGACAGAAATCAGAGCACATGGAAACTCCGTTTACCTTCCTGCCACAGCGATACCTATTTATCTACTTGCACTGGCATGCTTTCAAACTGCTGGGTTGGCAGGAGCTGGTTCAGAGCAATGGGAGCGCAATCTGTCACGGGGATTCGAACTGCCGACCTTCTGATCGGCAAGTCCAAGAGGCTCAGTGGATATAATCATTCTCAACTACCTCCCTTTAGCAGCGGGAAGGCCATGGGTTAAGCCCAACCCTGTCACTAACACCAGGCCACTCTTGCACCTTCTCTCATCATAAGTGAAGCCCCCATTCCCACTTCACAGATCAAGCCCTCTTCACATGGAGCTCTGGGAATCATAGCTTTGAGAGAGAAATGGGGCCTCCTGACAACACCTAAGAATGCTAGAATTATTTTGGGGAAGCCATGACTCTTTAAAGTAGTATCACAGTCCTTTACATCTGTGGTGTGAATGTGGCCTGTTTGAAAAATAAAGGAAGCGCTATAGCCAATAGTGTGTGCATGTGTGTCTTTGATATTTGAAGACAGCCAAAGATGATATTGCCTTTTTAAACCTTAAAAGGTAAAGGGACCCCATACCGTTTGGTCCAGTCGCGGACGACTCTGGGGTTGCAGCGTTCATCTCGCTCTATAGGCTGAGGGAGCCGGCGTTTGTCCGCAGACAGCTTCCAGGTCATGTGGCCAGTATGACTAAGCTGCTTCTGGCGAACTAGAGCAGTGCATGGAAATGCCATTTACCTTCCCGCCAGAGCGGTAGCTATTTATCTACTTGCACTGGCATGCTTTCGAACTGCTAGGTTGGCAGAAGCAGAGACCGAGCAACGTGAGCTCACCCCGTCGCAGGGAACTGCTGACCTTCTGATCGGCAAGCCTTAGGTACGCTTAAAAAAACAAACAAAAAATTATGAGTCATTGATCATATGACTGATTCATAGGATCCCCCCCCCAACTCCCTTGAATGTTATTTTGCAAAAATAAATGGGGAGCTGGGCACATGGAGATGCTAACAGTAAGATCCAAGATTGCCCAAAACACCAAGCTGATATTTCTGATAAGAAAGAGGTTTACATCCATGCAATGCTATTTAAATGTCTCTAAGTGTATACAAGACTCCGTGACCTTCCGATAGCTGGCTCCAGATCCCGGAGAGATCTTCCGCGCCACGCCCGGCATATCACACACAAATGAGAAGCAGCCCCGGCGACTGTTAAGGATAAACAGGGACATCACTTTGTATGTATGTGGTTGGGGCATGGGCTGCGTAGGGTGTTTTTTTTGGGTTTTTTTTTTTCATTTAGTGATCAAATGCCTCCGCATCCCTTGAACTGTCAGAACATGAAATGCGGAAGCAGCTCAAAGGGAAGGGACAGACCTCTTTGCGCCAAGAACGGCGGGCGCCCCTGGGTGACGCCTGTCAGGAGCGAGTTGAAGGCAGATCCGTCTGTAACCTTGTGAAAGTCTAGCGAGGGGGAGTGACGGTGTTGCTGGTCCTGGAGAAAAGGGGAAGTGCTGTTCCAGAGACAGACGGAGATGGTGTTTTTGCTCCCTCTGGGTCAGGCAGCTCTTCAGAAGAATCCTGTCCTTTGAAAGATTTGAGCCTTTGCAGGCAGACAACACCTCGCACAATGTAGCAATCTCTCTCTCTCCATGTGCATATAAATCCCTGCCTCTGACCTTCTGCCTTCCAGCTCCACTGCTCGCCACTGCCTGAAGGTCGACTGCTCCTTCAAATGACACCACCCCTGCTCCCTTGCTGGCATGGATGCCTAAAACTGTTTTCCAGAACGTCTCCACCAGGCCACCTCTCTTTATCCACATCCCCTCTCAAAACACATCGTTTCTGAGAATCCTTTGGCACAACCCAAAGTGGAGCAGTCTCCCTCAGGAGGTTGCGGACTCTCCTTCCTTGGAGGTTTTTAAGCAGAATGGTTGGATGGCCCTCGTTCATGGATGCTTTAGCTGAGATTCCTGCATTGCAAGGGGGTAGGATGAGATGACCCATGGGGCCCCTTCCAACTCTACGGTTCTGTGATTTTAACCCTCATCTTCCCATCACCTGCTGCAACTGGTAGCATCAGATTTAGGGCACTGTGAGAAGTCCCACGCACAGGGTGACAAGTTGAAGGGGTTCCCCACGACCTAACTATGAAGGAGACATCTTCATGGTCCAATTTGGTGCAGCTCCAGTTGCCCCGAGGCCAGTTCACATGCCCTGGGTACCTCAGGGCTGCAGGAGCAACAAAGTGAGCTTGATCTGCACGCTCTTCCTCTGACCTTGCCTGTCACCTAGTATGTGGACCCCAGAAGCTTCTTCACAAGGGAAGGTGCCCCCCCCCCAGGCTGACAGGCTTTCCCCTGTAAGACCAATTGCAGTCGTCAACAGTCGTCAACAGGTTTTCCACACCTATCAGCTGATCACCCATTCCCACCACCCTTCTGAGTAATACCCCTCCCCACTCCCTCACTATATACAGGTGAAACTCGAAAAATTAGAATATCGTGGAAAGATTCATTTCTTTCAGTAATTCAACTTAAAAGGTGAAACTAATATATGAGATAGACTCATGACATGCAAAGAGAGATATGTCAAGCCTTTATTTGTTGTAATTGTGATGATTATGGCGTACAGCTGGTGAGATCCCCAACTTAACAATTTCAACTTTGGGGTTTTCATCAGCTGCACGCCATAATCATCACAATTATAACAAGCAAAGGCTTGACATGTCTCGCTTTGCATGTCATGAGTCTGTCTCATATATTCAACTCCAGTAGCTAATGCAAACAATTACTTACATAAATGGACTTTTCCACGATATTCTAATTTTTTGAGTTTCACCTGTATAAGGGTCTGGTGACTTCTGTTTCAGTGTATCTGAAGAAGTGTGCATGCACACGAAAGCTCATACCAAGAACAAACTCAGTTGGTCTCTAAGGTGCTACTGGAAGGAATTTTTTATTTTATTTTGTTTAGGCTTCCCCCTGTCTCACAAGAGACTGTGAGATGTCCTTTGTGTGCAAAGACTGGACCTATCAGGGATCCTTCCATGCCACAGTCCATTCCTCCGCACATTCCTAGCTCAGTGTAACAATAGACCAATATCTTGCAAGCTGGGCTTGACAAAAAAAAACCTTTGGGCTTCATCATATGCCTGGGAGTAAACACCACTGAATCCTGCAAGGCTTCCTCCAGAGTAGACACATTATTGGATCGTCCAGTTCACGAGCCAAAGCCCAATTCATGGAGCTCCGTTTATTCATTCTTTTTGCATGTCGACGGGAAACGTAATGCCGGTTCGCAGCATCGACAACAAAGCATTAGAAGGAGCAGAACTTCCTGAGTTCTTCCTTAAAAGAAATATGACTTCCTGTAACCACATACCGCTTTTTCTTTATGGTTTTTTTTTTTCTTCCTGCCCGTTTTGGCTTCTGAGAATTTCTAATTTAATCCTTCCCTGTCAAACGAGACACTTACCCTTTGAGTGAGAGAGGCAGGAAAAGAGAGAGGACAGGACGGGGAAAGGGGCCAGATTGATGGACCTTGATGCATTTCTGCTGAAGATAGAGGCATGACTGTGTTTTGGAGGCGTGGTGGTGAGGCAAGTCAGCTGGATGCAAGTTTTCTGCTCATAATTTCTGACCAACCAGTGCAGGCCTGTTATAGGCACCATCCTGTGCCTTCCTACACATGCCAATTACAGTATCAAACATCTGAAAAAGGTCACTGAGAATGCAGTTGCAGAGTCTAATGGTGCAACTGTACAGAACATTGTGCTCAGATCCTATTTCAGCCTGATTGGCCTTATCCTGTAGACCAGCCTTCCCTAGCTTGGGAAGTCCACATGTTTTGGACTGCAACTCCCATCAGGTGCTGCCACTACGATGCTGCCTAGGACTGATGGGAGATGTAATCCAAGATGCCTAGAGAGCACCAGGTTGGGGGAGGCTACACCTGCATAGTTCAGCCGCTCAGAGTGTGATGCTGATGATGCCAAGGCTGCAAGTTTGATCCCCGCATGGGGCAGCTTCATATTCCTGCATTGCAGGGGGTTGGGCTAGATGATCCTTAGGTCCGCCTATCTCAGTATTGTCAACTCTGACTGGCAGAAGTTCTGCGAAGTTTCCAGCAGGAGCCTGCTCCAGCCCCTCCTGAAGGCACCAGAATTTGAACCTAGATCCTTCTGCAGGCCAAGCAATGCTCCACCGCTGAGCTGGAGGACTGACAGGAGAGCACTGTTGTCATTTACAGGCCGCGCCATTTTCAAAAAGCACGCAAGGCACTAGAAATGCAATCAGAAGCAGTGTCGCAGCGACATTGGTAGGCTGAAGACACCACCTACCGTCTAGCGTTTTGTTTCTGGAGACGGCAGTGGATTCCCTCAATATAACAGCCAAGCCGGTGAGAGCTGCATGCCTAAAATGGAAATGGAGGAGACCTTTGGAGAGGAAGGACGGCGTTGAGCTCCGCGAGCGAGTGGCCTCTTCCTTTGAGCCCGATGAAATATGCTCGTATAAAAAGCCGGGAGTAAACAAATTCCCGCGTTTAACAATCTCCAGGCACTTTTAAGCTTTCCCACGGAACTGACCCCTATAACTGTAAGCGGGCGATATGGGTGAATAACACAAACGGCTGGAGAAAAAGGACAGTCTGACCCAGCCATGACCTTCCTGCAGCCAGGTGCGGCGGCGGCGGGGAAGGGGGGTTAACTTCAGTCTAGTGCATTCCACCTCAGCGTTGATTTTCACTTCGAGGGCTGATAAAGAGTCTCGGGGAGGGGGGTGAGGAAGAGGGAGGGGGAAGGGGAAGGGTTAGGGGTGAGGTTCTTTGGGGATGCCGGATCGGATTCCAAAAGATAAAGGAGCTGGTGTGTCTCATTTATTGAGGAATAACTGATATGGGGGCAGGGTGGGGAGGAATGTGCTTTCTGACCTGAGAGGGTCAGGGAAGAGAGGAAGGGAAGTGGGGGGTTGCCCACAAGAGGTCCCAGGTTCAATGCCCCCCCCAGCATCTCCGAGGAAGGCTGGGAAAGAGACCCCTATCTGAAATTGGTACTCAGCGTAGACGATACTGAGCTTGGTGGGCCAAACGGTGTGGCTCAGTATCTCCCCATCTTGGCCACAGCTCAGTGGCAGAACATCTGCTCTGAATGCAGAAGGTCCTGAGTTTAATTCCTGGCACCACCATATAGGTCTGGGAGAGGCCCTGCCTGAATCTGCGTGACAATGCTGAGAGACATGGACAACCTGACTCGGTATAAGGTGGCTTCTTGTGTTCCTACAGTGAAGGACCTATCTTGGAAGCTGGGAAGAAAAGGAGGCTCAGCGTTGGAAAAGGAGGGGCCAGTTCAGATGTTCCGCCTCAGCAATTTGTATCATAACACTAGAATACAAAGAAACAAAGAGTCGTAGAATTGGAGACTTGGGAGGGACCATGAGGTCACAGCTAAAGAACCCCTGACAGGTGGCCATCCAACCTCTGCTTGGAAACCTTCAAGGGAAGAGAGTTCACCATCATCTCAGGGAGTCCGCTCCACAGTCAAACAGCTCCTACTGTCAGAAAGTTTGTCCTGATGTTTAGACAGAATCTCCAATCTGAATCTATTGGTTGAGGTTCTGTCCTCTGGAACAGGAGAAAACAAGCTTGCTCCATCTTCCATGTGACAGCCCTTCAGATATTTGAATTAAGTCACTTTTATTAACGAATTGGGTAAAGGGAACCAAATCACCATAAATTTGTCAGTTTTGGTCTCGTCCCCCCATACCTCTCCTGACTTCTGGGTCAACTTTTCACCCTAAACTAGTTGCCAAATTGTATCACACCTAGCTGTAATTCCTGCATTGCGGGGCTTTGGAATCTTCCATGTCAACAGATCTATCATTCTAAGTTTTCAGGGAGAGATGTTCTGCTCCTCTCCAGCTCCTGGCAATTCCTAGCAATGCCACTACAAGGAACTTCATGGCCTGCAGTTCATAGTAGTAAGGTGTGTTCACTCCATCTCTAAATCTTGAGAGAAGGGCTCGGGTCAGGAATAAGCATTCAGCCAACAACCTGCCCAATGACATCAAAATAAAGGTACAGGTAAAGGGACCCCTGACCCTCAGGTCCAGTCTTGTCCGACTCTGGGGTTGCAGTGCTCGTCTCGCTCTATAGGCCGAGGGAGCCAGCGTTTGTCCACAGACAGCTTCCGGGTCATGTGTCCAGCATGACAAAGCCGCTTCTGGCGAACCGCTTCTGGTACGCCGTTTACCTCCCCGCTGGAGCGGTCCCTATTTATCTACTTGCACTTTGATGTGCTTTTGAACTGCTAGGTGGGCAGGAGCTGGGACTGAGCAACGGGAGCTCACCCTGTGGCAGGGATTCCAACCACCGACCTTCTGGTTTAACCCACAGTGCCACCTGGGTCCTCTCCTCTCCAGCTCCTGGCAATTCCTAGCAATGCCACTACAAGGAACTTCGTGGCCTGCAGTTCATAGTAGTAAGGTTTGTTCACTACATCCCTAAATCTTGAGAGAGGGGCTCAGGTCAGGAATAAGCATTCAGCCAACAACCTGCCCAATGGCATCATAATACTCAGCCCCAAATCATAGAATTGTAGTGTTGGAATCAGGGACCATACGGGTCATTCTAGTCCAACTGCGTGCAATGCAGGAATCATTTTCCCAATGTGGGGCTCAGACCCACATCCCGAGATTAAGAGTTTCATTCTCTCCCAAAATCTCTTTACCCATTCACACAAGTTCCTTTAAAAAATACTAATAATTCCAAGCTCCCCCCTTTCCTGATGGATGGGAGCAGGGAGAAAGCAGAAAGCAATGGTTTTAATCTGATACCGGTGTGGTATTATTTTTGATGCAAGGTAAACAACAACAACAAAAACAAAAAACTACTTTGATTGCCCAGGGATGTTAGATTATGGTTGAATTGTTTCATCAGTTCTAATATTATAGTATGGTTGATTAGGTCTTATCGTGTATTTGTAATTTTAAATGTCTTTGTATACTGCTGTGAGATCCTTTTTCTTTTTTGGATGTTGGGTGGTCTATTGCTGTATTTAGTTAATTTATGAACTTCAATATCATTGGCAGATAGAGGCAAACGTCCCCATGTCAGACACAGAAAACTCAGCAATCCCTCCGAACCCCTTTAAAATAAGGTTGCTTTATTATTAAACCAGTTCCAAGCTCAAATGAAACCCTACTATGCATCTGATGTTAGTGATTCAGTAACGTAGAAAGCACCAATCCAACCTCAATAGAGAGCTTACAAGAAAGCAAGGGAAAGATTGAGGAGCAGTGTGGTGTAGTGGTTGGAGTGTTGGACTAGGTCTAGGACCTAGGAGACCCAGGTTCAAATCCCCTTGGGCCAGTCATAGAATCATAGAATTGGAAGGGACTCCAAGGCTCATTTAGTCCAACCCCTGGCAATGCAGGCTTCTCAGCTAAACCCTTCAAGACAGTTGGCCACCCAACTTCTGCTTAGAAACCCCCAGGGAAGGAGAGCCCACCATCTCCTGTGGGAATCCGTTGCACTGCCAAACAGCTTTTACTGTCAGAAAGTTCTTCCTGATGATAAGTCGGAATCTCCTTTCTTGAACCCATTTGTTCGGGTCCTAGCCCCTGGAGCAGGAGAAAACCAGCTTGTTCTATTTTCCATGTGACAGCCCTTTAGATATTTGAACTTGGCTATCGAATATCCTCTCAGCTTCTCTTTACCACGCCAAACATACCCAGCTCCTTCAACCGTTCCTCATAAGGCTTGGTTTCCAGACTGTTCATCATCTGGGTCAACCCTCTTTGGCACCCATTACTTCTTGTCAAAATCCTTCTTAAATTGTGGTGCCCAGAACTGGACACAGTGTTGCAGGTGTGGTCTGACCAAAGCAGATTACAGTGGGGCTATGACTTCCCTTGATCTCAACTCTAAACTTCTGTTGATGCAGTCTAGAACAGGCATAGGCGACAACCCTGTGAAGATCAGATGGAGGCAGAGGCAGAGGAAGGGGGTGCGGTGGGGGCAGTATATGCCCTGGATGCCACCATTGAGGGGGGCAACAAAATGCCGGGTGGCACTCACCGTGGGGCCTGCAGCGCACCCGAGCCACATGCCTCTCCTGGGAGTGACGAGGTGGCTTGGCTGCCCACAGGCTCGGCACTGCCCCAAATGGTCTGCCCGCCACCTCCCCCTCAGCTGTAGGGCGGCTGAGTGGGAAGGGGTAGGCAGACACCTTGGAGGCCCTGTGGAGCGTCCTGCCCCAGCTCGCTCCACCCCATGGGCGGCTGGCTCTGCACCCACGGGTGCAGGGCATGCATGCTGCCCCAGGCGCTTGATCGGCTTGCTCCGCCGCTGGACGGAGGACAGGGAGAATGTGTGTATACCACCTTGAGCTCCTTGGATATAACGCAGGATATAAAAGGGAGGGAGGGAGGGAATTTGGTGCTAGGGGTATGGAGGGATAATTTAAGTTCTTCTCCATCTCCCATTAAGAACCAAGGCGAGCGTGAAGACTAACTGGAAATTTCTGTTTCTGAGCCAGGAAACTTAACTTTCAGTGGCATTGCTAAATATATCCTCTTTGTAAATAGATTAAGAGGAGCTTGTCCCTAGCTGAATGCTAAATGCATGCAAACCCCTTCCCCCAACTAACTACTAATTTATCTCTATGATTAATAACCCCAGAGTGGATATGGATGGATTGGGGGGGGGGGGCTCTGAAGCTGAGAGGCACCCATTGGCATCAAGTTTCTGACTGGGTTCAGGGCTGAGGAAAAATGCAAACCAGCAAAGTTCTTCTGACTCACACTTTTTACACTTTTTAGCCACTGCACTTGACCTTCTCCAAACCCCCAGTAATGGCTTTTTTTGGGGGGGAGGGTTGGAACAGTAGAGGCTGAGCCATTGGAGGGAATGGGGCAGTGCCCTACCAGCCTCTGTCAGCCCTCAGAAAGCCCCCACCTGCCTGCCCTCTTTCTCAAAAGTCAGGGAGCGGCTCTGCCGGTTGTTGGCTCTCTGGTGCCACCTACTGTTGGACTCCCTGCCTTCTGCCCTGTCAGGTCCAATAGGCACCAGTCACCTCTGCTTTGAAACTGTGTGGATGACTGAGTCTGTGAGGTAAAAGTGGCCATGCGTGTCGAAATCGAGCCTGGCATCAGCAGGTGGCGACACTGGCCTAGAGCCCCTGCTGCCGATGCCACTATCCCGGGGCCATCTTTCGTGCTGCAAAAATGGAGGAATTCTCCTCACAGGATGCAGATATAAACCACGGAATCTGCTCCCACCAGAAGTAGCGATGGCCACAAACTGGGATTGCTTTGAAAGAGGATTAGGCCAAGTTATGGAGGGTAAAGTTATTCGTCGTGGCTACTGGTCGTACTGGCTATATTCTATCGCCATATGACCCAAGTGAGACTGTGGACCTGGTAAAAAGGCTTTTTGGAACACAGCCCCCAAAGATGTGTGTTTTGGGACGCTTTGTAAGATCCCTGCCCCCCCCCAACACTTTGAGGGGATATCAAGCAAGGCTTCCCAAACGGCCACTGTGCTCTCGCAAGGGGGGGTGGAGGAAGGGATGCCCCATTTTTTTATGGGGCAGTTGAAGGATACAAGTTGCTGGCAAGCACTGGGCAAGCACCCACAATGCCCTGCAGCAATAGCATGTGACTGTGAAGCACTACAATGGCCTCTCTGTTTGGAACATTTGAACGGTTCTGCATCGTCCTGCTCACCCCCACCAGCACTTCATATTGGCCTACTCACAAGAAGCCCACACAACCTTCCCCTATGCATTGAAATTACACGTGAGGAGATGCTGCAGGGCCATGTTGGCTAGCGCTGATGGTACACAACCTGCACACAGCAGAAGTGTTCCTGCCCCCACAAATACCCAAAGGTTGGTGAAGAGTTCTTCCCCTTCCTCAGAACATGGACAAAGTTCTTCCGTGTGATGGAGGGCATTGAATGGACCTCCAGCAACATACATTTCAAGTGTGATGGTGCCACTTTAAAGAGTCACAAAGAATTTCCCCCAAAGAATTTTGAGAGCTGTAGTCTGTTAGTTTGCTAGGAGACCTCTGTTCCCCTCACAGAGCTCCAGTTCTCAGTGTGCAACTAAACATGTCTCTCCCACATCAGTCTCTAGACCAGGCATAGGCAAACTCGGCCCTCGAGATGTTTTTGGACTACAACTCCCATGATCCCTAGCTAGCAGTACCAGTGGTCAGGGATGATGGGAATTGTAGTCCCAAAACACCTGAAGGGTCGAGTTTGCCTATGCCTGATTTACAGCCACAGCAGGCACTGTAACCTTCCAACATAGAATTGTCTTGGGCAGCCCCCCCCCCAGAGTCATCTAGTCCAACCCCCTGCAATACAGGAATCCTGTCCACAGCCATCCCTGGGTGGGCTCGAACCACTAACCTTCTGGTTAACAGCTAGATACATAGACCCATTCTGCCATGGGAGGGCTCCCCCACCCAGTTTGACTTCACCCCCAAAGGCGTAACCCTCCATTGTCTCCCGAGACAGGCGGATGCCATCCAAATTAATGGCCAATCCCTCTTCCTAGGGAACTCTTCCAATTGTAGCTCTAGCAAGGGAACAGCAGCCACCTAGCAACCCCCAGCCACCTCAACAAACTACAGCTCCCAGAATTCTTTGGGGGAAGCCGTGAAGTGCTTAAAGTGGTATCTATTTAAATGCACGGTGTGAATGTGGCCTTAGTCTTTCCTTATATGCCCTACGCACAGTTTGTGTACACATAGATCTCGTTCCCACACGGATTGAAGACACAGGTGGCAGGGAAGCATTTCCGCTGTGCAGATCTAGCTGCCATGGCCCCATAGCCCCCACCCCTGCACATTCTTTCAACATGGGGGGGGGCCCTGTGTGAACCTGCAACACACTTGAAACGCGTTGATTCTCAGTCACTATCCTTGTTCTTCGGTTCCTGCCGCGGAGAGCAGCATTCGAGCCTCACCGTTTTGCACGAGGCGACGGAGGAACACGGCTGAAAGTGTCGAAAGCCCCTCCTTTGCAAAAACTTTGCGGTTTCCATCCTTGCAAATGAAGCTGCTTCCGTTAATTAGTTGGCCCTCCTAGGCATCCTGAGCAGATGATATATTTGTAATTGGGGGTGGGGTGGGGGGGTTGTCAGAGAGAGGGATGTGAACTGAAAAGAAACGGGGGAAGGGGATGTGAGTTTGGGCAGACGGGAGATGCTCTGAGCCATTTCAACCAGTGCACCGTTCTGTCTCTTATTCATACTCATTGTCCATCATTGTTGCACCAGACAAGCTCAATTCATAGGCGCCCCCCCTCTCCTTTCTACCATGTCATGCCGTGGTCTTGCTCTGTTTGTTGTTAAGAAAGAGCTGCTCAGGGGAAGAAATGTTTCCCAGACAGGAGGTCAGCAGGTCAGTCTGGACCTCTGGACATTTGCGCTTCTTAGCGGCGCAGACATGTCATGTGAAAAACAGTGTGATCCTTTTGAGCAGGCGGCGGTGGCGGGCGGGGGGGGGGTTGTTTGTGGTTATGCCACAAAGCACAACTTAGATCACAAGATTAGCTGTCAGGTCATCTCCTTTGAAATCCATTATGAAAAACACCCGGAAAACTGATGGTCGGCTCGAAGTCTTTGCGTCGGCGAAAATTGCCAAGAAATTGTCTGGGGAGTGTGTTGTCGGTTTTATATAGATGTGGAAGTGTGAGCCCGTGGCGTATATCCCGAAAAGCATGGTTTTTTACCCTAGTATGTTTCTGTTACTCGGACTAAATGTGTGAGCTAAACTTCCAGTCCAGATTAGAACGCTCTAAACTCAGTTTTTTGGTGCGGGGAAAAATGCACCTTGCAAAAGTTTGCCGTGGACTAGAAAAGAGGACTTGAAATGTGAAAATGGGGGGAGAGAGAAGCATGGATTGGGGGAAGGAATATGGAAGTGACCCTCCCCCCGCCGACACCCCCTCCCCCCCCCACTGCAGATTACAAAACCAGAGTTTTGTATGTAAACACTGCTGCTGACTAAATCAATTGTCCGGGAGAACAGTTCACATTTGCTACATGAGTTCGGTTCCCCCCCCCCCCTGAGATTAAGAATAACGATAGAAATTACCACTAGGGAAGGGGTGGGGGAATCAGTTAAGCAGCATTTCTTTAAAAAAAAAAAAGAGAGAGAGAAATGTATGAAAGAATCTTTTAGTATCTGATTGCCGAACAAATCCTTAGCATCATGCAGGAAACTGTCTCTTTTTCAAAGTCGCTGGTTTTCGTTTTGGGGGGGAGAAGTCTGTGTTTTGTTGTTATTACATTACATTACCCCCCCAACTGTCAAATTTCGCATAGATTTATGCACGATAATCATGTTTGCATACCCTATAATTCGAGTGGAATTTATAAAATGCAAACTGCTTAAAGAGAAAAGTGAAGTGTGTGCAAGAGAAGAGGAGAGAGAAGAAAAAACGCAGATAAATGAACAAAGGTTGTTTGGCTGTTCATATTCATAAGCAAAAACTTAGATCATTCCCTCCCTCCCCCCCCCCAGCCACCCTCCGCCGCCCTACTGCCCATTTTTAAAGCAAAACCCTCACCGTATTTGAAGCCATGTTATTTGCAAATAATAATAATGAAAGGATACGGACAGTCAAATTTGGCAAAAACATCAGAAATGTACTAAGGGGGAAATTTCATTGGAAATATTTCATTTTCTTTCAGGATACATTAGGCTCATGGAGTTTACATTTTATCCCCATCCCACATCAATTTCCCCCCCCCCCCATTCAACATATTTTACATTGTAACCAGCCTTGAGCCTGATGAACATAAAAGAAGAAAACCCCCATCGATCCATCAATAAAAATTCAGCCTTTCCATCCAACCTCGTCACCGTTAAGGTAAGACACACACACAGGCACGCAAGAGAAAGGTGAAAACACCCAAATATTTTGTTGCCTGTCAAAAGGTATTACTGATTCCGAGCTGGCGAATTTCCTCCCCCCACCACCCCCACCCCTTTTACCTTGAAATGTATTTTCGTAACAACAGGCAAATGAATTCATAAAAAAGGCAAGAGTGTTTGGCACTATTTCATTCCGCGGAAGGTACCCCCGTAGCGTGTGAGCTGAATTTTATTGATTTGATCAGAAGGATGATTAAGGATCTGCTCTTTCCCGAAATATAGCCACTTCGTTTAGCAGCAAACATCTCTACGCGGAGGGGGCGCCCCGATTTGGCATTCTCCGCATACGCTCCCCAACATGGCTCGGTTTGTGCAAACCATGGATGAACATGTCACCATTGTACTTTAAGGGAAATTTGCATAAAACAATTACCCCATGGACAGTGGCTTCAGAGTTGTCTAGACAACATCCCTTAGATGGTATCACTGACCTCAGACACACTAGGCTAGCTTTAAATTAGCAATGAGCAAGACTGGAGGGCTGTATTATGGCAGTTATAAACCATAAGAAGGTATTTAAATAGATAGATAAGACACATGCAAATCTGCCCATTGCCATGACAACCATCTTGATATAGGTTTTCCATATGTAGCAAGAAGGGCAAAGCAAAAGGCACCGAGGGGGGGGGAATAGCATAGAACCTGTAAAGATAATGAACCCTGACAGTGTATTAGACTAGCTCTTGGTCACTTATTAACTCTTAATAGAATACAAACTTCTATAGTAGTACATTGCTCATTGGGTCAGAGAGCAATTACTTCTAAACCTCTGCCGGTACGGATCTCAGCTATATGGTTGCACCTAATGTACCAATTCTTCACAAATTGATCTGGCTGATTAAAAAACACTTTGCGATTAGATGCAAATTGCTTAGCTGCTCAAAAGCGCTTGGCGGGAGAGGGTGGCAAAATGTGTCATTTTCCAGAACGCGTCTATATTTCCTCGAATTTATTTTTTAAAAAATTATTTCCCAGCGCGGCGACGGTTAGGATTGCTCCCAGCAGCCAAACGCTGCACATCTCTGAAATTTCTCCAAATGGTTTGCCTTGGCACACAGGGGAATTATCAAACCGGGGGGGGGGGGGGACAGTGTACATTTTGAAAAATTCAGATTTTTTAAACGCTCCGTGACAAATCACTCATTGACAAGTCACTGGTGGGGGTAGAGGGGTTTGGATGCCACATTTTTTGGGGCGGGGGGACTAACATGAAACAAAAAGCATGCCTTTCCTTGATCATCTTTCTTGAGTCCTGCATTGGTCCCATTAACAGTTTCAGGTGTTCCCAAAGTCTCCATTTGGGAGCTGGGGTTGGGAGCCAGATATTTCTCAGGTTGAAAGTAGACAGTGGGGGAAAAGGCTGGGGTGTAAGGAATAAAGTTTCTGGAAAGGCCCCAGGCACTGGGTAGGGGTGACTAGAGCCCTTGCCTCTGCTGAGATGCCTCTGAGTCAAAAGAGGCGATGTAGGACTCCAACTCCCATCAGCCCCAACCGGCATGGCCAGTGCTCAGGACTGATGGGAGTTTTAGTCAGTGGAGGATCGTCCATGTCATGGACTTGTTGGATGGTGGTGGGACAATGATTGGTGGTCCGAGGAAGAAGAGAGAGAAGAACGGGAAGAGGAGGTATTGGAAGCTGAAGAGGAAAACAGGGTTTAGTGAGCTGGGGAGGGGGCATCTGTCACAGAAAGAAGTCCAGAATCAGAGGCAGAAGGTGAAGTCAGGAAGGAGGGAGGCTAAGATGCAGAGAGGAAGTGAAGATGGTGAAGACTCATGGGTGTTTATCCTTCCCGCTGAGACATCAAGCTCCCCTCATTCTTGGTCTCCCAGAACCAGAAGAGGCATGAAAAGGGCAGAGGAAAGGTTGGCTGCACGCAGGCACAGTCTCTGGTTGCTTGGAAAATGCCCTGGAGAGGAGGAGAATGGCTGCGAGGAGTCAGGGACCATGTTTCCCAGAGGCATCTGGTTGGCCACTGCAAGATCAGGATGTTGGACTAGATGGGCCAGTGGCCTGATCTGGCAGGCTATTCTTGTGTCCTTAACCTCTGTGTTTGCCGTGTCCTTTCATCTTTAGTCAATGAAGCAGCTCAACCTTTCCCTTTCCAACTCGGGGTAGGGAGACTGCAGGCTTGTGAAATCTAGTTTGGTTTTTTGGGGGGAAACTCTCTTTTTTAAATAGAACTCAGAGGTCCACCAACTGGACCTTGGTCCAAAATAGTGGCTTAAGAGGTTTTTATTATAAGTGGACGGGACACACCTCAGCCTGGGGATTTGTTTTCAGTACCAGAACTGAGCTCATGGACCTTTCACACAAATACCTGCTTCCAGTTAACCCCCCCCCCCAACACTTGACTCTGTTTTTTATGTGTTTAAATTCAGCTCTGTTGCCCCATTGGCCTCTGCTGAAGAATTGCCTTATTTACAGGCCCTGGCAACTGCTATGCTAATGTGTGCAAAGTTTTGGGATTTAGCCCCCAAAAAGGGGTCCCATTACACAGTGGGATTGGAGGAGTTAGAGAGCGTCTGCAGGAAGACTTTAAAATCTCTGTCTTTATATACTTGAGGGCTTTCTAAAACGTCACCTCTGCACTGCTTTTGCTACACACTCATTTTCTGCTTCAGAAATGTGGTCGCTTGGCTCAATAGCTGCACAAGACAGTAAAATCGTACGAGATGCTACCTTCTGATCTAAGTGTTCCAAAATCATTTTCCCAGCTCGACAGCTGGGCGAAAGTTAACCTGATGAAGCAGCCCTTGACGAAACGTTCAAATTCTTACGAATATAATAGCAGCTCCATATATAATCGACATTAAGGCAATGCCTTTATGAGGCCAAAAGAATGTTACAATATAGTACGCAGTGTGCAGACTTCCGGGTTCTCCAAAGCTCTTCATCAGGGTGAACTGTAAACAAAATGAGTAGATGGGTGTTTTACCTGGACTGTGAGAGTTGGCACCTGCCATTCAAATGAGGCTGTATTAGAAATTTTGCAGGATTCGACTAGCTGAACTCATTGCAACTTGCTTCCAAGCAAGCATGCTCAGGATTGGATGGGAGGCACAGTAATAAATGCTTGTGGTTTCCCCGCTTAATGCTTAATTTAATCTTTAATTGTTGATTTTTTAAAAAATGTTCTTTTTAAAGCAACTGCTTTTGTTATTGGAAGTTGCTTTAAGAGCCACAGAAGGAATCTGACTGATGAATAAATAAATATGCAGCTAAATGCATATACCTTCAATCCTTTACCCATTTTCCTCAGAGTAAGCATGACTGAACTCAAAGGGACTTGCCTCTGAGTAAAGATATGTATAGGACTGTGTAATCAATAGGAATGATTGGATCTGTCAGTTGCCTCATTTTCCCAATCTTAAATTCATTTCTCCGAATTTCCAGATCAGTGTAGGTTTTTAAAACAATCCTCACGAAAATTCACCAGAATTTTAATGTGAATTACAATTTTTTAAAATGCAATTTCCCTTGATGGAATGAAATTTGCACATTATTTTCACCAATACATGCACACATTACCTAGCACATGCATTTCTTTACACAGCACTCAATTGGATAACTGAGTTGCAAGAGTAGTGCAAATTTCGACAGACTGTGCTTCGGTGCTTATCGTGCGTCCGGTCATGCGAATTGTGTCGATTCGTGTCGAAATGAAGACTGAACTAAAAGTCTCCCCGCTCCCTAGTATGCGAATAAATAAAATTAGCGCTTTGAGCCTCTTTCAGATTATTTGTTTGACTTTCTCACACTGAGTTCCTGAAAGGGTCAAAACTGCCAGGCAAAAACATGTGCTCTGCAAAAAGCTGCATACATACCGGTTTATATATATATATTTGGTGGGTGGAAAGAAAATATGAAGAAGGAAAAAGATGCCCATAAATTCTTCAGCTGCAATCCTACACCCAGTTAGATGTGCAAAAGGAAAGGCAAACGAGATTTCAAAGAGTACAGGATGGCAGCCCTTTTATCTACAAGCAACGCCGGCTTATCACAGCTCTTTATTGTATGGCTACCCTTGATCGCAACCTTTATGTCTTTATTGCTTACATACCAGTCCCTTGTTTATATGCCTGATACCAGCCGGTGCCCTTGAACTTGGCCCCTCCAAGCCCTGAGCCCCTTCCTTGGCTCGCTCATTCACCCCGGTCACGTCTTCAATCAGCAAATGTGAGACAGGGGCTGGCTGATAGCCGAGCCTTGAGCAGGGCAATTAACACAGGACTAACGTGTCGCTCCTGGCGTGGCTAAGAGAATAGCCGTCTGGAGATGACAGTCCTAAGTTTGGCTGTGACATCCAGGCCAGCCCGAGATCAGAGCAAGCAGCCGAGGGAAGGAGGGGAGGTGGGAGAAGCCGGGATGTAAAGAAAAAGGCCAGCTCGAGTCTCTTTGAAGACTTGTTTATTTCTATGGGGAGGGTTGCAGCTGGAAGGACAGATGAATAGAGACCTCCCCCTGCCCCCCCCCAGGCTCCTTCGAACAGTCTCTGAGAGCCAGTGTGGTGTAGTGGTTAAGAGCGGTAGTCTTGTAATCTGGTGAACCGGGTTCGTGTCTCTGCTCCTCCACATGCAGCTGCTGGGTGACCTTGGGCTAGTCACACTTCTCTGAAGTCTCTCAGCCCCACTCACCTCACAGAGTGTTTGTTGTGGGGGAGGAAGGGAAAGGAGATTGTTAGCCGCTTTGAGACTCCTTAGGGTAGTGATAAAGCGGGATATCAAATCCAAACTCCTCCTCCTCCTCCTCCTCCTCCTCTTCTTCTTCTTCTTCTTCTTCTTCTTCTTCTTCTTCTTCTTCTTCTTCTCTGCTGGGAGCTGGGTTGAAGCAGGTGGGAAGGAAGGAAGCTCCCAGGATCTTGGGAACAGGCTGTTGCTTTAAACTGACCACATAAAACACATCAATTGCAAATAACAATCAAAACCAGAACTTTAATTTGTTTGACTTATTTGGGGCTTGTCAACTTGGGAAGGTGGCCCATGTAGGAGGCCTTCTGGGACATCTTTGGGAGAAGAAAAGACTAAGGAGCAAACCCTACAGAAATCCAGAGTGGAATCCCTAAGACAGTTGGATGGCACCTTCTGGCAACTCCTTCAGCCAAGCTGGTGCCAAACGTATTGCTCTGCTTTCCTTTGGACCACATCAGCAAGGCCGAGGGGGGGGTGGTCTTGTCATCTGGGCAGCCCAGGGCCTCCATACGCACTGCCCAGACTTGCAGACCCAGGTGGTCACTTCGGTGTTGCTAACACAGCAAATTGACTTCACCCCTGGAGGTGCACTCCATTGTTTCTTGAGACAGACAGATGCCGGCAATGACAGTTTCCTAAAATTCAGGTACTGCTGGATTGTAAAATAAATAAATAAACCTCAAAGCAGTTTACAAAAAGAATAAAAATAAATTATTAGTAAAAAAAAAAAACCATTAAAATGTTCAAAACAGATTAAAACAGCAATAAACTAAAGACGCACCAGCATTGTTGGCATCTGTGCCAGCTTGCCTAAACAAAAATGTTTTTAACCGGTGCCAGAAAGAGTAAAGTGAAGGCGGCTGCCTCATATCAAGAGGCAAGGAGTTCTGAAGTGCAAGTGTTGCTATATTGAAAGAGTGATTGTGGTTCGAATCCCCGTGATGGGGTGAGCTCCCGTTGTTCGGTCCCAGATCCTGCCCACTTAGCAGTTCAAAAGCACGTCAAGTGCAAGTAGATAAATAGGTACCGCTCCGGCAGGAAGGTAAATGGTGTTTCCATGCACTGCTCTGGTTCGCCAGAAGAGGCTTAGTCATGCTGGCCACATGACCCGGAAGCTGTACGCCAGCTCCCTCAGCCAATAAAGCGAGATGAGCGTTGCAACCCCAGATCGTCCGTGACTGGACCTAATGGTCAGGGGTCCCTTTACCTTTACCTTTAAAACAGTGATTGAATTTTCCCCAAACCTCAGGCTTTTATATACATTATTTACACAATGACTCCCATTTGATTGGCTGATTCTGCTTCCCTCCTGGAGCCTGATTGGTCTTCTCCTGCAGGCCAATCAGTTATTGCATTCTATGATCCTACCAGCCTAATAGGCTGATTAACTTCCTCCTGGAGCCTGATTGGTCTTCTCCTGCAAGCCAATCGGTTGTTGCATTCTACAACCCTACCTGCCTATTGTTCTAGGATCCAAGCTTAGTACATAACAGTCAACAACAAATTGTCATTTTTTTGTGTTGAATATATGCTATATGGTAATTTATTAACCTAATTGGAGCCTACACAACACAAAACACTGTTGCTGTATGTAGGTTTTATTTATTTTGTTTTTTATCTTATATTTTGGAAATGTACATCCAGTTTTTTTCTTCAATTTTTTTGGGGGCCCCAAGAGAGTGGGGTCCTAAGCTATAGCTTGTTTAGCTTATACGTAAATCTGGCACTGATTGGAAGAGGGTTGGACTAGATGATCCATGGGGTCCCTTCCAACTCTACAGTTCTAGGATTATAAGAAAACACCTTGCTGCAGTTTTTCAGAGGCTCCTGGCCCTGGTGAATCTTTTAGCAGCTGCAGGATTGAGAGCAGTACATGTGAAAAGGATCTAGGAGTCTTGGTAGACCATAAACTTGACATGAGTCAACAGTGTGATGCAGCAGCTAAAAAAGCCAATGCAATTCTGGGCTGCATCAATAGGAGTATAGCATCTAGACCAAAGGAAGTAATAGTACCACTGTATTCCGCTCTGGTCAGACCTCACCTGAAATACTGTGTCCAGTTCTGGGCACCACAGTTCAAGAAGGATACTGACAAGCTGGAAC
The DNA here is from genome assembly GCF_009819535.1 of Lacerta agilis. Classification (NCBI taxonomy): domain Eukaryota; kingdom Metazoa; phylum Chordata; class Lepidosauria; order Squamata; family Lacertidae; genus Lacerta; species Lacerta agilis. Next base: position 109,710,367 of record NC_046314.1, on the reverse strand, counting down.
GTGTCCAGAGGAGGGCAACCAAAATGGTCAAAGGCCTGGAAATGATGCCTTATGAGGAACGACTTAGGGAGCTGGGTATGTTTAGCCTGGAGAAGAGAAGGTTAATGGGTGATATGATAGCCATGTTCAAATATAGAAAAGGATGTCGTATAGAGGAGGGAGAAATGTTGTTTTCTGTTGCTCCAGAGAAGCGGACACGGGGCAATGGATTCAAACTACAAGAAAGAAGATTCCACCTAATTATTAGGAAGAACTTCCTGACAGTGAGAGCTGTTGGACAGTGGAATTTGCTGCCAAGGAATGTGGTGGAGTCTCCTTCTTTGGAGGTCTTTAAGCGGAGGCTTGACAGCCATCTGTCAGGAATGCTTTGATGGTGTTTCCTGCTTGGCAGGGGGTTGGACTAGATGGCCCTTGTGGTCCCTTCCAACTCTATGATTCTATGATTCTAGGTCCAAGGAAAAAGAATGAGGAAGAGGAGAAATAAGAAAGATGGTGAAAGATCACCAAATCAACATGTAGGATTTTTCTTTATCTTCTTCAAGCTGCTAAGAATTAGAAGGTAAGGACACATAGTGAACACACACACACAGAGGGGAGTAAAAGACCTTTGTGGCTCAGCACATGGTAATCAGTTCCAACTAAATTTCTAAGCGATAAAAAAAATCACGAAACTGGAAATTTAAATTTAATGAGAGAGGATGAAGCAAGGCTGGCTAATGAAAGGGTCTGTATTTAGCAGGGATACAGTCGAACCCGTTCCTAAGTTATGGCTGCTCGGTGTGTACAATTCTCCGGCCTTCTAACTTTCCCTTAATTGTGGTAAGATGCTCGTTGCTTCTCGGTTTTCTCGACCTGCCGTCCGTGTGACGGAATTAGCCCCCGGGAAGGACTGAACAGGGTGGGAGACAAAAGGAAAGGAGGGGGAAGGCAGGAGCAGGGAATGGGAGAGAGATGGAGGGGAAGGAACCTGGGGACATCGAGAGAATGTGTGTACATACATGTGGCATGTATGTATGTGCGCATGCATGTGGGAGAAGTCTGTAAAGGCCCATGTGGCTCTGTTACCTGTTACTGAGGACAGTGCAAACAAAGGGTTAGAACAGCAAACTTTTTCAGCAGGGGGCCGGTCCACTGTCCCTCAGACCTTGTGGGGGGCCGGACTATCTATCTATCTATCTATCTAACTAGGGAGGAATGAACGAATTCCTATGCCCCACAAATAACCCAGCTATGCATTTTAAATAAAAGGATACATTCTACTCATGTAAAAAGCACGCTGATTCCCAGACCGTCCGCAGGCAGGATTTAGAAGGCGATTGGGCCGGATCCGGAACCCCAGGCCTTAGTTTGCCTATCCATGGGTTAGAACAACCCCTTAGGTGTGATGAGTTAGAAAAAATAAAGATCAAGGGGAGCTGAAATGTGTGTTTCCCTGGGTTCAGGTGTGGGATGGTGATGTTGCCAAGATCTCAGGGTCTGAGCTAAGTTCCAGGATCTCTTGCTTCTCTTGACTCACGGAAGGAGACTTTCCGCAGTAGAGGCACTCTATGGTTTTTTCTTGGGTTTTTCGTACGCACCGAGTGAGCTTCGCTACTGCCGGAAGTCACCTTCCACAAGTTAGAGAAAGGGGTGGGTGGGAGGAGCAAGTGCAACCACCTCGATTTGCATATGCTGCTCCACCCACTTTTGCTTCTGGCCCCACCCACTACTGACATGTGGGTCCCTGGAAGGAAATTTCTGACAACCTTTCTCACGTCTATTCTAAACACAGTAACAGCAGCAGCAGAAGTAGCAACCCTTTTATTTTATAATTTTATTATTTATACTCTGCCCATCTGGTTTTCCCCGGCCACTCTGGGCGGCTTCCAACACAGAATAAAACATCAAACTTCCTGAAACGTCAAACTTCCTGATACAGGGATACCTTCAGATATCTTCTAAAAGTTGCGTAGTTCTTCATCTGCTTGACTTTTGATGGGAGTGCATTCCACAGTCAAACATATGTGAAGAAGAAGAGTTTGGATTTGATATCCTGCTTTTCACTACCCAAAGGAGTCTCAAAGTGGCTAACATTCTCCTTTCCCTTCCTCCCCCACAACAAACACTCTGTGAGGTGAGTGGGGCTGAGAGACTTCAAAGAAGTGTGACTAGCCCAAGGTCACCCAGCAGCTGCATGTGGAGGAGTGGAGACACGAACCCGGTTCCCCAGATTACGAGTCTACCACTCTTAACCACTACACCACACTGGCTTAACCACTGCACCACACTGTGCCACGCTGGTTTCCGTGTCTCCAGGACCAAGAGTGAAATCCCAGGCTGAGAGGCCAGGGTGAAGGTAGCAGCTGATTCATCATTTGGTTGGAAAATGAGTTGGGCATCCTCAGAGTGCTTCAGAAGTTGGATGTCCCCATAAGAGTCATCTAGTCCAGCCCCCTGCAATGCAGGAATCTCAACTAAAGCATCCATGACAGATGGCCATCCAACCTCATGGGGACTTCATTTTGATTTTGATTTGATTTTTTGCAAACTGATATTGAAACGTGGAGAACTGAACCTAAGACTGGAAGAAAACGAGAAACGCAAAGCAAAATTGATAGATCCATCCACCCTTAGACCTTGCCAGCATGGCAAATGGTCCAGAAAGATGGCAGTCGCAGCCCACCGCACATGGAAGGTACATTTGGCTCAGCTTAATTCTCTTTATTTGCGGGTGGAGCCTCTGGCACGCAACGCATTGCAGAAAGGTATTCCTTGCTCCACCTACTTTTGCTTCTAGCTATGCACTCTGCTGGCATGCGGCCCCTGGAAGGCTCCCTACGACAAGATGTGGCCCCTGGGTTTAAAAATAAAGCTTCCTCACTCTGATGTAGATGTTTCTGATCTGGATGGACCATAGAATCATGGAACTGTAGATCAGGGGTCAGCAAACTTTCTCAGCAGGGGGCCGGTCCACTGTCCCTCAGACCTTGTGGAGGGCCGGACTGTATATTGAAAAAATAAAATAAAATGGACAAATTCCTATGTCACACAAATATCCCAGAGATGCATTTTAAATAAAAGGACACCTTCTACTCATGTAAAAACACACTGATTCCCAGACCGTCCGCGGGCTGGATTGAGAAGGCGATTGGGCAGCATCCGGCCCCTGGGCCTTAGTTTGGGGACCCCTGCTGTAGATGGTCATCTAGTCCAACCCCCTGAGATGCAGGAATCTCAACCAAAGCATCCATGATAGGTTACCATCCAACCTCTACTTAAAACCCTCTGGGTAAGGAGCGTCCTGACTCCTTATTGCTCCACTCTTTGGGATGAGACATAAGACTGTTTTTGCTTCCACAGTGGAAAATAGGTGGAGGAGGTAACAGGAGGCCAGACTGTCAGTTTGCCGGCTGCACCAGTTCCCCCGGCAAAGCACCAGGACTCGGCTTCCGCCTGTGCGATAGCCAGGCAGCTCCGAGCGGATGCTTTATTGCCGTCTGGAAGTGTTTATTTTCTGGACATAAATTCAATGGACAGAGTCAAGGCATGTGTAGATATAAAGAAGACCATCATTTGAGCTAAGCTGACAAGGACAATTTACTGTACCGCGCATTCGTTTTGGGCCGGTCAGGAGATGCCGGGGCTATTAACATGCTGGAAATTCCCGCTGTTCCCTCCGTATTGTCCCTTCCCTGAACTTTGGGAATGGCATGTATTAACCCCTCGAGAGCCTTTGAGGCACAGCACACAGCTGGGGAAGAGACACTTGCTCAGAGGCTGGTAGGCATATGCACAATGTCCAGAGATTATTGACGGTTCCCGGGTTGCCAGCCTGGGAAAAAAAAGAAGAAGAAGGGGGGGGGGAGGCATGGCCTCTGAGCATGCGGCTGTCGAGAGGCCCAGCGTTGGGGTTGTGGCATTTCCCCGGAGGAGATTTCGAGCCCAGCATGTACACCGACTCAACTTGTTTCTGTAACTAAGTTCTTCTGTCGTCCTGACCTTGTTTTCCCTCGGAAAGAAAGAAAGGAGAGGGAAAGGTTGGCCTTTTTTCTTAAAAAAAAACCCCAAAACCTAAAACCAGACAGCACAGGGTGCCTCTGTATTATTCCATTTTAGATGCCAAGTGGGGGTTGACACAACAGGAAAACTTTTTTTAAATCCTGCAAGTAGAAATGGAGCATGTCAGGGAGAAATCTACTAACTTTCTGTGTGCAAGGTGCTCTCTCTCTCTCTCTTTAAAAAAAAAAAAAAAATAATCCTTATTTTTTTCCCAAAGGAAAATTGAATTTCGTGCCCCACACCTATAGCCTGGAATGATACAGTCCAGGAAAAGGGCAGTGAGGGCAGAAGTGATAGGGACCACATCGCCAAGGTGTGTGGTGGCATGTAACCCCTTTCCTGCGCCAGAATTTTCCTGCTGGAAATGCATGAATATTCTGTTTGTCCCCACAGAGATTCCTGCTCCAGGAATCTCCAGAGTCAGCCCGCTGTCACATCTATCTCCTGACTTCCTGCTCTGACTGGCAGAGGCTCTGTAGGCTTCCAGGCCAGAGATTTCCCCATGCCAGCTTGTATTGGCTGCACGGACTGGCAGTGACTCTTCTTGCGTCGCAGGGGGTTGGGCTAGGTGACTCTTGAGGTCCCTCCCAACGCTACAATTCTACAAATTCCTCTAAGCAAACGCAGGGAGTCCTAACTTTATCTGAAGCGCTGGCTGTTTCAGAGGCCACAGTTGCCATCCTCTGTTTTCTCTCTGAAATGGCAGGCAGCCAACTCTTTTGAGTCACTATTTACCAGTCGCTAAATATAGAGTCTTGATTTCAGCGGACAAAACAGATTGGTCTTGTTGCAGAACCATGAATAAGCACTAGCCCAGGAGCTGGCCTAATGGTTTATTCTCCCGGAGTATTGCTTAGTGTAAACTGCCCTCTATCTCGGGGAGGGAAATTCGAGATAGCGGAGATATAAACACCCAGACACACATTTCCTTTAAGCTGAAAACATACTGGGGGAAAGCTTTTCATTTTGTTGATAAGACAAAGGAAGCGATAAGAAGGACAGAGCACTATTGCTTCTTCTTCATTTTTTCTTTTTTCCCCCGGTGGGGTGGGGAACAGGGAGCAGAGAGAGCGCCACTGCCTAACTCAGACCAATAACCCCAAATTTATCAACTTAGATCTGAAATGGCACACAAAGCTTGTGGCATGCTCTGGTGGAAGCTACTTGATTCTGCCTCATGCAGGAGGGGTCTCCCTCATGGGTATCCAGCACGGTAGCAGGGGGGAATCTTTTGTTGTTGTCCAGTCGTTCAGTCGTGTCCGACTCTTCGTGACCCCATGGACCAGAGCACGCCAGGCACCCCTATCCTCCACTGCCTCCTGCAGTTTGGCCAAACTCATGCCAGTTGCTTCGAGAACACTGTCCCACCATCTCATCCTCTGTCATCCCCTTCTCCTTGTGCCCTCCATCTTTCCCAACATCAGGATCTTTTCCAGGGAGTCTTCTCTTCTCATGAGGTGGCCAAAGTACTGGAGCCTCAACTTCACGATCTGCCCTTCCAGTGAGCACTCAGGGCTGATTTCTTTAAGGATTGATAATGAATCCTACAAAGCATAAAAAATGGAGCTAGAGAGGCTGGCACCCATTGGTACTCCTAGGGTGGAAGGCAGCAAGAGCAACAGTAGGTGGTGTCAGAGTGAGTGAATGACAGGTTGAAACAACTACATAAGAAAACCAGAAGGAGCGTGCTGGACAGTGTTTAATTAAATATGTGGTTGGGAGTGAGGAAGGGGTGAAATTTAGTGATGAATTTTGTTGGTGACTCCTTTAGTAATACTAATAATAATAATAATAATAATAATAATAAAACTGTACACAACCCCAATCTCAGAGCAGTGCAATATTCCATGAGTTGCAAGTGCTTGCGGTTTGCTTTCTTCGGAATGAGGAACAGCAGGGACTCTGGTGTCTTTATGTAAAGGTAAATGTAAAGGTACCCCTGACTGTTAGGTCCAGTCGCGGACGACTCTGGGGTTGTGGCGCTCATCTCGCTTTATTGGCCGAGGGAGCCGGCGTACAGCTTCCGGGTCATGTGGCCAGCATGACTAAGCTGCTTCTGGTGAACGGAGCAGCGCATGGAAATGCCGTTTACCTTCCTGCCGGAGTGGTACCTATTTATCTACTTGCACTTTGACGTTATTTCGAACTACTAGGTGGGCAGGAGCAGGGACCGAGCAACGGGAGCTCATCCTGTCGCGGGGATTCGAACCACCGATCTTCTGATCAGCAAGCTCTAGGCTCTGTGGTTTAACCCACAGCGCCACCCGCATCCCCTTTATGATATATGGTTTATTCATCAAAATATACAACCAGAGCAAACAATGGAGGAGTTTGCAGCATTAACCCCCTGAAAAAGTCTTGTTTCTCCCATAGCCACAGCCTTCGATTCAAGCAGAAATCAGACATGGCTCTCTCTCTCTCTCTCTCTCTCTCTCTCTCTCTCTCTCTCTCTCTCTCTCTCTCGTTTCCCAGCCTGCTGCTATGCTTCCAGCTTCTAGCTCACATAACACATCTCTCAACTCTGGCCTCTGTCTTTCCCCCACCCATTTACTATATGGCACAGAGCCACTTCCTTTGTTACTTTAAAGGTCCATACTTAGAGGGCCATTACCTCACCAGGAACTAGCTTGGCTATTCCTGTAGAAATTTGAGTTCTTGGTGATATCCAGAAGTCAAAAATAAAGGCGGGAGATCAGTTTTAAAGTCTTCAAACAGTTTTATTATTATGGCATTGGAACAAATTCCAGTTGAAATAAATTCCAGGACAAGGCGCTGTTTTGATAATTCTTCGTCAGAGGGAATATTAATTTATTTCAACTGGAATCTCCTGCCTGGCCAGAGTTCTTGGATTCTTTAAGCTTGGCTATTCCAGCAATTGAACCTGTGCTGGACCAAGGAATTAGAAGGCGGTTCAGGCATCCAGCCTACTCACCAACTCATAACAATACAAATTGTTGTTGTGATTTGGAGAACTGAAATTAAGATTGGTTAGAAAGATAATCTGGAAGAAACTGAAATTGACATATTACACCCATTCTTACTGGGGAGTGACCATATCCCTCCCTGTTATCAGTGAAATTCTACCATATTTCCAATGAAAGGATCCCTCTGGCCCACAGCATTTGTACATTCAGAGTCGGTTCCTGCAGTGGGGCTATTTGCCCCACTTTTTGGTGCCAATAATCAAGATCTACTGCGTAAAATCCACCCCAGCCTTCTGCTATTGTGGCTGTGTCAGCCGTTCCTTGTTAACCTGAAAAGAAGTGACAAATGAGGTACCACAGGGTTCTGTCTTGAGCCTGGCGTTATTTAATATTTTTATACATGGACGCAGTAGCAGACGGGATATTCATCACAGCTGCATGTGTCACCCAACAGAAAGAGGATCCAAGACAGGACGGAAAACTGTGTCAAAACGAACAAAAAGAAACGTCAATGTTACGATAAATGCAAAGTCCTTCCTAATGGCAGGAAGAATCAAATGCACAAATACAGGGTGACAGCAAGATGTGAGGAAAAGATCTGGGGTTTTTAGTAGACACAATCTAAACATGAGCCAGCAGGGTGATGCAACAGCTAAAAGGGCTAATGCGATCCTAGGTTGCATCAGCAGAAGCAAAGTGTCTATTCTGCTTTGGTCAGACCTCACATAGAGTACTGGGCACACTTTTAGCAATCAATCAATCAATCAATCAATCAATGGGACTTTTATTTATTTATTTCCAGTATGCATATACCACTTAAAATTCAGAATTTCTAAGAGGTGTGTATATAAGGTTAGAGAGAGAGAGAGAGAGAGAGAGAGAGAGAGAGAGAGTAATCCTAACAATTAAAAATTCACCAGAGTGAAAAACTACCTTAAAATACCTGCTGAAATAAGGAAGTCTTTGCAAAGAGCCTTCTATTTTAGTAATGAGGAGCCTTGTCTAAATGCAATCAGGAGGGAGTTTCACAGAATTGGGCTCACAATATTGAAGAGATGCCTTCTGGTAGTGATGAACCATGCATTTGAACGAAGGGGGACTCATCCAACGATCTCAGTCACCAGGCACTGTGTTAGGGGAAATCGCTGGCAGAAATGCAAATATGAGGCCAAATTTCATGCAAAAAAATGCATTTGTTAGCAGAAAACCTGCACAAAAAAATAATGCATGCTTTGTGCACATTTCCAAAAGAAATATTCACAAATTGATGCAGAGGCATAGTATACAGAAATTAAGGTTGGGGAAAATGAGAAATTGGTTGGTCCTTTGACATTCTGCAGGGATTCCTTCAACAAAAGCTGCAGGCCTTTGAGTCTATGGCTTCTGTTTTATCTGGTTCTGGGATGCCTGGCGCACTCACAAGAGAACAACAAGTTAGAAAGAGAAAGGTTTTCTGATCACAACTTGGAGGGGCTGAATTGCTTGTGCGCCTAGTCACAAAGCTGAATCATAATAGGCGAGTGGGCCCTCCCAGGACTACAATACCCATAATCCATTGGCAGGAAATGAAAATGTCATCAGGACAGGTTCGAACGCATGGCATCCGCTGTGGGGCCACGCCCACCTTTCCCTCGACAGCATTTACCTGCTCTGCAGGAGAAGAAAGCGCCGGTGGATTTCAGAAAAGGGTTAAAAGAGTGTGGAGCGAGGAGAAGGACTGACAAAATCCTTACAACATGTACCATATGGTTTGACATTTACCAGATTAGTTAAACATTTCTACTGGGGATAAATATGCTGAGATATCTATGTAAAGAAATTGCATGAGACAAGGACACATGCAGAATATTTATGCTATGGAGTCATTTCTTCCTTCCTCCACTCCCCTCTTGCTAGAAGCATCCAGGTCCTGGATTCATAAAAATAACCCAAACCAAATTAGCCCTCCTAGAGAGGACCAGGGGAAAGGCAGACGGGACCCCCCCCCCTTCAAAGTTCTGAATGAGACTTTATTAACAAAAACACCAAAATCTGTCCCATCCAGAAGCTGTCCTTTCGGAGAGGCGAAAAAGCATGCAAAGTTTGTCAGAATCTATTTTCAGGGTTCCCCGCTGCCTTCGGAGAGAAGACGGCGATGGCTGCCAAATTGATTCTAGGCCGGCTGACGCAGAGGAGGGGAGGGTGACTGCCGGTGCCCAGCTTCTGGTACAAGCACGGCTGCTCCTCGGTGAACAGCCCTAAAGCCATAGATTTCATTTGATCTTTGCAAAGGCTAACATCTGTCTGCTGTCATTTTAGTAAGATTGATGACAGGCTGGGAAAGGGGGTAGGAGGGAGGATTGGCGAGAGGTGGGGGGGCAGGGGAGGAGGAGGAGGAGGAGGAGGACGAGAGGACGAAGGGAAACCGAGCAGGAGGATAGCATTTCTCATGGACCGGCCGGAGCTGGCGAGGGTCACCTCCGGTCCTCTGTAGCAAGTGCTACCAAGCTGCAGGCTCAATACCCTAACCAGCAATTGTGCCTGGTTGTTAACAGTGGATCGCCACGAATCGGAGGCACAAAGGCAGCTGGGTCCCCCCCCCTTTCTCTCCCTCCTTCCATTCTTTTGCACCTTGCATATCTCCATCGATTACTCACACAGCAAACCCTACAGAGCTAAATGTTATGACAGCCATAAGAATGTGGTTTACTGTTATCTTAATGTAGCTGGGCAGTGCAAGGTAAAACTATCAAACACTATTATTCTTTCTGAACACTCCAAGAGAAGCTAACTGATATGGACATCAAACCGTCCCTTTTTTGGGGGGGGGGGTAAAAACCCTCTTGAATATTGGGTGCGAAGAAGGGAGTATTCTCCAGTTGCATCTGGAGTTATTCATACTTTCTTTTCTTTTCTTATGGAAGGGCAGATTCCTAAGCTCCATTCACACGGCAATATATTTCCATTTCCCTGATGTCCCCCTAACTGCTAATTTCTGCACCATACTTGAACTTTCATACAACGCAAAAGCCACTTGCAGAAATTCTGTGGAATTTAGCACACGTTTCGGGCTCGTTTCCGTGTTATTGGCAAATGGGCTTTTTTTTCCAGTAGGCAAATGACATAAATGAGTGCTAAAGTTATATTCTGTGATATATCCAGATGTGGCTTTTATGTCACGTGAAAGCTCAAATATAATGCGGAAACTAACAGTTAGGGAAACATCAGGAAAACAGAATAATAGGCCTCTTTCCGTATGGCTTGACCTAGATCCTGCAATCGTCACTCTTCCCAGTAAACTCTTGAAATTTTAGCTCTGTGATAGGGAAATTAACAAATTTTGGCATCCTTAGTAAACTACAGTTCCCAGGATTCTTTGGGGGAATCCAGGACTCTTCAAGTGTTATAAGTGTACATTAAAAGTATGGGGCAGGTGTGGTCTGAGTCTGGAATGAACATCACCCTTGTTTAATATCCAGGAACTGGACTGTTAAAGATTGAGATGGACAGATACATCCACATACCCAGTGCAATGCAAGAAGAGATAACAGATTGCCCTGCACTGGTGTAGTATGTCTCACGGGTGATGGAAAGACTGAAGACGGACTTCCAATTCTTGTGAAATATGACCAGATATTACTTGTAATATGGGTGCTGGTCTGGACTTCTTGAATGGCTTGCTTTTATGGATCGTGGCATGCTTCTGGCACGGGGCCTAGATATAAATAAACAGCAAGAACTTCATTACGGGGCAGTCATTATACAGTGGAGGAGGTTGGGTGGTCTGATGGTTAATGCTTTAATGTCAAAGGTCAGTCAAAGTACTGTGAGGAGGAGGAGGAGGAGGAGGAGGAGGAGGAGGAGGAGGAGGAGTTGTTGCTTGAGGTGAACTATGGTTTGTAGTTTTGCTAGTAGCTGCACAAGAATTTGCCGTCAGCTGAAGCTGCAAGATAATTTTGAACCACTGGCCTAATTCAGGGGTGGAGAAGCACTCTCAGCATAAGGACTGGATTTTATCTGACCAACCTTCGGTGTGGGTGGGAAGCTGCTTCTGATGGTGGCAGAGGCCAAAGTGGTTGGGGCCAAAGGTCACCAAAGCAAAAGGCAAGAACTCAAAATAGCCTTGTCTTGCCTTGGTAATGGACTGGATGAGAGCCACAAACTGAAGCTCAATCCTGACAAGACTAATGCACTGTTACTGGGCAGTTCCCTAGACCAGAATGCTGGGAGGTGGCCTGCTCTTGATGGGGCTACACTTTTGAAGGAGCAGGTATGTACTGTAGCTTGGGAGTCATTCTGGATCCTTTGCTGTCACCTGAGGCTCAGGTGGCCTCAGTGATGCTGAGTGCCTTCCATAAGCTTGGGCTGGTGGCCCAGCTGCACCCCTGTCTCATAGCTGTCAATTTTTCCCCTTTTTAAAGGAAAATTCCCTTATTTCGAATAGGATTCCTCACAAGAAAGGGGAAAAGTTAACAGCTATGCTCTGTCTGGACAGGGATAGTCTATCTTCTGTCGTCTATGCTCTGGTAACTTTTACATTAGATTACTGCAATGCGTTATATGTAGGGCTGCCTCTGAAGATGGTTTGGAAACTTCAGCTAGTGCAGAATTCAGCGGCCAGGCTGCTCACTGGAACAAGACGGTTTGAGCATATTACACCGATCCTGGTCTGACTGCATTGGCTACCAATTAGTTTCTGGGTCCATTTCAAAGTGCTGCTTTTCACCTATGGAATCTTAAATGGCTCAGGACTGCAATACCTCAAGGACCAGCCCTCCCCATATGAACAGACCTGGACCCAGAGATCATCACCTGGGGCCTTCTTCATATGCCTCCTCAGTCCAGAGGGTGGCAACATGAGAAGGCCTTTTCTGCAGTGGCTCCCCACCTGTGGAATGTGTCGGGTCTGTTCAAGTGATGAACACGTTTTGTGGGTTCAGACAAACACCTCACAACACCAAATCATAGCTCTGCAATGTTGACCTTGGCTTGTCACCACGGCACATTTATTTAATTCATCTTGAAAATTTTCTGACTTGCCTTGTTTCCTGAAGGTAAGCCAAGGCAGCCTGCAGATCAGCGAAGAGAAGCAAATAGCCATGCCCAGATTAAAGCAAACCAAATGTTTTTTCACCATGTGAAAATGTTCACTCTAAATTGTGGTGCTCCTTCCTCACAGAGGCGCATCTGGCAACTTAATGACACAGTTTTCAGCAGATCCTGAAGATGGCCCTCTTTACGCTGGCCTTTGGCAACTGAAATATATATAATACAGTCATACCTCGGGTTGCGAACGCTTCAGGTTGTGTACTTTTGGGTTGTGTACTCCGCAAACCTGGAAGTAAAGATTGCCGCACCGCGCACTCACAGAGCGTTCCGCGTGGTCTGAGCATGCGCAGAAGCGTCCTGCACAGTTCATGCATGCGCGAAATCTGCGTGAATCTGTGTCTAACCTGGGCCCCTTTCTAGAATTCATTTATCGGCGTATGTTTCTCTTTTGGTGAATCTACCGAAGAATCGAATCAAATCAGGGTTTAAGTGGTTTTCTAAGGACGGTGCGGGGGGGGGGGGGCATGGGTGCTGTGTTCGAAAGATGTGGGCAAACGCTGGCTCCCTTGGCCTGAAGCAAAATGAGTGTTGCACCCCATAGTTGCCTTTGACTTGGACTTAACCACCCAGGGGTCCTTTGTAGTGGTGGCGGCATTCGCCCGTCTTCTGACAGGAAATGCTCTGTGGGGGGACAGGCAAAAAATGGGGGGACGGACGGAGGAGGGTAAGTTTGTGGGGACTGAGAATGTTCCTATTTTCATCTGGGGAATGTTGAAGTGTATGCGGTTGTGATTCCGTTTGGATCCAACCTTCTATCTATATCCATCTGTCTGATAAACACTAAATAGTTGAAACCAGCAATGCTACCTTCTTGATCCTTGTCAAGATCAATTCTGAGGTAAATTCCCTCCCGTCATAACCCTAAGAATATAGCATCATGCACACAGCATTTATATTAATCTGGATACATTTTTGCTGCTTAGGTTTCTGTCAGGGATGCTCTCCTGATTGAAGGGCGTTTCGCTGGGCCCCCTAAAACACACCATTAAGGATTTCATCCTTGAGGACGGGGAATTTATTTTTATTGTGAGGAGTGGAAGAAGGAAGAGGGCATATTTATTCCGGTGACACGATAAATATGATGTGGCTATTTCTACATTAGCAGAATTTAAATTCCACTTTGTTCAAGGCCCCTCAGCGCACGGGCAGCCTGTGTTGTAAGTGTTACCAAGAGATGTTTACCTGCTTTGGGATATAATTAACTTTAAAGAAGAGGCCTCGATGAAGAAAACAAACTTAACCTGACAACTCTGATATCATCACATTCTGCCTTTCTGTCTCTGAGAGGTGTGTGGCTGCCTTCGGTTCTGCCAAGCTGTGCGCGTCCCCATTTGAGGCCTTTCATCAGTTTTTTATAGCATTTTGCTATTTATGTCTGAAAGTTACAGTAAACGGGGGGGCTCATGTTTCTGGTAATAATATTATGCCTTCCCCCACTGCATTTTGCTAACCGTATTCAAAACTTAAGACATTTCCTGAAAATGTCTCTGATGTTGAGGAGGAATCTCCAAGTTGACTTCGCATTTTGTTTTTAGGTGAAATCTTGAGGTAACTTAAGCATATGGTTATCCATAAGTCTTCGCTTAGCCTTTTTTTTGGGGGGGGGGGCTTATGAAAAATGCCACGGATGTTTCCGGTAAGGAGGTGACCACCCCTACCAACTTTAATTTTCTTGAGGCGAAAATATCAGGGGCGTCTCTACGTTTTCACATAGGTACCATCAGGACAGGGTTTAAAGGTGTTTTTTTATTTTATGCCCAGGTGTTTAGAAAAAAATATATGTGGAAACTCCTACAGAAGGCGTAATTCAAGATGTATAAATTTTGACCTAGTAGCTCTCCTGCGAGGACAGGTTTGCAGCGTTTGCGATTTTTTTAGTTGACAGAAGAGGCGAGTAAGAAGTGGCACAAGAGAAATGTGGAAATTATGCCAGACATAGAGAAAGTAGAAGGAGAAAGATTTTTCACTCTTATAATATGAAAATTCGGGGACATCCAAGGAAGCTGAATGTTGGAAGATTCCAGAAGGACAAAAGAAAGTTAAGGTGCAGGCAGTGGTGACTATCCCTCGGATAGCTTTTAAAAAAGGATTAGACAAATTCTCAGAGGAGAAGCTGAGAATGGCTACTAGCCACAAGGGCTAGGCTCACATCCACACCGTACGTTGTACAAATTGTGTTGTGGTTGCATTTGGAATACTGTGTGCAGTTCCTTCCAGTTGCCTCACCTCAAAAGGCTATTCTAGAACCAGGAAAAGTTTAAAAGTTCCTATGGAAGCAAATTCCTTACCATAACTGTGCAGTGTGAAGAAAATACTTCCTTTTCCCCATCCTGAATCTTCCAACATCCAACTTAATTGTATGAACCCAACTTCTAGTATTCCAAGAGAAAGTGAATATCTATCCACTTTCTGCAGACCATGTATAATTTTATACATGTATAATTTATGCAAACCCAGTCAGATGGGCGGAGTATTATATTATTATTATTATATTATTATTATTATTATTATTATTCCTCCATCATGTATTCCCCCATACTTAGAATCATAGAATTGTAGAGTTGGAAGGGACCCCAAGGGTCATCTAGTCCAACCCCCTGCAATGCAGGAATTTCAATCAATCAATCAATCAATCAGTGTTTATTACGGCAAACAGCCAGCATATTTAAGCCAGAATTTCTGCGTGATTCTCTACATAAACAATAAATATGATCAATCTGGGGTTTCACTGAGCTATCTGGCCCCTGAAACAATTTGGCTTTAAAGTCAACTGTCCCGTGTGTGTGAGAGAGATCATAGAATTGTAGAATTATAGTGTCAGAAGGGATCCCAAGGGTCATCTAGTCCAACCCCCCTGCAATGCAGCAATTTCAGCTAAAGCAGGCTTCCTCAACCTCGGCCCTCCAGATGTTTTGAGACTACAATTCCCATCATCCCTCTCCACTGGTCCTGCTAGCTAGGGATCATGGGAGTTGTAGGCCAAAAACATCTGGAGGGCCGAGGTTGAGGAAGCCTGAGCTAAAGCATCCATGACAGGGGCCCCATCCAACCTCTGCTTAAAACCATCTAAGGATAGACAGTCCACCACCTCTCACAGGAGTCTGTTCCACTGTTGAACGAATCTCACTGTCAGAAAGTTCTTCCTGATGTTTAGTCAAAATGTTTAGTTGCTGACATCTCTTGATTGTTTTGTTTGGAATAGTAGACTCAGGCTAGATGTGATAATAGGAGATTAATAATAATCTGTGGCAGGGAGGATGGATTTTCCCTCCCCCCTCACAACATTTTCCTAATGACCCTTTCAAAACTCCCATGAGGCAATTCTATGTTTTGCCCTTTGGGGTAAAATATCAGCTGTGGGTGGGGTGCAATTTTCATTGGAGGGGGAAATTGCATTGTGGGAAGGGATTGATATCCATAGTGGAAGGGCCATAAATCACTGAGCAACTGCTTGGCATACAGAAGGTCCCAGGTTAAATTCCTGGCATCCCAGGTAGGGATGGAGACTACCCGCTGCTAGATAGTGTGGACAATACTGAGCTGGATGGACCAGTGGTCTGACTCAGTAAATGGCTGCTTCCTACATCCCTGGGTCATGCCCCCAAAAGGATTCTCCCCCATGCGCACTCAGCTGCAGTTAAACTTTTTTTTTTTTTTGGTGGGGGAAACAATGGCCATTGGCGAACCTAGCTGCTTGGCTGCCGGGAGCGGCAAGTGCAGCGGCACTCCCCGGGGCGGGGCGGCGCTCCGAAGCGCATATGTGTCGTGATGTCATGATGCATGCACTACAGACCGTGGTCCGTTTGGGCTGCCGGGCTGGGCGTGAGTAGTCCCAGCCGCCGCATGGATGGATGGACGGGGGACCGCTCACGCCCGGCCTGGCAGCCCGGATGGACTGCGTGCGCAAATGCAGCAGCCCGCACGGACTCAGCATGTGCAGACATGCGCAGTCTGTCCGGACTCCCAAGCTGCCGCCTGGCACCCCTTCCGTGCGGCGGCTGCTCACATGGAAGGGCTGCCGGGCGGCGGCTTGGGAGTCGCACTCGCAGGGGGTGGTGCCAAGTGTCACCCCCCAGGCTGGAACATGGGGTGCAGTGCCCATCACCCCTCTTGCTACACCACTGACAATGGCAAGGGACTGATGTGAGATATGTCCATGTCTGGTTGTGCCCTCGGAAACTTCAGCCAACAGAAGCTGTCAAAGCGGATTCCATTGCATGCCAACCGCTAGAATGCAACCGTGTACTCAATTCGAGGGGAGAAGCATTTTAAAGGTAACTTGAGTCTATGGGATCGGCCGAGGTAAATTCCACTGGCAGCCGGACAGAGAGATGCGAAGCTTTCTCTCGATTCAGAGGGAATTCAGAATCCTGTCAATCCCCTTTCCCCCTCCGCTCTTTTGCGTCCTGGTTTCAGGGAACGGTGCTCTCTCCTTTGTCTCTCCAACAAAGTGCCCTTTCGTGCATCTGCTATTGATTCTGCTCCTTCCTCTGTGGTCTGCAGTGTCATGTCGGTGAGGCTCCCGACATCCACTGACCTGGAAATCAGGAGAGCCTCCGTCGTTGCAGCAAGACATCGCCGGGCTCCCACGTGGGTCGCAGGGAAAGGAAAGTCGCCTTGAGTCACTCGCTCTGTCCAATTTGCTTAACTCCGTGATGTCACTCACGTCAAGTTACGCCGCGCTTTCGCTACACGCTCCGCGACGCCCTGTGGGTTTTGTCTCAGTGGCGAAGCCACAAAGGCTAAGAAGGAGAAATCGCATTCAGGATGATTCAGTCCTAACCTGTGCTTCCAGTTGCCTTTGCAAGGCAGCTGAACCAAACAGACCCGATCTTGTCCAGTTCGGTTCGTCACAGAAGGTGCGGCAGCTGAGCGGCAAAGCATTGCTTGGCATGTAGAAGGTCTCAGGTTCAGGTCTGTCTTAAGCATATCCGGCACCGTGGTGCAAAGATCCCTCCGGTGCCCCCCCCCCCGGCAACTCCAAAACAAGGGAGGGGGTGGTAGAAAGTGTCCTCTGCCTCCCCCACCGCCCCAAACCCTGGTGTGGTGGCGGCGATCAAGCAGGAAAACGTGCTGGCAGACATGCTCTAGGGCATCAGGGCACCGGAGAAGGCAGCCCAGGAAGGCTATGCGCCGCCTTTCGCCAGGAAGCAGGAAGAGGACAACGACCGACCGGGAGCAGGGCCGTCTTTAGCAGATGCAGAGGCTTCCATCCTAAGCCTCTGCAGGGATCGCTCTCCTCCTGCGGAGGCTTGGGAAGGAAGCTGCATGCCCGCCAGCCATATAGTTGGCGGGGCGCAGCTGGAGAGCATGGAGGGAAAGGGGAGGCTGCCGGCAAAGCCGCAGAGCTCCCCCATTCTCTACGGCGCTCCTGAGAGGCCAGCGCCCTGGCCCAACCAACCACTAACACTAATGGGAAAGACAGCTCTGCTCAGGTTCAATCTGCCTGACATCTCCAGGTAGGACTGGGAGATGTCCCTGCCTGGACCCCTGGAGAGATACTGCCGGTCAGTGCAGGCCATGCTGAGCTAGATAGGCCAAATGCCTGGCACGGTATCAAGTCATAGCTGTCAACTTTCCCCCTTTCTTAAGGGCAATTCCCTTATTCCGAATAGGATTCCTCATGAGAAAAGGGAAAAGTTGACAGCTATGTATCAAGTAGTTCCCTGTATGCCTGTGCTATTTCCATCCTCCAGCTCTCAGGTGAGCCTTTGCAGATGATGCTTTCCCTCAGTTTGTACACTGTCATTGGAGAAACTGAGCCCTGGAGAGTTTTTAAATGGTTGGTTCTGGAAGTTGATAGGGTTAGGAGGTTGTTAGGGCCTGGGCTAAGTTAGGGGGCATAGGCATCAACTCCTAGGTGCCCAGGTTCTCCTTTACTTCCCAAATAAAATATTTGAGGGGATGAGCCCCCCTCCGCTGATGGGCGTTGCTTACTTTCTTCTTTTTTTCCATGTTTGCACTTTATTCCCAACAAGCCCTATAAACAAATTTGTAAAAAAGGGCTGCTGGATGGCAAGAGAGCTGGGATTGGGTAAAAACCTCCAACAACGTTTCTTACTGCCCTTGACATTAGGAGAGCGAGAGCGAGAGAGAATGCATACTGTTTGCCCTATTGAAATATACTCGGAGTCAAGTGTGAATTTCATGCTCTTTATTCAGCTCATAGTAGTGAGGAATGCAGTTCCCCCAAAACGTTTGCTTTATATACACTATTTACACAGTGGGCCCCACGTGATTGGCTAATTCCAGGATACTCCTGTATGCCAATCAGGTTGTGGATTCACTTCCGCTTGGAGCTGGATTGGGTGGCTCCTGCAGACCAATCAGGCTGCTGCAATCTCAATCCTATTGTTCTAGGACCAATCAGACTGCTGCAATCTCAATCCTATTGTTTTAAGACCAATCAGGCTACTGCATTTTGGATCCTATTCAACTCAGTACATAACACCCATGGGGCAGGTTCACAGAGCTCTGCTAAGATGAGAAAGGAAGTGACTCCTGGTTGCTTATCATTTTTTTAAAAAACAATAATCTAGGAGTGCCTGCTTCAGATGACTTGGAGGGAACACCTCACCCCTGTGTTGTTGGGGTTGTTAATCCACCCTTTACCCCAAGATTCCAGTGCGGGTTACAACAATTAAAATACAATATTTAAAAGCAATTTAAAACAACTTACAGTCACTGGAAATCAGGTGGGTCCTAAAACTATGCCCAAGTGGGCAAATGCATAATTTTGCAGCCAGCCCTCATTGATTTGTGGTGTGGGGTGGGCAGGTAAGCAGCCAGATGCCCAGAAATTTGGGCTTGGGGAGAGTTTTGTTAAAAAACCCATTTAAGCTTGAAGAATTCACAGTAGCCCTAGACTAGTCGCTGTTACTGAGACCAGGGTGGAATCTAGACACATAGAAAAAACGTTGTGAAGATATATTAAAAAAAAAGTTTTGAAAAATATATTGAATTTGCCATAGCTCACTGTTGCCATCTAGTGTCACATATGTATAATGCACTTTACAACACACTTAAAACGTTTTATTTGCAGCTGTATAGCTGGGTCCCAGTAAACCTCATGGAGCTGTTTTGGGTATGAAAGGTGGGGTAAATATACATTCACCTGCACTAGGTATATCCGTTGCTAAAATCAGGGGTACAGCTTATCTGGGCTCCCCAATATTTTATTCTAGTTGGCACCCATCAAACAAAAGGCAACCATCTTGACGCTTGAGGCCAGGTGCACCGGGTTCCGCCCAACATTGTGGGTGCCCGGCGCACGGGCGTGATGTTGCATGCCCCACGTGCTGTGTCATTCGCTGGGAGGAGCCCTGGTGTGCCATCCCAGCAAACCATTGGGGCTTGCCACGGCTGCGACAGGCTGCACCGGGCCCTCCCGCTGCTGTGATGAGCTGCGATGGAGCCCACCTGGCTGTGGAGTACTGAGAGGGTCTGCTCCCCTCATTGAAAATGTTGTAGGTGTCTGGGCAGCCATGGCCCCACAGAAATGGTACCTATGCTTCAGGCTTCTAGCCTGATCAGACCCTGCAGGCAGCTATCTAGGGGTATTGCATGCTTCCTTATACAGAGAAAATTAGTCCAGCCAGCTCAGTTCTGTCTGCACTGAATGGCAGCAACTTTCGAGGGTTGCAGACAGAAGCTTCTCCCAGCCCTACCTGGAGATACCAGGGATTGAAACTGGGACCTTCTACATTCAAAGCAGATGCTCTGCCACTGAGCTATGCACCTCCCCAACTGCAGCCCTCTCCCTGAATCTCATCCCTTTGGGGAAATTGGATGTGTCTCTGGGGCGATGATCTGCTGTGATTCTTTCTGCCCCGAAAATCTCTACCTTTGCCCCTCTCCCCTGACCTCCAGAGGCCCTCACAGGCCAAAGGTGCTTGAAGGCTCCCCAAAGTGCAGAAGCCGCTGCCATTTCTGTTCTTGAGATCAATGTCAGAGACACCCTCCTTGACCCAGCGAGGAGGTCACTTGCCCCTCCGACGAGAAGCTGGGACGGTATCTCGGTGTGACTGCTGCGAGATTGCCTTGTTATCAGAGGGACTAAGGTGGAATCATCTCAGACAACAAGGAAAGCAAACAAAACCCAAGTGCTCCGTTCTGTTGGCAGAGCTCTAAGAAACTAGCTAATGTATACTTGCTAAGACAGCAGTCCTAACTAAACTCAGTGCAGAGCAAACATGGTGAGGCTCGTGTTCCATACTAGCTAAATATTGTTAAAATAGGATGTCCTACTCTATTATTATTATTATTATTATTATTATTATTATTATTAACATTATTATTAGCATTAGTAGTATTATATTTATACTCCGCCCATGTGAGTGGGTTGCTCCAGCGACTCTGGGCGGTTTCCAACATATAAAGGTAAAGGTAAAGGGACCCCTGACCATTAGGTCCAGTCGTGGACGACTCTGGGGTTGCGGTGCTCATCCCGCTTTACTGGCCAAGGGAGCCGGCGTACAGCTTCCGGGTCATGTGGCCAGCATGACTAAGCCACTTCTGGCTAACCAGAGCAGTGCACGGAAACACCGTTTACCTTCCCGCCGGAGCGGTACCTATTTATCTACTTGCACTTTGACGTTCTTTCAAACTGCTTGGTTGGCAGGAGCAGGGATTCGAACCTCTGACCTTCTGATTGGCAAGCCGTGTCCAACATAAAAACATAATAAAACATTAAACATTTTAAAACTTCCCTATACAGGACTGTGTTCATATGTTTCCTAAAGGTTGCATAGCTACTCATGGGTCTCTTAACTCCATACCCGCCAACATTACTCTGATGACAATAGGGACGTCCCAAGGAAAAGCGGGGCATTCCGGATCAAATCAGAAACCGGGATGGCTTCTGTAAATTTGACACTTTCCCTGGAAAACAGGGACACTTGGAGGGGCTCTTATCAATATCTACATCTTGAACTGAAGTTGGTGAGTTGGGTGTAGGTGGGTATTTTGTTTAATTGATTGCAGGAGTGATAGAGCCATTGCCTGTTTTCTTGGAAGCAAGGGAAGTTATTTACTAAAAGGCCGGGGAGTGAGAAACTATTTTCAGCCCCAGGGCTCCATTTCACTTGGCCACAGGTGGACCTACTATGAAACTAATGAAGCTTAACTTCAGTGTCCCTAAACCAAGAGGGGCCACAGAAGAGATTTTAGTCCATATTGCTTACAAATTATGCTTAGAAACATGCATCATGCATGCATATAACATCTCCCTAATTTTTAAGACCTCTTACTGAAGAAATTTGCAAAAATTAAGCTCCACCCTGCTATTAAGTACAAGCTCTCATTACAACTCTAATGTATTGATTATTGATGCAGAGCTGAATCAAAGAGGCTATTCTAGAATGAAAACAAAAGGTGGTATAGGTCTTCTCAAATGAAAGGGAGAAAGATGCTCAAAGGAAGGGATATTTATACTCAAATTTTCCTTTGAAGGAGTCTGTTTTCCCCTGTACTTTCTCAATTATCAAATAAAACCAGCACTACATTCCACAAAACATCCAGCTACAT
The DNA here is from genome assembly GCF_009819535.1 of Lacerta agilis. Taxonomy (NCBI): domain Eukaryota; kingdom Metazoa; phylum Chordata; class Lepidosauria; order Squamata; family Lacertidae; genus Lacerta; species Lacerta agilis. The sequence continues at coordinate 109,688,792 of NC_046314.1, read as the reverse complement.
GAAAGGATTTGCTAGATCCTATAGCAAAAAAAAAAACAAAAAAACATACATTGCTACTTCTACAACAATTTTGATTAAGCACAGTCTACTCTCAGGAAAGCAAAATAATTTTAGCAGCGTCTATTGAAACTACAGCAGATGCAAACAATTGCTATTTATTTATTTTTAAACAAAAGCGCATCTGCAGAGAAGTATCATGGACATGTTGTCAAAACTGAAATGATACATAAGATGCGTCCGGTTCACAACTGAGCGTACCAGAAGTATCAGTGTTAAAAACACGTGAACAAAACTTGTTTAAACTAATCTATAAAAGTGGCTTGATTAAGTCAGGCCAGTTCAAGCTTTTCTTTTTTCTAATAGGGGACATAGGTGTAGTGGTTCCAGACAGAGAATGTGGGGTAGTCTGGTATGCAAGCCTGCAAAGACAGAAAGATGCCCCCTTTTCGCATTTTAATATGTTTAATTGCGTTGCATTGGGGGCAATGAATATCAGCCAGAGAACCTGATTCAGTGTTTCTGGAAGCAGCCCCAATGGTTACAAAAATGGGTTCAGAAGTGTGAATATTTGCTGCAGTATTGTGATGTATGGAATTGAGAGCTGGACCATAAAGAAGGCTGATCACCGAAGAATTGGTGCTTTTGAATTATGGTGCTGGAGGAGACTCTTGAGAGTCCCATGGACTGCAAGAAGATCAAACCTATCCATTCTGAAGGAAATCAGGCGTGAGTGCTCACTGGAAGGACAGATGCTGAGGCTGAGGCTCCAATACTTTTTGGCCACCTCATGAGAAGAGAAGACTCCCTGGAAAAGACCCTGGTGTTGGGAAAGATGGAGGGCACAAGGAGAAGGGGACGACAGAGGATGAGATGGTTGGACAGTGTTCTCGAAGCTACCAACATGAGTCTGACCAAACTGCGAGAAGCAGTGGAAGACAGGAGTGTCTGGCGTGCTCTGGTCCATGGGGTCATGAAGAGTCGGACACAACTAAACAACTAAACAACAACAACAACAATTATACACATAATATATAATTCTGCATAATTAGTCGGGTTTCTTTTATTTATTTATTAAATGCAATGTGCAAGTAGCACAAGTGTACAGTGCCAGAGGTGTTCTGATGTGGGCAAAGCTCAATCAGGTTGGAACAGCCAAATTCCATATAGAAATCCAGAGGCCGACAAAAGCCTGATTTGCAGTTCCTGTATGACAATCTTTTTGCTGGTTTCTGAGCTCAGTGAAGTGGTTTCAGAGCACAACTCCAGAGCACTCTCGCACCGCCCCTATTGCAACTTCTGTCACTCCTTAATAAAGGCATGAACAGTCTAAAGTGATACAATAAATAAATTTCACCGAAGAGCTGCTGCTCTTCAGAAATATGCTCTGCTTGAAAAATGCTCAAACTTTCCTGATAATGGTGGCACAAGTCGACACCGGAATGCTTATGGGGGGGGGCGCTAAGGCTTTGTCCTGTGCATTAGATTGTCTGCACAATTCCATGAAATGTTTTCAGAAATGGTTGAAATAGAAGGAGCCTGGAGGTTTGGAAGTAAATGGCTGAAGCTCAGCAGGAATGTATTTATTTATTGTGAGAAATAGCAGCGAGCATGGCTTTGGCACTTAAAGTTTTCAAAGCATGACACATGCATTATCTCAGCAGTCGCAGAATCACAGGAATCCGCATTATCCTGAGTCAGATCATTGGTCCATCTAAGAACATGAGAAGAGCCTGCTGGATCAGGCCAATGGTCCATCTTTGTCCAGCACCTTGTTCACACAGCGATCACTCCTGCGGTTTCCAGCAATATCAGCCATGGAGGCAGAGGGGAGCCATAATGTCTAGGCGGCATCCACAACCTTATCCTTTCAATATTCAGTGCAGAAAATGGGGTTAACACAAGTACAATTGATTTCAATGGGACCACCCACAAGTTGCAATTGTAGTGTTTAAGGCAGGGGTCGGCAAACTTATCGGGCCTCAGGCCAGTGCCTCCAGCGCTGATCGCACAGCGGGCCAGAGGGCAGGGGAGCGCGCGCCCATTTGTGTGCGCACACGCTATTTCCGGCGCACTTCCAGGTCGGAGAAGCACTGGAAATAGCTTGTGCGTATGCGCACTGGCCTCTTCAGACCCGGATGTGCACCGGAAATTATGCTTGCGCATGCAAACAAGCTATTTCCAGTGCACACAAGCTATTTCCGATGCTCCTCCGACCTGGAAGTGGGCAGCTGCGCCACGCCACGCCACGCCACGCCACGCCACGCCACACCACGCCGCGCCGCGCCACGCCACGCCACGCCACGCCACGCCACGCCACGCCACGCTGGTAAGAGCGGGTGGGGCAGCAGGGGTCGCCATGGGCTGGATAATTGACTCCCGTAGTTTGGAGACCTCTAGTTTAAGGCATGCCCGAGTCATAGGGGTGCCTCCAAGGAAAGTTCTACCAAGAGTGGAAATCCGTGAACCTAAGTTAGGAATGTCCATTAATGTCTGTCCTCTGCTCTGGGCTGCTATTGTGGTCCAAGTATCATGTATACATGAAAATGATGTGTTTGGTTAACGACCCTGAGTGAGAGAAAGGAAGGGTAGATCTCCCAGGGTAAGAGACTGGGAGAAGAAAGGAAAGCTCTCAGTTGAGATCTGGTTGAGTCTACCACTGCCAGACTCTCCAAGTGTCCCTGTTTTCCAGGGACAGTCAGATGGGTGGGGAATAAATAACAAAAATATTATCATGATAGAATAGGACATGCGTATTTTCATCGGATAAATGTTGGAGGGTATGGTATAATTACGATTTACAGTGGTACCTCGGGTTACATATGCTTCAGGTTACAGACTCAGCCAACCCAGAAATAGTACCTCAGGTTAAGAACTTTGCTTCAGGGTGAGAACAGAAATCGTGCGGCGGCGGCAGCCGGAGGTCCCATTAGCTAAAGTGGTACCCCAGGTTAAGAACAGTTTCAGGTTAAGAACGAACCTCCAGAACGAATTAAGTTCTTAACCTGAGGTACCACTGTAAATACATCGTGCGGAAATGGCCCAAGGCCCAGACCCTTTGGCATTGCAGGAGATGATATCTCACAGCAGAGCTTTCATATACAGTGGTACCTCAGTTTTCAAATGTCTCTGTTGACGAACATTTCGGTTTTTGAATGCCATAAACCCGGAAATAAATGCTTCGGTTTTTGAACATGCCTCGGAAGTCGAACATGCCACAACAGCTTCTGCTGTGTGCAAGATCCTGAGGCCTAGCTGTCGGCTGTTGAGTTTCTGGTTTTCGAAGGTTTTGGAACTTGAACGGTCTTCCGGAACGGATTACGTTCGAAAACTGAGGTACCACTGTACTTGTCAGGGTTTCCCCAAGTGCTGCCCATGAGTAACGACAGAGCCTTCAGTATCTAAGACTATTTATTGTGCATTTCTATTTGCAGTGTAGAGCTAGTTCAAAACATGACTGCTCAGTCACTTGCAGAATCCGGAAGTGCCCCTCTCCTAGTTCCCGCCCAACACCACAGCCTCAGCACCCTAAAACGATGTCTGTGGCGCCTCCTGACCCCCCCTATGTTGTGCAGGCACCGGAAGCATCAGCTCTTCCTCAGATCCTCTCTGGCTGGTGGTGTTGGGTCTGTGTGCAGAGTCTCCAAGCCCCTGCCCCTCCCCCTCCTTTGGAGACAGCTCAGGGGAAAGGCTAGAGGAAGAGGAAGAGTCCGTCCACAGAAGCGGAAGGCTGGGGTTCCCTGTAACGTAGAGAGCCCTCCTCTCGCAAAGAGCTGCTCTCCCACTCCTTCTCCCGAGGAGGACTTCTTTCCCTGCCCTCTTCCTGAGCAGGACCTCCAACCAGCCCTTCCTCTCGAGTAGTCCTCCTGTCCCCCTCCTCCTTGAGAGCTGGATCTCTCTCCCCTCGCTCCTCACAAGGAACACCTTTGCCCTGGCTCTCCTCCCGAGTAGGACCTCCCCTTCCCTCTCCTCGCGAGGAGCCGGGCAATCCCTGACAGTACTGTGAACTACCAAACTCTGTTCAGAATGGGTGGGAAGAACCTGTGGCCTTTCAGATGCTACTGAATGGCAACTCCCATCAGCCCCAGCCAGACTGGCCAGTGGTCAGGGGTGATGATTATTATTTATTAAATTTGTATACCGCTGTCATCTGTAGGTCTCAGGGCGGTTCACAACATCTGGAAGAAAACAGATTCACCCTCCCAGCTGTCCAGTTAGTCCTAAGGGATGTGGATTGTTTTGTTGCCTTTCAAGGCTACTTGCTTCATCCTTTCCCTTAACTTCTCCTTCTTAATTACTTTTATTTATTTCATTTTTTTGTAACTTTTCCCCCCCTTTTCCAAAGATGAAAACCTCGCCACCTAAATAGGCGGCAGTTTAGAGCACAAACATGCAGAGATAACAATTAGCGGAATAATTACACTTGTTCTGTCAGCGTGACCCCGTGACCCAGAAAGTATTACAAATCCATTTTAAAACATATTAAATGTTCATATTAATGAAGAGAATGCAGTACAAGTACCGGCAAACTAAATATTGTTAATGATTTTGAGCTATTAAATTCATTACCGTTTCTTTTCATAATAAAGCGGTTACTCGCTAATTAGACCTTTTTAAACTCCCCGTTATTGAATTCATTATACGGCATGCCATTAACTCTTACCGATCTGTCGGGGTACACACACCGCCACAATCAGGACAATAGTCATAATGGTTTCGAGACCATATTCGGAGGGATGCAGGACTTGGAATTCCTCCTGTGGTTTTTGACAGTCACTCCATGTTCTTTTTCTCTGAGTACATTTTCTTGACACATAATGCCTAACAGCTTCTGAGCTGTCACAGTAACTTTGACAACACACATTCTAAAAAAAAGAAACCCACACATGCTGTATTCATTTAATTTAATGTTTAAATCCCCCAAGTTTGGCCACTTTTTCTCTCTCTCTCTCTCCTTCCTTCCTTCCTTCCTTTCTTTTTTCTCATCTCTCACAGGTCAGCATTTAAATAAGGTGGACTCCTTCCCACCCCCTCCACCCCCCCAAAAAAACAACCAAATTGTGCACTGGAGGTTGAAATACCCTCTGTGAGTCTTCCGGCCGGCACGAGGAGCCGAAAGGGGACGGGATTCAGCACTCCAGGGAGAGTCCGGGTCCTGGCGAGAAATAGGGGAGCTTGCAGGGCTCCGCAACCCCCTAAAAACCCCAAAAGGATAGTTTTGGGGACTGGGTACCCAGCAGTGCCGAGGAGGTCTCTCCGCCACCGGGAAATCTCCCGTTTGGGAGGAAGGAAGGTTGGTGAGATCGAGGCGCCGGCACGGGTCGCCATTTTCTACTCGCAAGGAAAGCAGCCTCAGGTCCCCGCGGCTCTACGACCGACTCTCAATTAAAAAAACCAACCAAATTGTGCACTGGAGGTTGAAATACCCTCTGTGATTCTGCGCCCCCCCCAACTGAGCAAAAGGAACACACTTCCATTTAAAAAAAAACACCCACAAGATACACTTTCATCGATGAGCATCTAAAGTAGGAGGGGCGAAACAAATGCACCAAATCCCACACATTTTGTTGCATTCAACCAACAAGTTCCACAGGCAGGAGCCAGCACCATGTGTCCCACCACAGCAATAGGACTTTCCCTTGTTTTCTGCCTCTCTGCCCCCCCTCCCCTGATTAGCTGTGGGGGTTGGAAGAAACCACAAAGCAGCGCACATGGGGAGATCCTTCCACCTGCTAAGCAGAAATGCTTACATGATATATTAGTGTGACGCTGAAATCTACTCTGGCCGGTGCCTCCCACCAATCCTCGGCTTCCAGCCAGTCCACGGCAGTGCCGATCCTGGCATCCGGTGAAATGTGGGCAAGTTTGAAGGGTGTGTGTGCTGTGTTGGAGGCGGGGCCAGTGGCGGGGCTGGCGTGCATTCTGGGGGCGTGGCGCGCAGCGTGGGTGGGTGGGGGCAGCCGAGATGGAACCCTACCGGGATTGCGCTGCCCGGGGTGCCCCGCCCCCTACGCCCCGCCCTTCCTACGCCAGTGGGCAGGGCAAACAGGAACTGAGAAGGAACAGCAACAGTGGATTTCAGAGGGGTTATTTGGCAGGACCTTTCCTGGTCACCACACGAGGTCCTGGTTTTTCCCATGGGTGCCTGCGGGCACCGTGTTGGTGATCCCCTTCGGTGCCACTGTGAGATCCACTCCTCAAACGGTTTGCCCTAAGCTGAAATCAGGAAATGCTCCATGCGGTGCCATTCAGTGGGACTGATGACGGATGTCCGGATCGTCCTCAACACCCTGCTTGTTTTCTCCTAATGAGGCAGATCTGGCAGATAATAAGGGGTTTGATTTTCTGCGAAGGGGGATAAGCTGTTTCACGGCAGCTGTTAAAGCCTTTGGCAGTTGGGCGGAGCGAGGCTGTCCTCCCCACCCTCCAAACCTGCCTCCTGCAAGCCCCGGGAATATTGCCACGAAATCATCCCCGACAACGAGTAATTTTGCCGGTGAAGGCCAGGTTTATGTGACACCGACTTGACACCCTGAAACTTTGCTGATGGGCAGGCCCCTAGAAATATGATTGGTAAATAATAGACGGAAGATGGATGTGTACGTCACACGTGGTTGTTTAGAGTCGACAGTGGGGTCTTTAGCAAAATAGGGGGCTCCCCTCCCCTCCTGCCAGTCCGGATGCTGGGATATGTGTTCAGGAGAGAGGAGGCCGTGCATTATAATACAGGGCAAATAACATCCTTACGCTCAGCGTCGCTCAAACGATTCCTGTTCCCGTGTCACATATAATAACAATAACTCGGCGCATTTGCAGCCTGTGTTTTTATTTAAAAGAGCGTCCCTTTCACCTGTGAAAAGCCAGGATGCAAATGCAGCTCAGTGATTGCACTATTGAATAGTTATGGCGTGCAAGAGCTCTCTTTATCTCTGCTCCTCCTCTATCCTTCATTTATTATTATTTGGAGGGTAGAGCTGTGTGATTACCCATTCTTGCTTTGGGCCTAGTACGCCATCTGGAATGCTTATTAAACCCACAGGCAGATCAAAAGGATATAGCTCTGCCGCGGTACCTGAATGGAAACATTGCTTCATCAACAGAGCCCTGCCTGTTCCTCTAATGATGTACTAGGTATTTTCAGCAGGTACAGATTACCCACATGGAAACACAATAGTAGGTTGGTTTGTTTGTTTTCCCTTGGAATAGACGAAGCAATTAATGCCATTTTGCTTCGTTAGTTTGTTAGATTTCATAAGTCAGGCCCATAGTCTGAAATAGTGTATATATGAGGGCAATGACACAGATTAAAAAGCATAACTTTTGGGGGTGAGTGTGTGTGTGTCCATGAATATAATTTGTTGCGTGTCGAGGTCCCGAAACCACCCCTCAAATGAAACACACTTCACACAGAAATTTAAGTTTAAGGTTTTTGGCATAATTTTGGCCACAACTTTATTAAAATACAAAATATGTGAGTGGTTGCTTAGGCATTGGTTCAGACTATCTGTCCCGCTGGGGACAGAACTGACATCCACCCGCCTGTGGAGTCAGTAAAGGGGAAAACACTTTGGGGAGAGAATGGGAGCCGGGGGTCTGACCCTCGCCTCTCCCCTAATGCTCCCAGGGGCTCTTGCGTGGGCCCTGGCCCCTGACCGGGGGATACGGACAAGCATGGCGAGCCCCTGGATTCCTTTAATGGATTTCCCTGCACAGCAGCAGCATTGAAGGGGCAACCACAGCCAACTCTGCCCCTCCACCAACCAATTAAAAACCAATGCCTAACCGCCAACCTTACAAGTTGTGACTAATTGCTACGCAGTAGGCGAGAACCAGATGGCACAAGCCAATCAGCCAAATGGAAAAATTCCTACCAGGCCCCTGCCCCAAAAGCAGACGACCTCATGACAGGCATAGCAAGGTCAATGCAGAGGCCTAATAATAGGGGGGGCGGGTGACCCAATACACGCAGCAAAGAGGTATATCATGCTGCGAGCCAAGCAATATATAGTCACTGGGCTGTCCATCAACAATTCCAACATAGAAATCTCCCCAACAACACCCAGAGCCCAATCACAGCAGTGGCCATCTATATAATCCCGCCCAGCAACAGAGGGGTGACTTGCTGGCCCCCACCGCAACACGTGCTCTCCATGAAGGAGAACCCACTGGAGAGCCAGTGTGGTGTAGTGGTTAAGAGCGGTAGACTCGTTATCTGGGGAACCGGGTTCGTGTCTCCACTCCTCCACATGCAGCTGCTGGGTGACCTTGGGCTAGTCACACTTCTCGGAAGTCTCTCAGCCCCACTCACCTCACAGAGTGTTTGTTGTGGGGGAGGAAGGGAAAGGAGAATGTTAGCCGCTTTGAGACTCCTTCGGGTAGTGAAAAGCGGGATATCAAATCCAAACTCTTCTTCTTCTTCTTCTTCTTCTTCTTCTTCCCAAAATTGCCATTGATTAACACCTATCGCCAGCTCAGATTTATCTGCAGTTGCAACAGATGCGGCAGTTTGGTGGTTCAGCGACTCACCCAAGGAACATAATTCCAGACTCGTCAGACAGTTTATGAGATTGCCTTTCTTTCTAGGCATGATGTTGCAACCTGGCAAACGGGCGAGAGATTGTATTTAGCATTACCCTGCATTGACACTGGGGTTTTCAATGTCTTCAAAGCACTTTTGGAGGTATTTGTGATTGGCAGCGGGGTTGAGGATGTGAAAACCTCATAATTTGCAGGTATATGAAAGTGTTATGAATCAAGCTACAACCTTCCAAAAAAAGGAAAAGAAAGTAGTTGTACTGTTGTGCAGTTAAGCCAATTGCACAAACGTGAGATTGTGATGTGTCCCTGACTCTGGATTGCAGAAAAGACAGCAAAGTGTTTTGTGGAGCCTTAAAGATTCAGGCAGTTTGTTCCATTTTCCTGATGTTTCCCTAACTATTAATTTCCACTTTATATTTGAGCTTGCACATGGTATGAAAGCCACTTCTGGAGATCTAGCAGAAATCTAGCAGAATACCACTAATTTCAGCGCTCATTTCTGTATAAACTATTTCCGGGGGGGGGGGGGGGAATCCCTGGGCCACCCCGTTAAACCGGAAAATTGCAGGAATAAGGTGTCAAAATTTGAAGCCGTACGCTGGCAGTGGTATTCCTGATGTTTTCAGGAGTGGTGATGTCGTCCAATGACATATATCGTTGAGTCCCTGGTATCAGACAGAAAGCCAGAGTTCCATTACACAACAGTTACTGCAGTGTGAAAGGCATGTTAGAAAATGAGACAATATAAACAGGAAAATAAATGCAATATTTCCCCGCATCTGAATGAAACGTAGGGATTTTGATATGATATGAGCATTTATGGTTCAAGCTCTGGGTCTTTTATGCAGCAGTGAACTTGCAAGGAGAACTTTTCCATTGTTGGGAAACACTTAGATGGGGAAAACTATACATGCCTGAAGGCTCAGATGTGTGTGTGTGGGGGGGGTGGATTTGCAACAGCAAATCAGTGAGTGCACAGATGCAGGAGAATGATCAATGCTGCTCTAGAAATTCCTGAGATCTTCCCACTGAGGAGGAAGTTTAGGGAAGGGATCTGTCAACCAGATGCCTATGGAAAGCCTGAAAGCAGGATCGGAATGCAAGAATGCTCATCTTCCCACTTCTGATTCCCAGCGAAGGGTAAAATAGCAAGGCGAAAGATTGGGGTAGCGATGGCTGAGGGATCAGAGCTTGTGGGATATTGTGGCATTGCAGATTAGCTGTGGGAGAGAAACGTTTTGCTCCTGAATTTACTGAGTTCTAAATAAAGCTCTCCTCAAAGGCGTTCACACCCCATATTGCACATGCAGCCGATGACAGTTTAGCTTTGGAGAAAATGTGTTTAACGTCTTGCAATTTCGGAGAAGCAGATTTCTTTTTTTCTTTTTTTTTAATGAAGAATCTTTATTTATGGATCTAATCATGAACTGTTTTTATTTAATCAGATCACACCTGACATTTGCTTTCACGTCTATTCTGTAAGGCCGTTGGAGGCAATCTCAGGGATGAATGCTATCAAAGCAATGCTTTTTCGGGATGGTGTTCATGAACACCATCAACTCTCTCTCTCTCTCTCTCTCTCCCTCTCTCTCTCTCTCTCTCTCTCTCTCTCCCTCTCTCTCTCTCTCTCTGTTGCCCATGGCAGCCATTTTATCAAGATATGAGCAATGGAACCCCTCTCTTTTTTAACCAAAAATAAACACTGTATCAGGAATTCTGGGACATCAACATCAAGCTCAAAGCCTCAGGCACATTCACACATACATTTCAAGCACCACAACACCACTTTAAACAGTCCTTCTGGGAGCTGTGGTTTGTTAAGGGTGCCGAGAGTTGCATGTCAATATCCCGACCCCTCCCGTAGTAAAATAAAGACACAAGACACAATATGTAAGGTTAATGGGCATGAAAAGGCCACAACTTTATTGGTTACGGATGTTGAGGTGTATTGGCTTAGGCATTGGACCTAACCGACTATATCTGACTCCAGTTTGTCGTGCTGGCAGTCCGGGAAGGGTTAACCACCGATGGGAGAGCCCTGCTGCTGCACATCAGCTATGAACTCACCCTGGTATCACTGGTAAGGGGCGTGCCTTAGGCCCTCACCTTCCACGATTTCGGACAGGGCCACGCCCCCGGACTCATTTAACAAAGTACCCTTCAGCATTTTGGGGGAGGTGATGGCCCAACCTCCCCCACCACCACCTTCAGCCTTCCCGAGAAAGTCCAATGCCTAACCGCCAAAACCAAAGTTGTGACAAGTTGCTACGAGGTAGGCAAAAACCACCAGTCCGGAGCCAATTTGCCAAGTGGGAAAATTCCTACCAGGCCCCTCAACGGCGACCAACCGTTGTCCATAGCAAGGTCCAGAAAACCTGCCTAAAGGGTGGGTGGGCGGGAAAACCATGTCAGCTGGGAGCAGGAAGTAAGAGGCTGAGCCCTGGCCACGCGCCCACTTAAATGCAGCAAGCCACGCCCCCCGACCGACCTGATTGGTCCGTCTGGGTAGGAACTGTGCTCAGGGCTCAGCCTATGGTGCCAGGGGATGGCAGCCATCCCCTGAGCACGTGAAGGGCTCGTGATGCCTGCAACCCCCCCCCTTACTACGGGCAGAAGGGGCTTTGTCCGGAGACCCCTCTTTCCCTCACAGAACTACAAGAGTGATTTAACAATCAGCCCCTCTTCCTCAGAAACACTGGGAATTGTAACTCATTGGGTGGGAAATGGGCCCCCGAGAACTCTCAGCGCCCTTAACAAATCCCTGCTCCCGTAATTCCTTGGGAGAAGCCATGTTGATTTAAAATGGCGACATAGTGCTTTGAATGTAGGGTGTGAAAGCAGCCTCTGTTGATTGCAATCCAATCGTTGAATACTTTTTTCCCATTTTTTTGGTGGGGATATATAGTTTTTTTTTGGGGGGGGGGATTCAGGGATGATCAGTAGTACTTCTGACCATGTTTTTATGGCTGAATGGTTTAATTAGCATCTAGTCTGCCATGGGAACGGGACTCCCTTGCCTTCTCACTCCTCCTTTTCCCATTGAGGCCAATTCCCTACGGATAGCATGTCCTCTTCAGGCCACCTCCGACCTCCTTAAGTTTGGCACTGTGACTCTACAGAGATACATAAAAGCTCAACAGCTCTTGCTCAGCAAGCTCTCTGTGGCCTATAGCAGCTTGAGCATTTTAGATCCCCAGTATTGCCTCTCATCAGATAATCTAATCTGCCGAGAGAAAGTTCTTCCTCCTCTTCTTCTTCTTTTTTTACCGCCTTCAAGTCCTTATGAAAACATTCGGAGCTAATTGAGACATTCCCAAACAATTAAGATAACCAGATGTGTCTGTTATTTGTAATTACCTGAACATGTATTCTTTTCTTCAACAACAGTTCCAATTTTTTCCCCTTCCCGGAGCTTTTTGAACTACTCCAGATAATGGCTATAGGAAGATTAACTTGTCGCAAAAGTAATCTCTTGTATGTGCCTACTGTGTCTCGTTTGGATGTGAAATCGCCTACTTTCTGAATTAAGCCACAAAGCTGGAAACATTAGGTAGAGAGGATTCTGTAATTTGAAGCATGTGTGCGATTTTGGTTTTGTTTAGAGCTGAGCTGAAATGGGGCTGTGCCTTTGCAATCAGTTTAGCCCCCTTTGAAATACACATCCCTGCTGTGATGCCCGAGGGTGGCAAAAGTGTACGAAGTCCTGCTCCCTCCCAGAACCACTCTGAAGGAGAATTGCATTTCCTTCTCTTACTCTGAATTTGCTTTCTGGCTGAATCACATACCCAAGTCTGACTGGCTATGACAATCATCTCTGATTTCATCATACTGAGTATAGGATCCCTGGTTGGCTAGGATGCTTTAGCAAGTAAGAAGAAGGAATGATCCTGAGGGTGTAGCCAATCAGGGCTGCAAGCAGATTGGAAGAAGCAGTGAAATGAGAGTTTAGCGGAATGGGCTTTGGGGAACATCCCCCCCCTTTCCATTTCCACAGCAAACAAACAAACTTTGCTTACTCTTCTAGGTGTTACCGGTAATTCACAGCAGTGGAGGGTTTCTCGAAAAGTCAACAGCTCCATTTAAGTTACAGGTAGGTAGCTGTGTTGGTCTGCCATAGTCAAAACAAAATTAAAAATAAAAAAGTTCCTTCCAGTAGCACCTTAGAGACCAACTAAGTTTGTTCTTGGTATGAGCTTTCGTGTGCATGCACACTATCTGAAGAAGTGTGCATGCACACGAAAGCTCATACCAAGAACAAACTTAGTTGGTCTCTAAGGAGCTCCATTTAAGTTGTCCTTTTGGTCTTACGTTGCTCTCCTTTAGCAACAAAACCCCAAACCCAGAGCTATTCTGAACTCTGCAGGCAGCAGTACAGACAGTTTCATGATGCAAGGCTTATCAGAGGATTACACTGTGTATTGGAGAAATCAAACCAGCCACCAGGTCAAAGTGAAGATAGCCCTGAACAACTTAAGAATATGTTGCAGTTTTTTTTGTTGTTGTTTTTTTAAATGCACAGAAACTGAAACAATGTGAATTGTAGGACCTGTGTACCCACCCCCACCCCCTTGTTAGAGCTGGCAAATCGGATGTTTCATTCTGCCTGCTGGTTACAAGGACCAGTGGTGCGTAGCCTTATGCCAGGGGTGGAGGGACCTGTTGCCCTCCAGATGGCAGTGTTCAACTCCCATTTTCCCTGACCATTGGTCATACTCAGTGCTCCCCCAGTGGGTACTCATGGGTACACAGTACCGGCACATACCTTTTTTGTTAAAAATGTGGCACTTACTCTAACAACTTCATGGTGAGTCCCGACTCCCGGCATCTATTTTTCTAGAAAGGGGCATACAAATAAAATGATGATGATGATGATGTTCAGTCAACATCTGGAAGGTCACCCCTATCCTTTACTGTGACCTTGACAGACTCTGAGACCTAATCATGTGTTGTTCAGTCGTTCATTTGTGTCCGACTCTTCGTGGACTGTCAGAAGAGGAATGTATCTGACTTTCCAGAGATCTGAACTCATTGCTTGCAGAGGGCTTTTGAAATTAGGCCAAGGGCTACTAATGGGAAATGCTGGGGGGGGGGGGTGTGCTTCTTGATTTTCCACCAGCCCATAAATAAGCAGAGCTTTTTTCTTGATGTATTGGGAAACAGCTCTGCCTATTTCCAGGCCCATCGGAAGGGAGCCTGGGTGGGCGTTCTACCTATCACTACCCCTCACAGATACTTTGTCTCGGCCAAGCCCTGTCTTGAAAGTCCGAACACTCCCAGTAATTTATGTCTTTCCAGTATCCCTTTCTTTCCCCCCTCGTCATACATTCATACCTGGAAAATACTGTACATGAATTTTAATGGCCCGATTCCCATGCTAATATGTAAGACCTTCACCGGTCCCTGAAATTGCACACCCCAGCATTGCGTTGCACATGGGCAAACACTGAAAAAAAAAAAGAATGACTTTGCAACGGAGGGGAAAATTGGAAAGTCTTTAATTTTAACACCAAGAACTACCATTTTGCCAACAATAGGAACTGTGCGCTGGCATTATGTGCGCAAATGGCGCTGTGCTTGGAAAATAACGTGAAGTGTAGCTAAATATCAAAATGAGAGTTATTACCGTGTTCAGTTTAATACCCGCTTTCACCTATCGATTAGCAAAACAGAAGGAAACAGTACTTCTCCCTAGCCCGGCTTTTGGAGTAATTGGATTCAAATTCACATCTGGAGCTACTAAAACCAATGTTTTCAACCTTCCTTCTTCTCTCTGCTCCACTCCAACCCCCAGTTGTTTTAAGTTCCCGGTTCCAGCTTGGGCGCAAACGCCGAGCCTTTATTTGCAGAATATTCCGATAAGCACTTTGCCTCCAACAATATTGTTCCGGCGCTGGCATCATTGTTATAGCTGTAATTGTTACTATCAAGACACAGTTCTTTGTAATTAGAAAGTCAAGATGGTATTCAGCGGTATGGCAGCCCAGATCCTCATTTGTTAGGCTATTAGGGGATAAAAAAAAATGTTTACAGAGAAAACAGTGTCATTGTTTAGTGCTCTTAATTGACCATCTGCCTGGCGAAGAAATGCCCAAAGAAGGATAAATAAGATGGAAGCACTTTTTTTTACTTATTTATTTTCCGTTGTGAATGTCGGGGTAAATGAAGAAGAGGGAAGGAGGGAAGTGTACCAAACAATATGGTGCTTTAGGAGGCCTGAGAGGAGAAGGGACCTACCACTTACCGTATTTTTCGCTCCATAGGGCGCACCAGACCATAGGGCGCACCTCATTTTTAGAGGAGGAAACAAGGAAAAAATATATATTTTTTCCGGTTTTCCTCCTCTAAAAGCCCTGGGTTTTTATTTTTTATTTTTTTGAGGATCAGCTAAAAGTTTTGCAGCTTTTTTTGCAAAGGGGGAAAAGCAAAGTTCCTTTTGCAAAGGGGGGAAAGCAAAGAGGAAAAGCCCCATTTTTATGGGGTTCAACTCACATTTCTGCAGCTTCTAAAGGAAAGGGAGCCTTTTCTACAGTTTCCAGGCAGATAATCTAATCAGCCAGTCACATGTCACTGGGAAACAAGCAACCTCCCCCTGCAGCACATTCAACAATGGAGGCCTGGGCAAGGGGGCGGGGCTGAAAGGGAGCCAGGACTCTTATCTCTCTCCCGATCTCTAGCTGATCAGCGGGGTCCTTTCAACACCCCCTTTTCTCTTTGTAAAATAAAAAGCATGATCCTCTTTTGGCCCCTGGGCAATTCGGCTCCAGGGACCACCATTCACTCCATAAGACGCACAGATATTTCCCCTTACTTTCTAGGAGGAAAAAAGTGCATCTTATGGAGCGAAAAATACAGTATATGAACCTTTATATCTTTGGATGGAAGTTGCTTCCTCTTCATACTTTCTTGGGGTAGGGGGAAACACAAAGTTCAGCATCTTGGTAGCCGTAATAATAACAAAATATTAGCCCTGTCAGATCAGGCCAGAAGCCCAGAATAACCAAGTCTCCATATTTTCCAGGGACAGTCATGGATTTACAGAAGACGTCCCGGTTTCTGATTTGATCCTGGAATGTCCCGCTTTTCTCAGTTTTCATCAGAGAAATGATGGACGGTATGGAGTTATGCAGCCACCGGGCCAAGGAAATGAGTAACTATGCAACCTATGCTTTTTGTGGTTCTTGCTTTTATCTGTAAGTTGCCTCAACTCCCGTAGAGGGAAAAGGTGGGGTAACAACAACAACAACAACAACAACAACAACTAGACCTCAGGGGTCAGCACACTTTTTCATCAGGGGGCCGGTCCACTGTCCCTCAGACCTGGGGGGGGGCGGACTATATTTTGAAGGGGGGGCGGAATGAACGAATTCCTATGCCCCACAAATAACCCAGAGATGCATTTTAAATAAAAGGACACATTCTACTCATGTAAAAACACGCTGATACCCAGACTGTCCGCGGGCCAGATTTAGAAGGTGATTGGGCTGGATCCGGCCCCCGGGCCTTAGTTTGCCTACCCATGAATTAGAGGCTCCCAGCAGGAATAGGGTTGAATGCTTAAGTACAGTGCAGTCTTCCCCAACCAAGTGTCCGAAGTTTTGGACACCAACTTCTGTCACTCTTAGCTGTTGGCCATGATGGTTGCGGAGTTGGAGTCCAGAGCATCTGATGGGCACCAGGTTGGGAAACACAGTACAGTAATAAAGCACTCAAGAAGCCCCCTGCTGGAGCAAAAGGTTATTGCATGTAGGAGATGAATAAAAGGCCTTCTATCTAAATTAGAGTGGTGATTCACATTGAAAAGTCTGCATTTCCCCTCTGGGAGTCTTGAATCGCCTATGAGTGCAAGGGGAAGGAATAATTATGGGATCAGATTTAGGATTATAGCTGCGACGAACATCGCTCCCTTCGAACTTGTTGGTTTCCGGGGTTGACTCAGCAAATCTGAATCCCAAACGCCATTGCCCTCCTCCGCTCGTTCATATTTACACAAGAATCCATTTAGACTTGATTTCAATTCACCTGATTAGTTCTGACTCCGGCCCTGATTAGTTCCAGTTTGCGTCTGATTCGTTCGGCTAATTTGCTTAAAATTGGCCAAATCTAACTAACTCACGTCAGGGTAATTGAAACAATGGAAGATGAGGTCAAAGCCTACATGGTGGGTGATGCTGACATGCAATGTGGGCCAAACTGGCCTGTGTGCTTTTGTGCAGCCTAAAATGTTTGGCGCGAACACCACACGTTCCAAGTGGTTGTGCGTGTCAGAATCAGACTCTCCCCGCCTTCCGTTTTTGTCACTTCTCGAGTAACTACCCATGTGTATTTTGAAAGCTGAAAACTAGTGGCAACAAAAGAATGAAGAGTTTTATACAGGCAGTGACTATTTTACACATGTCTGATTGACACGCAACCGCTGATGTGTACACTGTTTTTGGCCCCGGAATGGGGTCGCAGCGGAACAGGCTTGCAGCCCCAGTGCAAACAGGGAGTTGACGGCAATATGAAAATGAAGCTTTTATTCTTATTAAGACCTGAATATTCTTATTAAGACCTGAATATCGTCGCAGTTGGTGGGATGCTGTGGTCTAAACCAACCTAGCAGTTCGAAAGCATGCCAGTGCAAGTAGATAAATAGGTACCACTGTGGCGGGAAGGTAAACAGCGTTTCTGTGAGGGAAACTTGGTGGGGAATGGAGGTTCCGAACACCACTCTGCAGCTGTAACAAACACCCAGAATTCTTTAGGAGCCTCTTTAATAGGCTATCCTAGTGTTGTGAATGCAAGGATGGGAATATGGCTAAGCAACCCAATAGGTTACAAAGGATACCCTATATTTTTTCAGGATGGATAATAGTATATTAATATACTCCAACATGAAGAAAGGGTCCTCTCTCTGTGTGCGTTTGCTATCTAACTGATTTAATTTCCACAAATCTTCCCTTTTCTACGAACGGATCAAGTTTCAATTGCACCTGGCCATTTATTGTGGATGACAACCTAATAAAATGGAAGTCCCTTCAATAAACACTGTATCGGAATATCCCATCTCTTTATGTGGCAGTGTAAATTTCCACTCCTGAAAGAAACATTTAACATTCCCTCTATTTTAATACTTTTAATAAATATTTACAATTCCTGTGATAAGGCGGTGGGGGGGGGGAATGCACCGGCTCCCAAATTTATGTGGCTGCTGGCAGGTGGCCATTTTCCAATTTTCTGTCTTACTAATACACATTTATTATAGTAGCACCTTAGAGACCAACTGAGTTTGTTCCTGGTATGAGCTTTCGTGTGCATGCACACTTCTTCAGAAGTGCATGCACACTTCTTCAGTTGGTATCTGAAGAAGTGTGCATGCACACGAAAGCTCATACCAGGAACAAACTCAGTTGGTCTCTAAGGTGCTACTAGAAAGAATTTTCGATTTTGTTTTGACTATGGCAGACCAACACGGCTACCCACCTGTAACTGGAACACATTTATTATGTATTTCCAAATGCCCCCGTTCCCTATTTGGCTTGTCATTAAAATGCCATTCCCTTTGCGAGAGACAAAGGGACGGAACTCTCACAAAGGAATCCCGACTGGCCTCGGCCTTCAAATAGAGAATAGAAACCAGTGGGGAGAAAGCAGAAGTTGTCGGATCGGTCTCTTTGCTGAAAGAGACAGTACATCTGGATCCGAGATTCCATTTCCAAATGAGTAACATGAAAAAAAACTCCTGATTTTTTAGCATCTCCTCGCCCATGGAGTATATGTGCTGCCTTGTCACATACCAGGCATAGCATGACATGAAAATGGCAAGAATATAATGTTTGCCCCACACTTCAGCATGGCAACTTTGGAACTCCCCTCCCATTGATACTGAACCGGTGCCTTTGCTGTACTGCTTCTGGTCCCTGCTAAAATAAAATTTCCTTGCTTAGAGAAGCCTCCCCAAGACATGTAAATCCAATGTGTGTTTTAATATGTAGTTCTATTTTACATTGTTTTGAACGTTTTGTTTAAAAAAAAGAAAAGAAAAGAAATGGCAAATTTATTTATACCTTGCTTAAAGCTACTTTGTTTTTCGTATCTGTTTCTTCCCTAGTAATTTTGATGTATTTTTAATTTTTGAGTTCAGCTGCCAGCTGGTGCTTGGCCACACACTTTCCCCTCTGCCTGGTTCAATTTCAACAGGGCGTGTGGCACCTTCGTGACATCAGGTGATTGACACGTAGACCCCGCCCACCTGTCAAACTTGCCCCCACAATGTGTGTGAAGATAAGTATCTGGCCTGCAGGTGGGGGACCCCTGATCTAACCCCCCCCCAAAGACAGTACAAATTCTCCCCTCCCCCCCAAAAAACCCACAACTGCAAAGTCTGTGGGAGGAAAAATGCACATCACCTCTCAATCTCCCAAAGTCAGTGAGCGGCACATATTTAACTAATTCAAAATAAGCCAATTCTTCTCCATTGTTACCCCAATTTCAGTATGAACCATCCTCAAAACACACCCTTAACAAACGGTGATATAATTTACTCCACAGTCACAGCATACATTTAAAGTCATGCCATTCCACAATAAAAAGCCAGTGCTTCCCTCAAAGGATTATGGGAGCTGTAGTCGGTTAAGGGTGCTGAGAGTTCATAGAATCATAGAGTTGGAAGAGACCACAAGGGCCATCCAGTCCAACCACCTGCCAAGCAGGAAACACCATCAAAGCATTCCTGACCAACCCCAATTCCCCTCACAAGGCTACAGTTCCCAGACTGGTTGAACAATCAACCCCTCTTCACAGGGAACTCTGGGAATTGTAGCTCTGTCGATGCATTTTTTCACTTTTCAGAGGCTTCACCATGCATAACATGAGTCCTGAAACTTCAGAAGATCACCAACAGGGTGATTTTTGCTTCAAAGAAGTCAGCTGACAAGCCCATGGGAACTACTGACGCTCTGAAGGAGAAGCAGAGTGTTTAATGTTCAAATAGCATAGGAAGCTATGTTGGACCATTGCTCTGTCTAGCTAAGTGTTGTCCACACTGATCTCCGAAGGTGGCCTTCCGAGATATCAGGCAGAGGTCTCTGCCAGCCCTACCGGGAGATGGCAGGTATTGAACCTCAGACCTTTGACATTCAAAGCCGGTGCTCCACCAATGAGCTATGGTCCTTCCTCAAGAAGGAGAAACACCAGTGAGAAATCTCCATGCCCAATACAGCTCCCAGGCATGGAAGGCTATTCATGGAGGTGTGATCAGAACAGCATTATTTCCATCCTTCCTGCTAGACTAATGTATGGCCACATCGCCATTACCTGCCTGCAATTCCGCTGAGAGGTTCTGATAAACATAACAAATGGCGAGAGGGGAGGCAGAGCCATTTATATGTGTTATCAGCTCCTTGGGTCCCAGCCCACCTGGCTGAATTATGCTCTCCGTAATGGCCGGTGGCCCATGAACTTTTATTTATGGTGTCAGCTATGCTAATAAATATAGCCATGAATAGACCACGGTGCAGAAAAGGTGACCTATGGGCCTCGTTTGCTGAGATGATGGACAAGGCTGTGTGTGTACACTAAATATGTCCATCGCCAAGAGTCTGAAAACATTCCCACTCTCTTACACACAGGCAAAATGGACTATCTTCAAGTCGATGACTCTTTGGGGTGGGTGGTTAATCAGTGGGGCAAGCAACCTGGGTTTGGTCTGGCCAGGCTGCTTCCATGTATACATTTCTAAAAGTTTGTCAAAGGAAGGGCAGTAGCTCAGCGTGTCAAGCAGAAGGTTGCAGGTTCAATCCCTGGCTTCTCCAAAGAGCACTGGGAGAAAACTGAGATCCTGGATAGACAATATTGACCTAGATGGACCAATGGTCTGACTTGGTGTAAGGCTGTTTCCTGCTGTATCCTAAAAGGCGCCCTCTGCTTATAAACCTCCAATGAAGGAGAGTCCTCCACCTCCAGTGGCAGACTGTTTCACTGTTGAACATCTCTTACTGTCAGAAAGTTATTCCTGATGTTTCATCAGAATTTCCTTTCTTGTAACTTGAAGCCATTGGTTTGGGTCCTGCTCTCCGGAGCAGGAGAAAACAAGCTTGCTCCATGTGACAGCACTTGAGGTGTTTGAAGATGTCTATCATATCTCCTCCTAGTCTTCTCTTTTCCAGGCTAAAATATATCCAATTCCCTCAAGCCTTCTTTATAAGACTTGGTTTCCAGACCCTTGATCATCTTGGTTGCCCACCTCTGCCCACATTTCAGCTTGTCAACATCCTTATTAAATTGTGGTGCTCCGAACTGGGCACAATATTCCAGGTGTGGTTTGACCAAGGCAGAATAAAGTTAAAGGGACCCCTGACCATTAGGTCCAGCCACGGACGACTCTGGGGTTGCGGTGCTCATCTCGCTTTATTGGCCAAGGGAGATGGCGTACAGTTTCCGGGTCATGTGGCCAGCATGACTAAGCCACTTCTGGCGATCCAGAGCAGTGCATGGAAACACCGTTTACCTTCCCGCCGGAGCGGTACCTATTTATCTACTTGCACTTTGACGTGCTTTCGAACTGCTAGGTGGGCAGGAGCTGGGACCAAGCAATAGGAGCTCACCCCATCATGGGGATTCGAACCGCCAACCTTCTGATCAGCAAGCCCTAGGCTCTGTGGTTTGACCCACAGTGCCACCCGCGTCCCACCAAGGCAGAATAGAGTGGTCCCATTACTTTCCTTGATCTGGACACTATATTCTTGTTGATGCGGCACAGAGTAGCATTAGCTTCTTTTTGCTGCTGCCTCACACTGTTGACTCATGTTAAGCTTGTTAAGCATATTGTTGTTGTTGTTGTTCAGTCGTTCAGTCGTGTCCGACTCTTCGTGACCCCATGGACCAGAGCACGCCAGGCACACCTATCCTTCACTACCTCTCGCAGTTTGGCCAAACTCATGCTAGTCGCTTCGAGAACAGTGTCCAACCATCTTGTCCTCTGTCGTCCCCTTCTCCTTGTGCCCTCCATCTTTCCCAACATCAGGGTCTTTTCCAGGGAGTCTTCTCTTCTCATGAGGTGGCCAAAGTACTGGAGCCTCAGCTTCAGGATCTGTCCTTCTAGTGAGCACTCAGGGCTGATTTCTTTAAGAATGGATAGGTTTGATCTTCTTGCAGTCCATGGGACTCTCAAGAGTCTCCTCCAGCACCATAATTCATATTAAGCATATTAAGACCCCAATATCCTTTCCACATGTGCTACTGTCAAGCCCAGTGTCCCCTGCCTTCTCTGGAGTAAGAGACAGGATCGGGGTCCTGACTGCATTCTGAGAAAGTGTGATAATTGCATCTGGAGCAAAGAAATAAAGAAAAGTTTCAGCAAAAGCCAGTGACATTCCCCCCCTGGCCCCCAGGAAGGGGCTGCACACACAAGGGTTTGTTTCGACCCTCAGAACCCACTCAAAGTTTGTAAGAAACACAGTGTATGGAGAAGAGAAATTTATAAGAATGCAAAAGTTAATTGCAGTCCTAACGACCCAGGTGACAGTACATACTTTTTTGTTCCCTTTATTTTTAACACTCCAGATACGTAATTTAATGTAGGCCTAATGACAGACTCAAACATCCTGCTTTAATCGATTTTTCCCCCCAAACTGTACACTCCAAAGAGAAGCTTGCAGGCCACCGCTGAGGCTGCCCATTTCCTCAGCATCGATAAGCAGGAAAAAAGGGGGGAAGAGAGAGGGTGAGAGAGGGAGAGAGAAAAGGGAATGGGGGAGAAGAAATTTGAACTTACATTGCTATTGATGTGTAATATACAATAAAAACAGTTAAATTTCAATTACCCACAGGTAATTATAATTTTATTGTTTGACAGTGCTGTGGGGATTTTTATAATTCCCAAGACTAATAATTTTCTATAATTTTACAGGTTGTCAAATAAACTATTAGAGATTATCTTTGAAAAGGGTTCTGAAATTGTAAGGACGTATCACACTGTTCATGTACATTATTAGTAATTAGAGATCTCTAGATAGTGAAATATCCACTGGTGTTCTGACGGCAGGATACCATATTTTCTCACAGGCTTCTATAATCTTGAACCGAAGCATTGAAACTTCTCCGAAGCGGACTGAATCACGTCTAAACTTTTATTAGCGTTCCTTGAGCTCTCATTAAGCCATTGTGAAGTGTTTGATAAGTGAAATCTGGACTTCCTGATGGGCTAAAAGCAAAGACAGGCTGCACTCCTCTCTCCTCAAGTGAGGGAGAATTTCGTACACACACACACACACACACACACACTCACTTGGGCTTTACAAACTCTGCAGACGACTTTGAAGGTACTTCTATAACAAATGGAGAGCTGATATCCGTTTTACATATCCCAATTAGTTCAAGTCAAAATATGTGGCATGCATTGACCCCCCCCCCCATTTTTTACTTTTATTTTTGGATCATCAAATTAATAGGAAAAGATACTGCATTCCAAAATTATGAAAGGGGTGGCGAAATGTGGGTGGAATTCTCTCCAAGGGACCCCTGACCATTAGGTCCAGTTGGAGGACTCTGGGGTTGCGGCTCTCATCTCGCTCTATAGGCCGAGGGAACCAGCGTTTGTCCGCAGACAGCTTCCGGGTCATGTGGCCAGCATGACTAAGCCGCTTCTGGCGAACCAGAGCAGCGCATGGAAACACCGTTTTCCTTCCTGCTGGAGCGGTACCTATTTATCTACTTGCACTTTGACATGCTTTTGAACTGCTAGGTTGGCAGAAGCAGGGACTGAGCAACAGGAGCTCACCCCATCACAGGGATTCAAACCACCGACCTTCTGATCGGCATGCCCAAGAGGCTCTGTGGTTTAGACCAATGTTCCCCAACCTTGGGCCTCCAGCTGTTTTTGGCCTACAACTCCCATCATCCCTGACCACTGGCCTTGCTAGCTTGGGATGATGGGAGCTGTAGTCCAACAACAGCTGGAGGCCCAAGGTTGGGGAACACTGGTTTAGACCACAGCTCCACCTGCGTCTCTCCAAACTGGGCAGTAAAACAGCAAATGCAGGGCAATGTAAGCAAGTGCAGAGTGATGTACATTGGGGCAATCTCTTCCTCTCTGTATGTATGTATATATCATATAGATACATGGGGGTCTGAACTGGCGTCGACTCACCATGAATGAGATGTTGGGAGTCCTAGTGAACACATACCCTCATTTCTCCAATGAAAACAGGGACGTCCATCATCACCATCAATTTATTATTTATTCCACGCCCATCTGATTGGGTTGCCCCAGCCACTCTGAGTGCCTTCCAACATATATAACAACAGATACCTTCTAAAGGTTGTAATTTCCTTATCTCCTTGGCTTGGGGGGGGGGTCACATGGTAACTCCTTACCCTCCAACATTTCTGTGATGAAAATAGGAATGTCCTAAGGGAAAGCGATACATTCCGGAATCAAATGGGAAACCAGGACAGCTTCTGTAGTAGTAGTAGTAGTAGTAGTAGTAGTAGTAGTAGTAGTAGTAATAATAATAATAATAATAATAATAATAATAATAATAATAATATGGGAGTGTCCCTGGAAAATAGACACGTGGAGGGTCTGAACAGCTTGATGTTGGCCCACTTTGAGGTAGCTGTGAAAAAGATGATTAGGAGAGGAATGAAAAAGAAAGCTGCTGATATCGTAATGATGTAAAACAAATCTGTGGTTTGGCACTTGGGGTGGTACTGCTTCACATAGCACATGGGTACTGACCCTACCTGGAGTTGCCAGGAATTGAACTCAGAGCTGGATTACAGCCCTTTCCCAGAGGGCATGTAAAGAATGGTGGCGGCCGCTACTGCTTGACCAAGACTGAACTGGTCTGAACAGGGTGGGGCACTCAGCAGAGAGGGAGAGGACAGTGAAGGGGGCACAACTGACATCCTGACGCACTGGGGAGTTGTCTAGGAAACAGCAAGATTCCTGTTGGGATGCAGGCCTCGGAAGAAGCCAATAATCAATGCCAATGTGGAGAGCCAGTGTGGTGTAGTGGTTAAGAGCGGTAGACTCGTAATCTGGTGAACCGGGTTCGCGTCTCCGCTCCTCCACCTGCAGCTGCTGGGTGACCTTGGGCTAGTAACACTTCTCTGATGTCTCTCAGCCCCACTCACCTCACAGAGTGTTTGTTGTGGGGGAGGAAGGGAAAGGAGAATGTTAGCCACTTTGAGACTCCTTCGGGTAGTGAGAAAGTGGGATATCAAATCCAAACTCTTCTTCTCTTCTTCAATATCTGTCTCCTTTCCAGCCCAATAGTATGTCCGGTGATGTTCTGTTTCCAGCCCGCCTGGAATTGCTGAAATTGTCCCTGATCAGGACATAAAGCTGCTGTTTATCAGGGCTTTTTAAGTGAAAGGCAAGTGACCTTGGTGTCGCCTTCAGCTTTAGGGCACTTCTCTCTTATCAGACTCGGTTATCTCAAAGCAAACACAGCATCTTTCGTTATTATCTCATCCGATTGAACTTTCCAAAAGGGACAACGCCTCTTGCAAGGACAAAGTGACAGAAAGCCTAAGTTCCAGGTGTCACGTACATGGGGCTTGGCTCACTCCTACTCCCAAGTAGACCCAATTAACTTAATGGCCATTAACTTCAATGGGTCTACCCTGAATACGATGTTGGGCAAGGAATTTCCATTTATTTACTTATTTATTATGGGATAATGTGATGCTAACCATCAGTACCAAGCTGAAGGTCTACCTACCAGGCTTGTGTGTTGAGCATGCTGCTTTATGAAAGTGAGCTGTGGACAACCTACACCTGCCAGGAGCGACACCTCAATGCCTTCCGCACGCGCTATGGCAGGAAGATTTTGGGCATCCCATGGCAGGACAGAGTCTCAAAGAAATGTGTTGTCTTCAAGTTGCCACAGTGCTTGAAGGCTGATGGGAGTTGTAGTGGAAAACATGAGTAGGGCACCTGGGTGGGATGTACACTGATATGAAAAATGCTATTTTTTTTTAAAAAAAAACAGTATAGAAAATAGCTCCCAATGCAATTTCCCATTGGTGAAAGATCATTGCTTTACAGCGCCCTCTGGTGTCACATTTTAGTGAATTTTTAACGTTATAACTCGCCAGTGTAGATTAGTCCCTGGTTAGTGAATACCATTTTACAGAAAACCTTGGCTCTCATATCAAGCGCACAGGCAACCCATTGCTTGGGGGTGTCAATATTTTTGGTGCACCAATTGAACACTTTGTGGGCCAAAATATGTGTCCTGGAAGGTCACCACAAACTACACAGGTATCTGCCTTATACCAAGTCAGAGCATTGGCCAATCTAGCTCAATTCTGTCTACACTGGCTGGCAGGGGTTCTCCGGGGTTTCAGGCAGGACACAGCCCTACCTGGAGATGAGAGGGATTGAACCTGCAGACTTTCCAAGTGTCCCTATTCTCCAGGGACAGTCCCGGATTTCCAGAAGTTGCCCTGGCTTCTGATTTGATCCCAGAATGTCCTGTCTTTCCTTAGGATGTCCTTATTTTCGTCGGAGAAATGTTGGAGGCTGTGGTAGGACACTCCTGTTTTTCTATACAGTGGTACCTCGGTTTTTTAACATAATCCATTCCGGAAGACCGTTTGACTTCTGAAACGTTCAAAAACCGAGGCGCAAAGGGTGGTCTGCAAATTCAATAGAGAAAATTGGGGGGAGGGAGCGTAATCTGTTCGACTTCCAAGGCGCGTTCGAAAAGGGAAGCATTTACTTCTGGGTTTCGGCGTTCGGGTTCTGAAACGTTCGTCAACGGAGACGTTCGAAACCCGAGGTACCGCTGTATGTTGCTACCCAGAGTGACTGGGTCAACCCAGTCAGATGGGCAGGGTATAAATAATTAAAATCATTCTAATTATTATGGAATAAGAGGTCCCTATTTTCATCAGAGAAATGTTGGAAGGTATGAATCTGAGACCTTCTGCATGGAAAGCAGAAGCTCCACCACTGAACTACAGCCCTTGCAGAGTGTCCTGGGGTGCTGGAAGCAGAATTTGGAGGCTGCACACATAGCGCCATCTAATGGTAGCAGATCAACGCCATCTGCGGAGGGGTTGCTGCACAATGCGGTGGCAGAGCTCTGGGGTACCAGATAGCTGACTGACTCAACTGGCTACTCACAGTGCATTTGGGTTAGAAGCAGTCCACAAATCTCCCTCTCTTTTTACTGCAAAGCTCTTGAGAAGATGCTGAGTGATTGGACCACAAAGCAAAACAGTCTTATTGACCTCGTCAGTGAAAGGCCTCCTAACATTACGTAGAGTCAACCGTTTTACTTTGATTGCAGCTTCTTCTTCTTCTTCTTCTTCTTTTTACTTAACCACGAGAAAAGGGCAAGCAATGTACAGTGCAAACTCTCAGAGTGGTTTTACTTTACTGCTCTCATCTGCAATAAATCTGCTGCACCGCAAGAGCCTCGGTTTTCAGCGCAGGGCTCGGTTGCTTCCAGCATTTGTCTTGCTTTCTTCCAGAGTTTCATGGAGGAAGGCTTAAGGAGTCATGATACAGCAATGACATTGAAGGCACCCTGTCAAATTCGCAAGAAATGCTTCTTCCTTGAAAAGTTGTTATTTTCCGTAATGGAAGTAGGAGCTCTCCCCGCCCCCCTTGCCTTTCTGAAAATCAAAAAATTGTGGGGGATTTTTCATGCTTTCCCAGTAATGGAGATTTCGAAATGTGAAAATCTGGACAGAAAAGTTGTTTCTGCAAAATCGCCAACAAATTGGATATTTGGGAGCTATTTCTGAGGGAAATCGGCAAAAAACAACACTGCCGACATGGACTGCCATATGTCTGGATTTTCCTGGACATTTCAATGATTTCCACCCAGACACTGCTTGCGGCTACAGTGTTCTGGAAATGTCCAGGAACTTCCGGACATATGTCAACGCTAAAGGTTAAGTAGATAGTGCAGTTGTGCAGCACACAGAATGTCCCTGATTCAATCCCCAGCATCTCCAATTACTGTTGAGCTGGGAAACTCCCTCATCTGAAACCCGAAAGAGCAATTGCCACATTGTGTACACAATGCTTAGCTATAGGGTCCAATGATTTTACTGAGTAAAAGACATCTTCCTGTGTTCCTCTAATCCAGGCATGTGCAAACACGGCTATCCAGATGTTTTGGGACTACAACTCCCATCATCCCTAGCTAACAGGTCCAGTGGTTCAGGGATGATGGGAACTGTAGTCTCAAAACATCTGGAGGGCCGAGTTTGCCTATGCCTGCTATAATCTTTGTCAACATGTGACCAGAAAAGTATCCTCTTCCTGAGATTCCGCAAAGCCATTGAGATGTCATACTAGGCAATAATGAGATATATACTGAGAAACCTAACCTAGCTTCAGTGACCTTGAATCTCCATGTCGGAATTTGACCGATCCAAGGTACAGTGAGGCCCCACCTGCCCTATAGATTTAAAGCAGCACCATACAACTTGAAACAGTCATGGCTTCCCCCAAAGAATCATGGGATATGTTGTTTCTTAAGCGTGCTGGGAAACCCCTGATCCTTTCATGGAGTGGCAATTTCCAGGGATTCCTGGGAAGAAGAAGCAGAAGAGAAGAAGAAGAAGACGAAGATGAAGACAAAGA
Source organism: Lacerta agilis (assembly GCF_009819535.1). Lineage (NCBI taxonomy): Eukaryota > Metazoa > Chordata > Lepidosauria > Squamata > Lacertidae > Lacerta > Lacerta agilis. Next base: position 109,660,669 of record NC_046314.1, on the reverse strand, counting down.
GGAGGAGGAGGAGGAGGAGGAGGAGGAGGAGGAGTTTGGATTTGATATCGTGCTTTATTACTACCCTAAGGAGTCTCAAAGCGGCTAACATTCTCCTTTCCCTTCCTCCCCCACAACAAAAACTCTGTGAGGTGAGTGGGGCTGAGAGACTGCAGAGAAATGTGACTAGCCCAAGGTCACCCAGCAGCTGCATGTGGAGGAGTGGGGAATCTAACCCGGTTCACCAGATTACGAGTCCACCGTTCTTAACCACTACACCACACATTCTGGAAAGCCACTCTGTGAATTGCAGCTCTGAGATGGGGATATGGGCCTCCTAACAACTCTCAGCACCCTTTTAATACTTTAATTTCAAAATTTCCAAAGTTTACAAATTGATACACATCCATAAAACTCTCGGCACCCTTAACAAACCACTGCTCCCAGAATCCTTTGGGGGAAGCCATGACTGCACAGTGCAGATGGCCTCTGACTCTGTCAGTACACTGTAATTGAACTGCCTTGTATTTTGGACCTGAGCTGCACAATACAGCGGTAACTCGGTTTAAGAACAGTCCTGTTTAAGAACAATTCGGTTTACGAACTCCGCAATACCGGAAATAGTGTCCCGGTTTGCGAACTTTACCTCAGTCTAAGAACAGAATCCGAACAGTTGAAGGGTACCAGAGGCCTCATTAGGGAAAGCGTACCTCGGTTTAAGAACAATTTCGGTTTAAGAAAGGACGTCAGGAACGGATTAAGTTCGTAAACCGAGGTACCAATGTATTTGCGAAATGAGCCATAATTCTTATGTATGTGAGAATTCGGTCTTCGCGACATGGCAGAACACAAGAACAATCCTGTAACAACCAGGCAGCGGATTAGCCAAGAGGGCACTGGCAATTTGTACTGAACCATGGATGGAAATGGTTTGTCTGTTTGTTGTTTTCCTGTGCGGATCCCATCAATTGGTCTGCAATGTTTCTTCTAGAGATGCTATCAGAGACCCCTGAACGGAAACAGAAAACAAGCCATCCTGAATTGCATTTAAGAGCATCTATGGTAATATAAAGTGTCAGAGAACAGAACAAGGCATCAGAACCCAGCAGAGTGAAGAGTCTGTTTTGAGCAAGGTGAATAGGCTTCGGTTTATTTGTGCACAAAATCCAGAACTGCATTTCCAACGGGGAAACTGTTCTGAAGAGGCTTACATTTAAAAACCGACACCGTGGCTGCTATTTCCCCCCCCCCCCCTTTCCTATTTTGAAGAATGGAAGGGAAAAAAAATCACTCTAGGGAAAAGGTTCCCTCTCGTCTCCAACTAGCAGAACCAGGTTTGAGAATTTTATTGTTTTAGTGGAGAAAGCGGAGAGATGCACTTCTTTTGGTTAAACTGGGCTCTATCTCATTAATAAGAAAATGGTATAATGGAAAGGAGTTTCTAAAATTATACCAGCATCTCTGACTGTTCCATGCAGCCTGGAGAAAGCGAGTATTCCAAAGCATTAAACTTACTTTATCAAGCATTACACCTGACAAGCTCTCATAAATTTTACATAGATTTTAACTTATTTTAATATTATGCGGCCCTGGTTTAAAATATTCCCGTGAAATAACGAAAATGTAGCTGCTCAGCCATAAATTAGATCTATCGCCTGGGCCACACACACGCACACACACGCCAAATATATTCACACACAACAGCGTGGATGGGGATGAGGAAGGACAGATGGCAAGGTAAGACATAGATGTGGATCGACAGGCAGCTAGATTGGATCAGGCAGGATCTAATCCTGTGTCGCCTGGTGCTCTCCTTTTGGTATGTCCAAGGAAAGGGCTCAGGGGCCCACCCTGTGGCCACACAGGAAGACCATTTCAGTTGGACGCTGGTCCTCTTTGGTGGGGGGCAGGGACATGGAGAACACAGAACCCCTGGATAATATTTGTGGCAGGAAATAGGGCTCCTGTGGCCCCCCAGATGCGGTTGGACTACAGCTCATTAGGTAGAGCATGGGACTCTTAATCTCAGGGTCGTGGGTTCAAGACCCATCTTGGGCAAAAGATTCCTGTATTGCAGGGGGTTGGAGAAGATGTTCTCCATGGTTTCCTTTCAACTCTACGCTTCTATGAACTCTCATCAGCTGCAGCTGGCATAGCCAGTGTTTCAGGACAATGGAGGTTTCAATCCAGAAATACCTGTAGCTGGAGTGCCTCAGGTTGCCCATTTTGGATGCCAGAAGTAGTATCTCACAAGTGAATGGACTGAATGGAGGACTTAATTTAGTTGAGAACCATCACGACCCCCTTGATTTCAGTGGCTCCACACAGAGTAGGATGGATGAGAATGCAAGAAGTGTTGGCTGGATCAGGCCAACGGTCATCCGTGGGGAAGCTGCAAGCAGAACTCAATCTCGAGAGCACCAGTGCCAAACTTAGGGTAGTTCCCAACACAGGGTGCTAGGCCAAGGGGTAAAAAAATATATTGGGTTATTGATAAACATTATTTGTACTAGGGTAATAACATTTTACACATCTGTATACTAAATAAGAGGGACACGGGCGGTGCTGTGGGTTAAACCACAAAGTCTAGGGCTTGCTGATCAGAAGGTCGGCAGTTCGAATCCCCATGATGGGGTGAGCTCCCGTTGCTTGGTCCCAGCTCCTGCCCACCTAGCAGTTCGAAAGAACGTCAAAGTGCAAGTAGATAAATAGGGACCGCTCTGGCGGGAAGGTAAACAGCGTTTCCGTGCGCTGCTCTGGTTCGCCAGAAGCGGCTTAGTCATGCTGGCCACATGACCCGGAAGCTGTATGCCGGCTCACTCGGCCAGTAAGTGAGATGAGTGCCGCAACCCCAGAATCGTCCGTGGCTGGACCTAATGGTCAGGGGTCCCTTTACCTTTACCTATATTAAATAAGGGAGTGTAACTGAGTATTTCCCCCTCTCTTCTTTATTCTTTCTTTCTTTCTTTCTTTCTTTCTTTCTTTCTTTCTTTCTTTATTACTTGTTCTTCTAATAAAATATAAATAAATCATAATAATAACAATGTGTGTGGGGGGGGGGGATGAAAAGATCCATAATTGAGAAGATCCATTTGTGGGTGCCAAATTTTGGCTTCGCAACGGGAGCCACATTAGAAAAGATTATCCAAGATTGCACCTGAGAGTACTCTCCCTGCTACATTTCCATCAACTGATACCCAGAAGCATTATTGCCTCTGACCACACTGACAGAGCACAGCTGTCATGGCTAGTAGCCATGAGCAGTCTTATCCCCCATGAATTTGTCCAACCCAACTTACACCCCATGGCATTGCCTTCTGCTGTGGCAGAACTTCCTCTGCCTTCAGTCCTTCCCATTCAGAGGTACCTGGTGAGATGAGCCAGTGTGGTGTAGTGGTTAAGAGCAGTAGACTCACAATCTGGGGAACCGGGTTCGTGTCTCCGCTCTTCCACATGCAGCTGTTGGGCTAGTCACACTTCTTTGAAGTCTCTCAGCCCCACTCACCTCACAAAGTGTTTGTTGTGGGGGAGGAAGGGAAAGGAGAATGTTAGCCGCTTTGAGACTCCTTCAGGTAGTGATAAAGCGGGATATCAAATCCAAACTCTTCTACTTGGGGAAAATCCCAGCACCCCTGCAGGGCATTTGAGGAGGCAGTTAGTGATGGATTAACTCCCTGTAATTCAAGATCACATATCATAAGACAACAGGCCCCATTTCTGTTGTCTTTCCGGCACCTATTGAAGACCTTCCTTTTTTTTCAACCAGCCTTTCAAGTGGTGATCATCAATCCAATCTTGTACTGCATTTGAAATTATTTTGACATATGCAATTGCATTAATATTTGGAATGGTTTCTATATGTGGAGTAGTTTTTATTGATGGTGTCTTTTTTCTCTGGCATCACTTGGAGGTGCTGTATGGGAAGCAATCAACAAATGGAGTCGAAGATACATATATTTGGAATTGGATTTGGCAAGCTCTTTCTATCCTACCCTCTCTCCCCACCCCCCAAACTACCAGTAATTCTGAGCCCAGTACTGCATCCAATTTAGACCCATTGTACTCCTGATGATGCCATCAGGAGGGAGAAAAAATGGGGTCTGACACTCTCCCCGTAACCTGCTCCCCAAGGCCTCCCTTCATCCCTGCCTAGAAGAAGAAGAAGAGGAGGAGGAGGAGGAGGAGGAGGAGGAGGAGGAGGAGTAGTTTGGGTTTGATATCCAGCTTTATCACTACCCAAAGGAGTCTCAAAGCAGCTAACATTCTCCTTCTCCCTTCCTCCCCCACAAAAAACACTCTGTGAGGTGAGTCAGGCTGAGAGACTTCAGAGAAGTGTGACTAGCCTAAGGTCACCCAGCAGCAGCTGCATGTGGAGGAGTGGAGACGTGAACCCGGTTCACCAGATTACAAGTCTACCGCTCTTAACCACTACAACACACTGGCTCTCTATAGGTTGTTTTGGTGCCATTGGCAGCGACCCTCCCTCCCTTCCTCCTTGCTTGGTGCTTGGAAATGGGAGTGCTGCCATGGAAGAGCCCCATGTGCCAAGGATTCTGGGAAATGTAGTTTCCCCAGGAATATGGAACTTTGTATTGGGGGGAAAAAAATCATGCATGGGAAATCATGCCTTTCAACCAAGGTGGAGTTTTGAGGTGTCGTCTTTGTCAATGAACTTTGCTTTCAGATTTCAATAGTTTCCTCCGTTTACCTTGAGTGTGTGCAATTTAACAATCTGCACACTCCCCCCCACCCTTTTCGTCTTGTCATTAATGATCAGAGGAAGCTCCACGACATGTCATTATCTCCTCTTTCTCTCTCTCTCTTTTATTTCGCTACCCACAGACCTAAGATAATCAAACATTTTTGCCAGCATCCTCTAATTGCAGTCCTGTGGTTATTCAACAGTTCAAAACATTGAGGCTATCAGAGGATCTCCAATGAGGGCTTATGCTCCAAGTGTGTTTATGGATGCATATCAAGATGTCCTCTCAGTACATGATTGCAACAGGCATTAACATGCAAAGCCCAAGCAGAAGAAAAGAGGAGGGGACCTTATTCCGAGGTACAATCCCTCGGTGGGCAGTAAATTACCCATAATATCTCCCACACTAGCAATTAGCCCTGTTTGCTGACTATCTGAATTGTTTCACAGTAGTTCAGTACAGTTACCACCATACTTAAATTAGCACAGTTCTAGCGTAGGAGATCTCCTGCCTTACATACAGAATGGCAGAGATGCCAGGTAATCTGTCCTCTCCTCAGTCTTGTTCTGATTCTTTTCTCACACATCGGGGCATGAGTCAACCCGTTTTATGCCATCCGAAAGCCCCGGATAAATTTACGAACAGGAAAAAAAGCTTATTCCTGCTTTTCCAAGTGCAACTGAAAGGATTACGTGGGCCACAACTTTGGCTGGCTGGTGTCCCTGCATTTCAAATTAAGTTCTGGAGGGGCGACATTATTATCATTATTCTTATTATTTGATTTTTTTACCTGCCCTTCACTCAAAGGCCCCAGGGCAGCTTACATTGTCAAGGCACAACACTGCAAAGCAACATTAAAAGCACTTCTGTTTCAGTGTATCTGAAGAAGTGTGCATGCACACGAAAGCTCGTACCAAGAACAAACTTAGTTGGTCTCTAAGGTGCTACTGGAAGGATTTTTTAAAATTTTGTTTCAACATTAAAAGCAGTTTGAAGCAACTTGTGATTTCCGAAATAAGGTATGTAGCAATTTTCTGACACAAGTTAGCCCATTTTTCTAACACAAGTTAGCCAAAGCTGCAGAATTTATGAGTTCTTTTCCTAGGAAGCATCTCAGAGTTATTTCACAATACAACAAATATCATATACAAAACAAGTGCATATATAAAACAATCGCATACTGGCTGGGATTGCAACAACAACAACAACAACAACAACAACAACAACAACAACAACAACAACGGAACGGCTTAGGGAGCTGGGTATGTTTAGCCTGGAGAAGAGAAGGTTAAGGGGTGATATGACAGACATGTTCAAATATATAGAAGGATGTCATATAGAGGAGGGAGAAAGGTTGTTTTCTGCTGCTCCAGAGAAGTGGACACGGGGCAATGGATCCAAACTACAAGAAAGAAGATTCCACCTAAACATTAGGAAGAACTTCCTGTTACAGGTGGGTAGCCGTGTTGGTCTGCCATAGTCAAAACAAAATAAAAAATTCTTTCCAGTAGCACCTTAGAGACCAACTAAGTTTGTTCTTGGTATGAGCTTTCGTGTGCATGCACACTCATGAGAAGAGAAGACTCCCTGGAAAAGACCCTGATGTTGGGAAAGATGGAGGGCACAAGGAGAAGGGGACGGCAGAGGATGAGATGGTTGGACAGTGTTCTCGAAGTGACTGGCATGAGTTTGGCCAAACTGCGGGAGGCAGTGAAAGATAGGCGTGCCTGGCGTGCTCTGGTCCATGGGGTCATGAAGAATCGGACACGACTGAACGACTGAACAACAACAACAACAAAAATATTTTCTGCCTGAGGCAGCTGCCCAGATCTACCTAATTTTGGACTCGGCATTTTCAGCACCCACTGGCCGCAACTCTTCAGCATTCATTGAATGGGAAAGTTTTTATCAGGCACTGAAGGGGTCTGCCTAATATCAATGGGCAGGGAGTTCCAAAATGTAGAAAAGCATCACTTTCTTCCAAGTGCAGAAGCGAACATGATGGAGCCTGTGTAAAAGCACAACCCTTTACATGTCTACTCAAGAAAGTGATAATAACCCAGACCCAGCATCCTTTTCTCACACTGGGCAACCGTACACTTGACTGCAGGTGGTAGTGTTACTGTCAAGGTTATCCAAGGTAAGATTTTATGCTCTCCTTTTTAATGGTTTGGTACCTTATATACATTTCCCTGCATGGAAAGTGGGCATCTTTTCACCTTCATTATTTCATTATTTCGTTTTATTCCTTCCATTATATAATCAGAACATACTTAATTAGAGAATATGCGCTATTTATTCAGGAAATATGAATTTCCAAATACATTTTCTCTGTGCTGATTGCAGATAATACGAGTAAGCGTTCCCCCTGATTCATTAGCCTAGTAAAAGAGATGTTCAGAATTATTTGGTATAATTCACAGCACTTAAGAAAGCATATATTTTCATAATACTCTAAATCCATTGCTTATGGTAGTAACTCAGGCGTATTATGACTAGCTTGCCATAGCAATGTCATCTTAAAATTGTGGGCCTGCCATTTTTTTATTGTAACTGGCCAAGGCGCCCACTGATTTAGGACATTACTTTCTGCAAATGAGATGATATGGATGCTGGCTCCTCATTTAGGAAAATTAAAATGGCAGCCGCAGGAAGTTTGGGGGACTTCAAGACTGGGCTGCGGGCATTAGGCTGAAAGGAGCCAGGAGCCAACTGCTGAAGGACAGGCTAGTGGGGCCAAAGGAACGAGTCAGGTATGAAGGTCACCAGGTGGCAGGTTGAGGATTAAGGTCAGAGTCATACCTCCAACATTCCTCTGTTGAAAATAGGGATGGTCCATTCCATACCCTCCAACATTTCTCCCATGATAATAAAGGTAAAGGGGGTAAAGGGACCCCTGACCATTAGGTCCAGTCGTGTCCGACTCTGGGGTTGCGGCGCTCATCCCGCGTTACTGGCCGAGGGAGCCGGCGTACAGCTTCCGGGTCATGTGGCCAGCATGACTAAGCCTCTTCTGGCGAACCAGAGCAGCACACGGAAATGCCGTTTACCTTCCCGCCGGAGTGGTACTTATTTATCTACTTGCACTTTGACGTGCTTTCGAACTGCTAGGTGGGCAGGAGCTGGGACTGAGCAATGGGAGCTCACCCTGTCACGGGGATTTGAACCGCCAACCTTCTGATCAGCAATGCCTAGGCTCTGTGGTTTAACCCACAGCACCACCCATGTCCCTCCAATGATAATAGGGACATCCTAAAGAAAGGTGAGACATTCCAAGATCAAATCAGAAACCGGGACGGCTTCTGAAAATCTGGGACTGTCCCTGGAAAATAGGGACAGATGGAGGAACAAACATTGTTGAACTCTGACTCCCATCAGCCTCAGCCAGCATGACCATTGCTTCAGGATGATGGGGGTTGGAGTCCAACATATCTGGGGGGCCAAATGTCCCACTTCCCTGCTCTAAGCATTTTTACAAGTTTCGAAACCAATGACATAAGCACTAATTTTGTGGAAGCTCCAGGTTCAGAGGCCTGCCAGGGAATGAACTGAGGAGGAATGGTGGAGACTGCCTCCTCCTTCTACTGAACCTTCCCAAGAAGAGGAGGACAGTATAGAATTACAACGGTGGTTTGCAGAGGGTCAAAGCTGGTAGATAATGGGACAAGCAGTGCAGTAACAGCTGGCTGACACGTTATCACTAGAGAGCATTCCAGATCCCCCCTTCTACCAGAACTTGGCGAGCAATGAAAGTAGGAGAGCAGAGAGCCCAGAGGCATTTTTCCCTAAGCAGACATTGTAAGGGTGGTGGGGCTATTGACGACTGAGAAGGGAAGGGGGGGGAGAGATTACCCAAAGAGACAACATTTCCATCTCTCTCTGTGAACATTGAATAAAAGACATTGGTAAGAGCTTCTTGTTTTTCCTTTACTGGCAGCCTGCCATGAGGGAGGGGGAAAGGATTCGCTGAAGCCTGACAATACCTATTTCTGAACAAACTTTCCTGGTCTTAAGCATCTTGTTGACTGCTATGGAAATCTGAATGCTGAACCAGATTATTTAATCCAGCAGGGCTCCTCTTACATTTACACTGACTTCCCAATAGTCATCTTGCAAAGATAAAGGAAGCTCAACCACATACCCAAATCAATTCGACAAAAATTATCCGTTACACAATTTCAATTCTACATTTCAATAGTAAATAATATTTATTTTATTTTATTTTAAAAAACTGGCTACCATCCAACCTGGAGCTAATGAAACTTAAGTTTCTTTAAATCAATACGTTTAAGCACAGTTAACTCCCTTGAATGATCGCCAGAATCTTACGCCCTGTTGATAAGTGTTCTTAAGGCACCATCGTATAGGTATTAATTTGCCAGATTCAATATTATTTTGCACAATGCATTTTGGAAACCTCTACATCTGATAGTTGCTGAAATTGGGACAATTAAAAAAATAAATCAGGAAGCTATCATTAGGCCAAATAAGACATGACAAGGGCATGAATGTTGGTTGTCTGCATCTCTGACGTTATCCCAGAAGTGGAGCTTCTCATCAAAAGCAGCTTTTGGGTGAGGGGAGCTGAGCTACCCCTTCCCACTGCTGGAAATACAAATCAGTTAGTAACCAAAAGGTAAATTCTATTGACAGTTCATCAGTCAGCCAAGAAGGTAATGGAGGTTTTGTCTAGCAGCCATTCAAAACGGAATGATCCTTGCTGAGGCAACTCGTGCTCTGATTGGTTGTGAACTTCTGAAGGATCTTTCATCTGTACGTTATAGATTTGGCCTTGAACCATATAAGAAAGACAAAGCCTCTCAAGCGATACCATGTTCTTGTTCATTTTCCCTCAGCAAGGTATTGTCGGGATTTATTTTCTCTCTGGACTCCATCTTCTTTGTTCAGGTGAATCAGCTAAAACTCATAGCTTCCCCTGGAGGAAAGGCCATAGCTCAGTGATAGAGCACCTGCCTTTTCAGAGAAGACAGTACTGAGTGACATGGACCAATGGTCTGACTCAGAAGAAGGAAGCTATTCCCCTCACTCTTAACCACCATTGTGTGGGAATGTCTAAAGGGGTCTGGAGCTATAGACAAGCTCCAGTGTCAAAGGCCTCTGAATATCAGTTACCGAGAGTCATGAGTGGGGAGAGAGCATTGAGTTCAAATCCTGGTTGGGGGCTTCTCAAGAGGCATCTGGTTAGCCATGGTGAGAACAGGATGCCAACTAGATGGGGCTTTGTTTGGAATGTGTGTAGAGGAGGGTGGCCAAGGTGATCAAAAGTTCTAGAAAGCAAGCTTTAAGAGGAATGGTTGAAGGAGCTGGGTATGTTTAGCCAGGGTAAAAAGAGTTATAATCTTCGAATATCTAAAGGGCTGTCACATGGAAGAGGGAGCAAGATTGTTCCCACCCACCCCCCCGATCCAGAGGGTAGGACTCGAACCGATGGCTTCAAGTTACAAGAAGAGAGATTCTGACTCAACATCAGGAAGAACTTTTTGATAGTAACGGTCTCCTTTGGAAGGTGGTGAGTCCACCTTCCTTGGAGGCTTTTAAGCAGAGGTTGGATGGACATCTGTCCCGGATACTTTAGTTGAGATTCCTGCACTGCAGGGGGCTGGACTAGATGACCCTCAAGGTCCCTTCCAACTCTACAGTTCTATGATTCTTTGATCCCACAGGCCTCTGCCTTTGCTCTTATGCTCTGTCAGGAATGCTTTGATGGTGTTTCCTGCTTGGCAGCAGGTTGGACTGGATGGCCCTTGTGGTCTCTTCCAACTCTATGATTCTATGATTTAGCTGCCTTGTTTGAACCTATGGATTTGGATTGCTGTAAATACATTCTAGTGGTTGGAATTTGCCTAGGAATAATTCACGATGGCACCCATGGCACTTTTGCCACTATTGTACCAAAACAATCTCTCTCTCTCTCTCTCTCTCTCTCTCTCTCTCTCTCTCTCTCTCTCTCTCTCCAAACAAAGAAAGTCTAATCCAACTATTGAAATTGGGGACATAGATTTTCCTGAATTTAGACACTGTAGAGAGTGAGAGCAAGGGATAGAGTCCAAGACATCACGGAAACGACAAATTGCGAAAAGATTTCTTGGGAAAATAGAGCATTTAACCCCCTGAAGAAGTGAGCTTCACATTTCTTCCAAGTTAGTAGCCCACAAATAATAGTTATAACATATTTTTTTACCTCCCCCCCAAAATTCCTACCGCCTATGCTTTTATTGTTTCTGATCTGAAATATAATCCCAGGAGGCTACGGAAAGCCTTCAGATGACGGAAAGCTAATTTCCTCCAGCAGTGACACCTCCCATGTAGTTGGGAGGTCGATTAAAACTAGTCCTCGCTCTGTTATTTGCATATTAATAGCACGTGCTAAAATACTTGGGGATTTACTTGCCTTGCCAGCAGAGGGATGAAAGTTCCCCCCACAAAAAATATGTGAAATGCTTTTCGTTCAGCTATGATGGGTCATAAACTATTGGGGAATCTGCTATGAATGCTGAATTCACAGGGTGGTTTTAAATTGCAGATGGCATCTGTGGTTTTTCATTGGGGGGCAGGTAGAGAGAGGGAGTCTGCAAACAAAGTGACACACACACACACACACACACACACACACAAACACCTCTTGCTGTTAAAAGCTAAATAAACCCTCTTTGGGGAACGTCCTGTCTTGTGTAAGTTGAAATCAAGCACTTGGCTCAGACTTGGCAAACCAGGGGCAGGGGCGGGGCGGGGGGGGGGGGAGTCAGCTAAGGAAATCCAGACACAGTGACAAAAAAAGCAAGCGAGAGCAGGCCCCCCTTTCCCCCTCCCGCCCTGAAAAAAGGCCTCTGATTAAACATCTACAAAATTCCAGACCCTGATATTAACCAGACCCGCAAAGCCAAGTTTCTTTTTTGCACATAAAACAAAAAATAAATTAAAAACAGCCACAGGCTGGGATTTACTGAACAATCCCCTCCTTATGACCACGGCTTCCCCCATTGTGGCCCTCTCGTTTTTAACTGTATAATAAAAAAATACCCTGATGCATTTCGGGACCTTTTAGGGGGACGTGGGTTCTAGAGCCCCACACAGAAGAAAAGGGAATTTGCTCGTTAGGGAAGAAGGGGGGAGTCTTGTTAAATGGGTCTCTAGTGCACTTAAAAGGGTCTGATTCAGATTTACAGGGCCAGCTGCCCTCTGACAAGCTCGAGAGAGAACAGAGGCAGACTCAAGATTGGCGGAAGGAGACCAAAGCCACACCGGCTAGCGACAGGGGGGGGTCTGGTGCTGCTGACCTGGGGAGCGCATTTTGCCTTGGAGAAACCAAGGCCATCTTTAAGATTGGCAGAGGTATATTCAGTTCTGACTCTTTAACACAACTGAAGGCAAAACAGAGTCCTGAAGGCATTGTTTTTTAACTCACCCATTTTCAAGTTAGCCTTTGAGATTTCGAAAGCAGTGCTCTTGAGCATGTGCGGAGAGTAAAGGATGAAGGACGGGGAAAGGTTGCGTCTTTGGGTGTGGGTCACCAGCAAACAGCAGTAAGATGGCAGCAAAGATGCAAGAATATGGTTTGATGGAGTTTACTTGCACACCACTTTCCCACAAGGAGCTGAGCGGCTCGCAGCAAACTTACAAAACATCAAAATACAAAGCATTGAAATCACAAATATACAAATATAGAGCACATAGATTTTCCAGGGAATTAGGCTGCAAAACCTTGTTTTGAGCAAATCCAGCTTTGATGTAAGCTGGCTCTCCCCTTCTTACCCCACTGAACAAAGAATCGGGCAACCACTTGGGAAGTAAGTTTAAAAATAAGTTTTACTTTACAATCACACCTTAGTTCGCAGCAACAGTAGCACTAAAAGCTATGCAAGCAAAATACTTACATTTACTGTATAACCAGCTTCAGGCATCTGTCTGAAGCTGGAGCAAGCAGAGGCATGTTAGCAACCATCACTGATTATTGGAAAGAAAGAAAGAAAGAAAGAAAGAAAGAAAGAAAGAAAGAAAGAAAGAAAGAAAGAAAGAAAGAAAGAAAGAAAGAAAGAAAGAAAGAAAGAAGAAGCTCTATATTCTCTTTCCTCTCCAGGAGAGGAGGGGAAATGACATCACGCAGAGTCCTCTCTACCAATTATGTTTTTATGGCCTGAGCCCCTTCTCACATTAACTAGCAAGAATGTGCATTTGTTAGGTTTGGCTGAAGAACACGGATGTAAGTTCAGTTCCCTGCTCAATGTGGGAAAGACTTAGGTTGTGGAGTAGACTTTGCCAAGACCTTGAGATATGTTCTTGAACACATCTCAAACATAACAGATGAATCTGTGAACAGCCTCACTTGACATCTTAAAGCAAAAGGTCCTGGGAAGGATCCTTAGAAGTTTGATTTCTATTTTATTTTATTTTATTTTATTTTATTTTATTTTATTTTATCAACCTGCACATTTCCACCTGTGCAGGGCTCTTTATTCATTCTTTCTCCTTTTCTTTTCTGGAGATACAGAACTTCCCATCTCTGAGGCTATTGATTGTCCAGACGATGTCAAGTTCTGTTGCATTATTCCTGGGATGTTGGCTTTATTAATTATAATCTGGGCGGCTTCCAACAAATATTATTATATTTGCTTAATATATTATTTTGCTTTGGATGGATTGAAAAGTGGGAAACACACACACACACACACACAGAGAGAGAGAGAGAGAGAGAGAGAGAGAGAGAGAGAGAGAGAGAGAGATTGGCAAGGGAGGGGGAAGAGATGGGGGGATTTACCATCCTAGTAATGCCATCAACCATCCTGAATGCGAGTGTCTGAATTGGTACTTTTGTACCTGAGATTTTCAGCAGCAATTAGCAAATGAGACTCTTCCCATTTTATTTTTGCTCGAAAGAAAGAAAACCATTGTCTTGTTTTTATTCTTCTACAGGCGATGTTTTGCAAGAGAATGATACTTTTCTTTCAAAAAAGAAGCCACAAACCAGATAATATTTTTATATGTATTTCACTTTCTTTCCTCCCCAGAAGTTCATGGCAGCCAGTGTTTTACCATCTGCACATTTTTAAAAGGAATAAAAAAGGGAAAGAAGGGGGAGAAAAGAATATTCATGAAATGTTTATATTCAAGGAGGGTATATTTCAGGACGAAGAGGCTGTGATGTGTGTATTTGCATTGTCTACAGGAACATCCTCAGTCCTGATGCAGCTGCATAAAAATAAAAATACAAACCAACCTCTCAAAATCCAACATAATGGCAGACTGAGGGGAGGAGCTCCAGTGACAAACTTTCATCTCCTACATTACAATTATATTGTCTAAATTGATACCTTTGGCTGCAACGAATCTGTGAATTTTGGTGAAGGCACGATTGCAAAATTCCTCCATTGGGAGGCTACAGAACCTGATCTCTACCAAACTTGAGCCGCAGCAGGGAGTGTGAGCAGTGATTTGCATTTCAATTCTCCGGCCACCAGAATCTGTAAATCTCACCTCTGAGCTGTCACAATGGAAATGCGTGTGTAGTTTCTTGTTGAGTTCTAAATCTACATTAAACCCGATGAGAGCCAATTGTTGATAGGGAGGAGTGTGTCTCGATGCTCAGGGACTCTTGCTGGCGCCAGTCTGTTCGCTCAGTTCCTCTAGCTCAGTTCCACTGCACTATGGCCATTGCCCAGTTTCCAATGGACTATCTATGTGTTTCTCAAACTTTGGTCCTGTCCAGCTCTTGCTGGACTACAAATCCCATCATCCCTAGCTAGGGTAGGTTTGCCATACGCCAAGAATTTCCCGGACATGTCTGAGATTTCAACGGTGAAGTTGGTGTTGGGGGGGGGGGTGCGTGTTGAAAAAATTGGCAAAATGTCTTTGTTTTTGCCAACAGTACAAGGAAGTGTGTGTCTGAGTATTAAACCAAGCTAATGGAACCAGCGGTCATGGATGATGACAGTTGTAGTCCCACAACAGCTGGGCACCCCCAAGTTTGAGAAACACCTGTAACTTAAGACTACTGATTCCAATGGGTCGAGGACTGTGCACCCAGCCATTTTAAGCACACAGCTCCCCCTATAGATTCCTGGGGACTTTAGTTTATTCCTCACTGATCAGAAATTCCCAGCACCCTTAACAAACTGCAGTTCCAGGGTTATTTTTGTGTGTGAAGACACGTGATTTGAATGTGCAATGTGTACATTCAAGAATATGCCTCCCATATTGAGTCAGACCCATTGGTCCATGTAGCTCACTACTGTCTACACTGACTGGCAGCTGCTCTCCAGGGCTGCAGACAGAGGCCTCTCCCAGCCCTACCTGAAGATGCCATGGGATTGAACCTGGGTCCTTCTGCATGCAAGGCAGATGATCTACCACAGAGCCACATCTCTTCACTAACAGTCCTTTCCATTGCTGTCTGACTAGGGTGCCTAGAAGTAAAGGTAAAGGACCCCCTGGACAGTTAAGTCCAGTCAAAGGCGACTAGGGGGTTGCAGTGCTCATCTCGCTTTCAGGCCAAGGGAGCCGGCCTTTGTCCACAGACAGCTTTCCGGGTCACGTGGCCAGTATGACTAAACTGCTTCTGGTGCAACGGAACACTGTGACGGAAGCCAGAGCGCACGGAAACACCATTTACCTCCCCGCCATAGTGGTACCTATTTATCTACTTGCACTGGCGTGCTTTCGAACTGCTAGATTGGCAGGAGCTGGGACAGAACAATGGGATCTCACCCCATCACGGGGATTCGAACCGCCAACCTTCTGATCAGCAAGAGCAAGAGGCTCTGTGGTTTAGACCACAGCGGCACACGCGTCCCTACTAGGGTGCATAACAGGGGTTGGGAACTGGATACATCCAGCGGGTCAGATCCATATCTCCCCCTCCACCCTGTGGGTCAAGTCTGACAGGTGGGCAGAGCCCTTAAACTCTCATCCTCTGGTACCATGACAGAGGCATACACCACCAGCTAAGCAGGTGGAGCAGACAAACACCCTTTCTACTAATGACCCCCCCCAATTCTCCTCTGAAAGAGGGTGATGGTCATAGATGCCAACTCCCTGGGGCCCTGGGTGCCTGAGCACTCACAAAATTCCCCATAAATTTTGGTGCCAGGGCCATGCACACTGAATGGCACCCATGGTCCTGGAGCCAAGCTTGCATTCATGGATATGTTGTCTGCCCCATAGCTTGATTTTATTGGAGAGGCTCTCCATTGATTAGGTTTTTAAAACCCCAAAAAGAGACCCTACAAAATTCCTTATTCTCTAACTATTGGTAAGAGGTAGTAGCTCTCAACAGGACTTAGAAGTGATTAATCGTGGGATGGAATTGATCCCTTAACACTCATTATGTTATGGTTTTATTGCATACATCTGTAGAAAAATTATTTGCAGAAAGATTATTTGAAAGCATGTCATCAGAACAATATCAATATCATTGTCAATATCTTCGAGAGGTAAACTGAGCACTTTTAAATGGTATTTATTTCAACAGTTAAAAAACTTAAGCTCAGATTGAGATTAAGAAAGCATTTAAAACCAGGGTTGTGATTAATAAATTATATTGATTGCTGGGAAATCTTGTGATCAGGTGAAATGTTCCCCCCTTTATTGTGCAGATGATAAATTCATTCATTCATTCATTAACTGAGAAGAATTTGGCAACTGCTTTGTCTGAAAATCTCAAAGCCGGGAGGAAGCAAAACTTTCCAGGACGAAGGCCAAATCTAAAAGTGGGTGTAGACCTTATAATAATTCTTTCTGGTGAGAATAGAAATTTGGGTTGTTTTTTGTTGTGTTTTTGGAAGAGTAACAAAATACTCTTTGGGAGGCAAGATGCATATTGCAACCCATAGGTTAGCCACTCCTGTGTTAAGGGCTTTGTATTCTAGTAGTATCCTAACCTACAAACAGCCTCAGCTGCTACACCAAAGTAAGAGAAAGTCCCTTCTAGCCACAGAGGTCACCTGGGCCTATAACGACAAAGCTATTGAGTGCTAGGGCTTGCACGTCCCTGGGTGGTGTGCAAAATTATAGATGTGGCAGTGCCTCTGCTACCGTTAGGCCAAGGGAGGGGGCAGGCATTGGGATCAAGGTGCCCGACCATGGAAAGATTTCTGTCCCTCTTCTGCAGTAGTAAACAACGTAAGTAGATGCCTCCTGCAGATATCCTGCCTGCAACAGGGGGAAAGGGACCAAGAAGATGGCTTCTATGTTTATGGATGTAAGAACAGCCAGCTGGATCAGGCCAACAGCCCAGCATCCTGTTCTCGGAGCAGCCAAGCGGATGGCTCCGAAGCAGGACCTGAGCACCAGAGGCTCTCTCCCTCCTTGTGGTTTCCTTGGGGACATGGAAGAAGAAGAAGAAGAAGAAGAAGAAGAAGAAGAAGAAGAAGAAGAAGAAGAAGAAGAAGAAGAAGAAGAAGAAGAAGGAGGAGGAGGAGGAGGAGGAGGAGGAGGAGGAGGAGGAGCTCCTTGTCCTGGCCTTAAGATTGACTGTCTGCTGATTTTTCTGTGGTTGGGTGTTGATATTGTGTTGCTACTGTTTTCAGATCCCCCCCACACCCTCTTCATGGTCTGTTTGTACTTGTTGAGGAAACCACCCAGAGGTCTTGATTTTGCGGGGTGCTATAGGAACGTCACAAATGAAATGAAGCAAATAATATGCCATGCACTCATTGAGCAGGAAGAAGAAGAGTTTGGATTTGATATCCCGCTTCATCACTACCCGAAGGAGTCTCAAAGCGGCTAACATTCTCCTTTACCTTCCTCCCCCACAACAAACACTCTGTGAGGTGAGTGGGGTTGAGAGACTTCAGAGAAGTGTGACTAGCCCAAGGTCACCCAGCAGTGGCATGTGGAGGAGCGGGGAAGCGAACCTGGCTCACCAGATTACGAGTCTACCGCTCTTAACCCCTACACCACACTGGTTTTCCACACTGGACAAACTCCAGCTTCTCGAAAACATTTTGTGATATATATTGTTGCATACTGTCCCGAGAACTATGGATATAGGGAAGTATATAAATTTAATTAATAAATAAATCTACTTCCATTCTGGCCCACCCCTCCCAATTTTATCCTAATAGAGGTGGATTAAGATTTCCTCGATTTCATCCTTTTACACGGTTTTGTATGTTTTGTGGTATTTCATGCAATTGTGACTTGCTGCTATTTTCGTTGATTGTAATTTAGTAATTGCTTGCTGCAACTGCTTAGTATTATATTCTAATGGGTTATTGAATATTTCCTTATTTGATATAAGCTGTATAAAGTTATTGTGGCTTTTTTGTATTGGATCAGATTGTTATTAGGTGTGTGATCTTTGCTGTCGCTTTTGTTGTTCCTTCAGGCTGCAGGCTGCCTTGTGTATATTTTTTTTGGAAAGGCAGGATACAAATTAGAAATGAAATGAAATTCCATAGTCCATCAGTATGGAACTGTGCTTTAAGAACATTAAATACATAAGGAGAACCCTGCTGGATGAGGCCAAAGGTGCAGGTAACCCAGGATCTTGTTTTTACAGCGGTCAACCAGACACCTCGTGAGCAGGGCATGAGCCCAGCTGGGCTCTCTGCACTTGCGATTCCTGACAACTGCTTTTCCCGAGTCCGCTTCCCCCAACAGCGGAGACAGAGCCTAGCCATCGCGGCCAGCAGCCATCGGCACAGCTTTATTCTCCACGAAATTTGTCTAATCCTCTTTCGCACAGCCTGTCCCCAGCAGCACCCGGCACAGCCAAGACAATGTCATTTGCAAAGGACCTCCTAAAATAAGCTCATTTCAAAGAACGAGGTTGGTGCCCAGCATATGTAGGATTTTTTTTTTACGGCTGCAAATAAAAAGCGCCGGCAAGACGTGGGATACGTCAGAACTCTGCGGGTTTCCCTCTGTCAGGTTGTTCAACAAACACGGGCTGCCAGTAGAGTTAGCCAAGAGCTCAAAATTGTCTCCTCTTCACTCCCATGTGCCAGCCATGGTCTCCATCCAGGCCAGTTCCACCTAATAAATAAAACAAGCACAGAGACAAATGGGTTTATGTGGACGGGCTTGTTTAGGTTCTATATGACCATATTATTTCTTTTAATGGGACACACGCTGATTTGTTGCCGCCGCCTTTGGCTCTCGTAAAATCAGATTAAAAGAATTAGTGGTGTTATTAAATCTGTTTGTAATATGCTCACTCGGAAGAGGGGACATTAATAAGGGGGTGAGGAACAGGGAGGGATAAGACCCGAGAATTAATGCCTTTTAATAAGAACGGTAAAATTGAAATGTCATCATTTCCATGGTGGGCAGCAAAGGGAATTAGCAGGTTTGGGGTTGGCCTAGGAGTTCTGAGTTCGGATCTCTACTTAACTTGTTGAGTCCATGCAAGGCCTAGGTAAGAATAAGATAATTCTCCACATTACAGTCGTATAAAATTAATGTGGAGTTTCCAGCTGCTTTCCATAGGAACATAAGAAGGAATTCAATGTCATGTTAAGGCGAGCGCTCTGTGAGGGCAAGCATTTCAGCTTCCCAGGCAGAATGACCCCCTCTCTCCTCCTCCTGCATGCTGTTTCAGGGGTTCTCCTGATCCCCTTGGGTCATTTTGGGGGGTGCACGGGGCATACAGTGGTAGGAGAAGGGCACAACCCTGTTGCACAAGTGGAAGTCCTTGTGCAGGGCTTCTCCTGATGGAACTCCTTAGTTGAATTCCACCCATAGAAAGCTGTCTTGTACTGAATCAGACACGTTGGTCCATTTCATAGAATCATAGAATTGTTGACTTGGAATGGACACCAAGAATCATTTAGTCCAACCCCCTGCAATGCAGGAATCTCAGCTAAAGCATGGCCAACCAACCTCTGCTTTAAAACCTTCACCTCTCCAGGGAGCTTGTTCCACCGTCGAACAGCTCTTATTGCCAGAAGGTTTTTGCTGATGTTTAGTCGGAATCTCATTTCTTGTATCTTGAAGTTTCCTCCATCTTCCATGTGGCATCCCTTCAGATATTTGAAGGTGGCTATCATATCTCTTCTCAGTCTCCTCTATTCCAGCCAAAACATACCCAGCTCCTTCAAAATTTCTTCATAAGGCCTGGGTTCCAGACTCCTCATCATCTTGGTTGCCCTCCTCTGCAAATGTTCTGGCTTGCCAACATCCTTCTTAAATTGTGGTGCTCAGAACTGGACACAGTATTCCAGGTGTGGTCTGACCAAGGCAGAATAGAGTGGTACTATTACTTCCCTTGATCTGGATACTATACTTCTGTTGCTACTATACTTTTTGCTGCTGCACCATACAACTGACTCATTAATGTCTACAATGACTGGCAGAAGCCCTTCAGGGTTTGGGAAGGGGGGATGTTCCCAACCCTACCAGGGACTGGACTGTGATTTCCTGCATGCAAATCATTTGCTCTGCCTCCGATCCTCATCCGTTCCCCTCAAAACAAAACAAAACAAAAAATTCCTTCCAGTAGCACTTTAGAGACCAACTAAGTTTGTTCTTGGTATGAGCTTTCATGTGCATGCACACTTCTTCAGCACATGAAAGCTCATACCAAGAACAAACTTAGTTGGTCTCTAAGGTGCTACTGGAAGGATTTTTTAAAATTTTTATTTTGTTTTGACTATGGCAGACCAACACGGCTACCTACCTATAACCGTTCCCCTCAAGATTGACTCAGACCACTGGGATCCATGAGAAGAAGAAGAAGAAGAAGAAGAAGAAGAAGAAGAAGAAGAGGAGGAGTTTGGATTTGATATCCCGCTTTTCACTACCCGAAGGAGTCTCAAAGCGGCTAACATTCTCCTTTCCCTTCCTCCCCCACAACAAACACTCTGTGAGGTGAGTGAGGCTGAGAGACTTCAGAGAAGTGTGACTAGCCCAAGGTCACCCAGCAGCTGCATGTGGAGGAGTGGAGACACGAACCCGGTTCCCCAGATAACGAGTCTACCGCTCTTAACCACTACACCACAAAGGTTTCTGTGCAAATCCCCCAGATAGTAATGTGCCTTCCTTACAGTAGGCAATATGTTTACATACAGACATTCTGCATATAAAAATATAAGTAGTCCATCATGTACGTATGGACACACACGCTCACACACTCACACAAAGGAAGCCATAAAGCTTTCTATTCAGCTGTCCCTCCTCTGCTGTCTTTTGATGGATCTCATTATTAAAGAATCATTTAGCTTACATAATTGTCTTCTGCCATACATAATTCCAACCTTTCAATGTCTCTTCAAGTTGGCTTATTAGCCAAAATGCAGTCTTTTGTTTTTGTGTCTTCATCTATCAAACTTGAAGGTGGACAGGTTCATCCATGTGCTAAGTTGTTTGGGTTTTTTTTTTTTTTTTAAGGTGGTGATAATAAAAATGAGGAGGGGAGGGCGATGCGATTTTTGTGTACATTTATATAAACTCCTAGCTGAACCTGTCCTGAAATTTTCATTTTTATCCTATTAAAAAAGCAAGTTTGTTTAATATGTGGTTGGGGGAAGCAGCCAGCTCAGCTGCAAGGGATGGGACAAAAGTCTGAAAACCAAGCCTGATGAGGAACAGTTGAGAGAGTTGGGGACGTTTAGCTTGGTAAAGAGGAGAGTGAGAGGAGATATGGTAGCCATCTTCACATATCTGCCATATGGAAGATGGAGCAAGCTTGTTTTCTCCTATTCAAGGGAAAACTGCACATGTTCAATCTAGTCAACATCCTTCTTAAATTGTGGTATCCAGAACTGGGTACCAAGACAGAATCGAGTGGTACTATTATTTTCTTTGATCAGCATTCAAAAGTAAATCCTATTTAGGAACATTTGCATGATACATTTTCAATTATGGGGGAGGGGAATAATACAGATTTCTTTTTTGAGTAATTAACCAAGTTTTACCCAGGGTCTTAAAATGAAATCACAGTTGGCACCGGGTGGATCTCAGAGGAAAGGATGGAGGAAAATTCACTTCAGTTCACCTTTACATGTGAGATTACCTAATTCATACTTTCTAAAACGGTCCACAAACAGAAACGCAGACAGCCTTTGATATTCACACGTGTCTGAATTTTGCAGCCAATTAATGTGCACAGAAATGCATATATCAGGGGTTGTGTGCTTTCAAAAGCACATATTCATGAATATAACATTAAAGAATGCATTATGTCGGGGGAAATGCTTTGCACAGGGCAAAATTGCATATAAGAATGTGCATACTGCAGGAACTTTGTGCTAAAATACTGGTATTTTTTCAGGAGGACTTTTTTATTTTTAAATAAGAATTATTGCAAACTGATGTGGAAGTGTGAAGAAGATTGGAAATATGAGAAACTGGGAGAAGCTGAAATGAACCCAGCCCAGTTCCCCAACCCAGTTCAGAGGGAACTCAGCATATGTGCTGCCACTATGGACCAGAACCTCTCCCATTCCATCACATAGAATTCAGAACATCCAAGCATGAGAAACCAAGATGATCTCCCCAGAAATGCTCAGGGAGGACAATACGGGCAGATTCACTCCTACACACATTGACATCCCCAGTTGATAAAACTGAAGCCTATGGGTCTTATTGTTGAGTAGGCATGTATGTCATGCCAAATTCCTTCTTTATTTACTTCTGGGCAAATCAGTTCACTTTTATTCGGCAGCAGGACAAACTCTGAATCGTATTACCACTCTCAACTTGGGACACTGGCGCAAGAGAATCTGCGGACAGGGTTGTGTGGACATCTGAACCCTTCCTAAGATGTTTTGCTCCTCTAATGCAAACCTGGTGCTCCCTTCAGAATGCTGCAGGTGTCCCTCCCATGCAGCAACCTGCAAATTCGCCTTGATGTTTTGCTTTAGGTGAAATTCCACAGCGACGTTCATCCTAGGTCTCGTCAACTTTCCCCTTCGCCACTCCAGGACCTCTGGTGCTGCTGAGAGGCAGAGGACATCCTCCCCACTCCTTTGCAGGTACACAGAGCACCGTTTGGCTGTCAACCTGCATTCATATTTTTGCAGCTCTCGGGTGGATGGAACTACCTACAGAAATTTCCCTAGCTGTCCTGAAATATTCCCTGAAGGATCCTATATTTGTTCACCTAAGGATTTAGTGATCTACTCTTAGTAGCAATAACTAGCTGCTACCCCCCCTCTCTCATCACATAAGAGTAATAGTCAGTGTTAGAAGTCAGTTCCATTGAGTTCAATGCACATTACTCCCAGGTAACTGTGGTCAGGATTGCAGCCTTAGCTGGATTTCAGCATCTGTCTATCTGTCTTTCTGATGCACCAGCTGCAGGATTCAACTTATGCCTATATAACCACAGCTTTGGGAAGGAACTCAAATATATTTTGGAGCTGTGTGTCTCACTATTCAAAGCTCTGTATCTCTCTTCCCCATTCATTTTATTCCCTCCCCTGGGGATGGAAGAGAAACATTTAAAGGCGAATAGACCGAATTTGCAGTTTTTGAAACAATATGGGAACTAAAACACAGCCATCTCCAGAAGGTGGTGGCCTCTCCTTCTTTGGAAGATTTTAAACAGTAGTTGGATGGCCAACTGTCAGGGATTCTTTAGCTGCGGCTCCTGCATTCCACAGGGTTGGACTAGATGACCCTTGGGGTCCCTTCCAACTCTGCAATTCTGTGATTCGAAATATGTCCTCATCTGAATTTTGTGGTGCAGTCCTCCTAGCAAACTATGCTTACAAAAATGCACATATTAGTGGAAAGAGGACAAAAATAGTTCATGAAGCTAGCATACAAAAATTGCATTAATTTAGGGAAGACAGCTTGTGATAAATCTGCACATTCATCAAAATTGCATAAAGCAGATCTAATGAGAGAATTTTGCGCTAAAACGCTGGCGAATTTTCGTGAGCGTTTTCGTTTTAATCCAGAAATTGTTGCATAGATGTGAAGAACAGAACGCAAAACTGGAACAACAGAGAGAGATCTGAAAATGATGGATCTGCCTGTTCCTATTTCCCACCCTCCATAATGAACTAGATCGACCTTTACCATGACATCTCTCTCTCACACACCCCTAAAAAAGTCCCAAAACACAATCCCTTTTACTACCAAATGTCACTTTCATAGTTGCCGTGTGTGTGCGTGTGTGTGTGTGCGTGTGCGCAGAACGGTGTTATAAAAAATTCATGGCCACAATGATCTGATAATGTGGCACTCCAATACCAGCAGATGTTTTGTCTAACATGTTCCCCGGAGCTGTAGTCTGTGCCTCGACATCTTTCATTTCCACTTGCTATCTGCTGACGGTGGGTTGTCACAGATGTACCCTATAGCTACGAGCACCACTTCACATCCGAGGAGGCTGCTACCGCTGCTGCAGCCGCCCGTAATGAGCTTCACAAGATGCTTGTCGCAATAACGCCACACTTTTTCTGGCCTTATGGAACCCAACGCTCCAAAGCCCACAGACACTCTTCTCAGTTTCTCTCCCATCTCTCTTCCTCTTTTATTACAGTTCAGATTCCTAAGCCATAATCTGCGCGGTATCTAAGCGAAGGTGCGCGAGGAGCCGACGCAAACAAACTTAACACTTGTTCGCATCATCTGTTACAAATGTCCAATTTGGGACAATAAATTTCCTGGGAACCTGGGCTTTTGCTGACTCGCAGCTTCATCTTTTTCTCTCCTTCTCATGTCATGTTTCCCCCCCTTTTCTTCCCCCTTTTTCTTTTTTTATGAACTATGCATATGTATTAAATGGGATTTGTTGTCCCTAGGTACCAATTTGCATAAAGTGCAAGCCATCATTGGTTGGAGAGAAGCAAATTACTTCTCTAGCAAGATCACACTTCTCCCCCCCCCTCCTCCCATTTTTCTTCTTTTTTTAATTTTAACAAACCGCAGGCAGAGGTTGTTAACAGCACTTAGGCAGATATGTGAAGTATCACTTTCTTTCTTTTTGCAAAGCAGTTTGACAAGGGAGGGGGTGGGTGGGTTTGGAGATAAAAAGATGCTATTCAATTAAGTCAGAGGCTGAAATGGTCCAGAACTCAAGATCTTTCCCTATACCTGTGGAAAGCTGTCTTCTACTTTTCAAATAAAGTGAGATCTAATTTACTACCGGGGATTCAAGCTGCTGCTACTATCTATTAATTGCTAATATTAACTACTATTAGCTATTAATATTAGACAGGTGCCTTCGTTGTTCTGTTTTTTTTATGCCTGCTAAAAAACTTATTTATTGAAGCACATCTACCCAGATATGTAATTTGCAGTCCTGGTCTCCTTTAAGAAACTCCACACTATTTCTCATTTCCCCCCCTTTTCACCCCCTGGTTTCCTCAGCCAATTTGCATTTCCTGCCCGATGAGCATGCCCAGACTTCATTAGGCAAGTTGGTGGTTTTTTGTTTTTTTTTTTTTTGGTTTTTTTTAAGGTGAGGGTTTTCCTCTCTCCCACCTAAATATTTTTGTACTTCTACAAACCTTGGGTTTCCCTCAAATTTTGTCTGATGCCATTTGGGGTTTCTATGGTTTTCCCAGTAGTAATGTATGGAAGTGAGAGCTGGACCATAAAGAAGGCTGATCGCCGAAGAATTGATGCTTTTGAATTATGGTGCTGGAGGAGACTCTTGAGAGTCCCATGGACTGCAAGAAGATCAAACCTATCCATTCTTAAAGAAATCAGCCCTGAGTGCTCACTAGAAGGACAGATCCTGAAGTTGAGGCTCCAGTACTTTGGCCACCTCATGAGAAGAGAAGACTCCCTAGAAAAGACCCTGATGTTGGGAAAGATGGAGGGCATAAGGAGAAGGGGACGATAGAGGATGAGATGGTTGGACAGTGTTCTCGAAGCTACCAACATGAGTCTGACCAAACCGCGAGAAGCAGTGAAGGATAGGCGTGCGTGGCGTGCTCTGGTCCAAGGTGTCACAAACAGTCGGACATGACTGAACAACTGAACAACAACAAAGGACCGACACTCACCTCTGAGCATTGGAGGTAGAGGGGATTATGCCAAAAAACCAACAGATATGAGGAGACAGGAACTGGCTGCCACCCCAAACCATAGAATCATAGGAGTTGGAAGGGACTCCAACCCCGCTACAATCTCAACTAAAGCATCCATGACAGATGGCCACCCAACCTCTGCTTAAAAACCTCCAGGGAAGGGGAGTCCACAACCTCCCTAGGGAGTCTGTTGCACCATCAAACAGCTCTTACTCTCAGAAAGTTCTTCCTGGTGTTTAGTCAGAATCTCCTTTCTTGTAACTTGAAGCCACTGGTTTGAGTCCTACCGTCCAGACCAGGAGAAAAGAAGAATGTTCCATCTTCCATGTCAGAAAAGAATGTTCCATCTTCCATGTCAGAAAAGAAGAATGTTTCATCTTCCATGTCACAGTATTAGAAGATGGCTATCGTATCTCCTCTCAGTCTCCTCTTTTCCAAGCTAAACATATCCAACTCTCTCAACTGTTCCTCATAAAGCTAGATTTTCAGACCCTTGATCAGCTTGGTTGCCCTCTTCTGCACATGTTCCAGCTTGTCAACATTCTTCTTGAATTGTGGCTCCCCAGACAGGACACAATATTCCAGGTGTGTTCTGACCAAGTCAGAATACAGCGGTACTATTATTTTCCTTTATCAGCATTCAGTGAGGGGCAAAGAAGAAGAAGAGGAGGAGGAGGAGGAGGAGGAGGAGGAGGAGAGTTTGGATTTGATACCATGCTTTATCACTACCCGAAGGAGTCTCAAAGCAGCTAATTCCCCCCCCCCCCCACAACAAACACTCTGTGAGGTGAGTGGGGCTGAGAGACTTCAAAGAAGTTTGACTAGCCCAAGGTCACCCAGCAGCTGCATGTGGAGGAGCGGAGATGCGAACCTGGTTCACCAGATTACGAGTCTACCACTCTTAACCACTACACAACACTGGCTCTCAATAGAGAGAGCATTGGGAGCACTCAAGGAAACCGTTGAACAAAAACCAGATTAAAATACATACCAACTTCTATTTATTTGTTTGTTTGTTTGTTTATTACTTTTGACAAACAAGCAAACAAATGAAGCCCCTATCCTCGCAAAGCTGACAACAAAAAACTCTGCACATATACTTAGGAAAAGAAGGAAAGATCATTACCTGCCTTCTTCCAACCCCCCCCCCCCCCGCTTCTTTCCCTCCAGAACCTCACAATGTCTATTACAACAGTGTCTCACACTGAATTTAACTGACCTGTAGAAAGGACTCTATGAATTGAAAACAGAAGTTGCATGTACTATTGTTAACTATGAAAATGTTTTAATAAAAACAATTTTTTAAAATAGAAAATACAAATAATGGTGATAATGATAATAACTCAGCTGTCAAAGGCTAAAGAGGAGAACTTCATCTGTAAGGCAATTTGATTTTATAGTTCTTTTTTATAAATTTTTTTATTATTTTATACTATACTACAACAAGAAAATCAAACATACATTCACATACATTTTCCAGTTTTGGCTAACATAGCCATGACTTCCCTTAAACCTTCCACGTGGCTTTCAAAATTATATCTTAGTATTATACTTCTTTAATCAACCATTGCTTACATTATCGTAAATCTCATGCATACTCTAACTACCACACTTACAATAATATTTCTACACATTAACTACAAAACTTCTTGAAGTCCTATTAGCATATTCAATTGCAAATTGTCTTTCAAATAGTTTGTAAACTTTAACCAGTCTTTGATGAATTGCTGGTCCCGCTGTTCCCGGATTCTTCCCGTCATTTTATCCAGTTCTGCATATTCCATCAATTTCACTGTCCATTCTTCTTTCGTCGGTAATTCTTCTTGTTTCCACCTTTGTGCTAGCAAAATCCTAGCTTGATTTTATAGTTCTAAGTCATTTCAGTCTTACTGTATTGAGTCTCCTGTACTGCGCTTGGAGGCAATTGTGTTTAAACGGTATACAAATTGTTGCAATAAACAATGAACACCTAAAGATACGAGGAGACGGCACCCCAAAAGAGCCAATCTGTAGGGGGACCCCATTCTTTAAAGTATCTGATCACCTTGCCATGATACTTACAGCTCCTGCCCGTGGAATATGGACGAAACAACTCCATCTGTGAATCCGTGTTGGGTTTTTGCACAAGCAAAGTAAACCAGTTTAGGGCCTCATATTAGGAATGATCTTTAAATGCGGAAAATAAGTCGTGTCATATGCATGTTGCATTGCCTCTTCATTTTCACAAATGCTAAGTGGTTTGTACCTAACTGCTCCTTATAGGCTAAGTAAGAAATCATTCAGCACTTTCATTTAGAGGTATTCCATATGCAAACAGGCATATTGCAAGACAATTTGTTTTAGTTAGATTCTTAGTTTTGAGTTGCACCCTCACCTGTGCAATTGTCAAACACTATGATTTATATTTTCTGCTAGCATATTAATGTACTGTTTTTGCAGGGGGGTGGGGCGCAATGCTATAGAGCTTCTTAAAATGGTTTAGGGCCTCTTCGTATCTTAATTCAGCTCTGGGTGGAACGGTCCCCATGTGAGGACTGTACCACTTCAGAGACATTTGCACCAACGAACAGAAAACAGCCTGCAGGTAGATACCGGACAGGAATCAAATAAGCCGTGCCTGATATGCCACAGCGTCAGAGTCAAAGCTTGAAAAGATCATTAAAATAAAAGACCATTTTCTTTACATCTTGCCTGAATCCTTCTGGGTTTGTACCAGAGTGATTATTAGCCCAGCTGGTGACATCACTCACCTCTCGGCAACCTTTTATCAAGAGCCATTCTTCAGACGCCTTCACGCTTTGGCGCAATTTGTACATCGGGCTTTGTTATGGTTGATTCTGCCAACCAAGAGGTTAACAGCCTTCTGACTTAATGGCGTGGTCCCCAGCAAAGGTTGAAGCGAGGTGGAACAGTTTGCTAGAAGAGGATCTGAAACTCTGAGGCATAATAGACTATGCTATCCTGGGAGGCAGGGCAGGACACAGAAGGCGGGTATGTGTGAGAGAGTCTGCATTTATGGTCCCTCCAGACTCAAATCTTCCTAAATGATACACACTTCGGCTTCAAAGCTCTGCCCATTATCTCCTGTGGCTTTGGCGAGGGTCCTCACTGTGTGAGGAAACTTTGCAATGGGTTTTCTCTAATACCAGGAAAGCAGCAGGAGCCAATGAAACTTCAATAGTTGTATTAGTTGTTCAACAGGTCAACCACTCAGCACATTGCCTTAGGACTTGCTCCACAGGCAAGGTGAAGGTTCTCAGAGAGAGTTTCTGTTATGGGATGTGGTAAGCTACGAAAACACCACATTCCCTGCTCCTTCTTGGATGCCTAGGGGTTTGTTGATGAAAAGCATGCACTCTGCACATGGTTAGAGGACTGTTTATCAGACAATACATGTCTCTCCCATATTGGTCTCGACAGCCTACAGTAGGCACTGTAGCCAGTGTGGTGTAGTGGTTAAGAGCGGTAGACTAGTTATCTGGGGAACCGGGTTCGCGTCTCCACTCCTCCACATGCAGCTGCTGGGTGACCTTGGGCTAGTCACATTTCTCTGAAGTCTCTCAGCCCTACTCACCTCACAGAGTGTTTGTTGTGGGGGAGGAAGGGAAAGGAGAATGTTAGCCGCTTTGAGACTCCTTCAGGTAGTGAAAAGCGGGATATCAAATCCAAACTCCTCCTCCTCCTCTTCTTCTTCTTCTTCTTTGACTTGACTTCACCCTCAAAGATGCACCCTTCGACTGTCTCCTGAGATGGAAGGGTGTCAACGACAACCACACAACTTTGTGACCCCTAGTTCGATCCCTGGCATAGGGCTGAGAGAGACACGGCACCAGAAACCCCAGAGAGATGCTGCCATTCTGTGTTGACGATACTGAGCTAGATGGACCAATGCTCTGACACAGGATAAGACCACTTCTTATGTACCTATGCTCTCTCTCTCTTTTCCTCAAGATGGGGTGAAGAAGAATTTGTTGGCATCCACCTGTCTTGAGGGAGAATGGAGTGTTCCTCCAGTGCTGAAGTCAAACTGCTGTGTGACCAGCATCAAAGTGACCTCTCTGGGGTACAAGCCTGGGCAGTGTGTATGATGTTCTTGGGCTGCCCAGACAACAAGACCCCCCTCTCGGCATCGCTGATGTGGTCCAAAGGAAAGCAGAGCAATATGTTTGACACTAGCTGGGCTGCAGGAGTTGCTGGAAGGAGGAGTACAAGGCGCCATCCAACCGTCCTAGGTAGTCCCCTCCAGTTTTGTGTAGGGTTTACTTCCTACCAAACCAAACCAAACCACCACAAACTGGCTAATAAATGTAAAAGGGAATTTACTAGAATAATAACTGAATGAAGATTGACTAAGAACCATTCAAACAAGCAAAAACATATTACAATGCCACGTGCAGATCAACACTGGCTTTGCCAAAAACATGGAATGAATTATATGCATGGTGAACGTTTCAATGTCTGAATAACTGAACCATTCAACAAGCGGCTAAGCATTGAACAGTATCTTGATGCCAACAGAAGGTTCAAGGCACTTTGTTGAAGATGAACTGGATGGAGAGTTCTTCAGTAGGTCTAAAGTTGACACCACCCTAATGAAATGAACGTGGGTGGATGAAGGAGGAAATTGGATGAAGTGTTCTTCAGTAGGTCTTATACAGTGGTACCTCGGGTTGCATACGCTTCAGGTTACAGACTCTGCTAACCCAGAAATGACGCTTCAGGTTAAGAACTTTGCTTCAGGATAAGAACAGAAATTGCGCTCTGGCAGCGCAGCGGCAGGAGGAGGTCCCATTAGCTAAAGTGGTGCTTCAGGTTAAGAACAGTTTCAGGTTAAGAGCAGACCTCCGGAACGAATTAAGTTCTTAACATGAGGTACCACTGTATAGCCACCACCACTTCTTAGCCTTCTCTTCTCCCAAAGATATCCTGCAAGGCAGCGAAGGTTTAGGACCAGACTTTTCCTTCTCCTAGATAGGCTACTTTCTCAGGTTGACGAGCCCCATCTGCCCCTCACTTCCCTCTTCAGCATGTGCAGAAACTGCCTTCTGGACCGTTGGACCCAGTATTTGTCGTCTGCTCAATCCGCCAGAACCTGTCTTTGCATGCAGGGAAAGTCCCTAACTCCCCAAGGGTTTGAGACCCATCACCTGGTTTAGCCGGCCAGTCGAAGCCGTTACCCAAGGTGTGGCCGCTGTCTCATGCAGACAGCTTCTAGGAGCCACAGGTGAAAGCTGAGTGCAGGATGCGAACCAAAGGTGGACAAACTACCCCAGAAGGAGCGTGGCATGTCCTCTACCAGAGGTACTACCCCTCCCCTAATACCCCATACTCCTTATGCAGAACTATAGCAAGGGAATGCGATGGAGAAGATGGTGAGGAGGAAAGATGGCCTGAGGAAAGATCTAAGTCCGAGGTCCAACAGAATGTCAATAATGACAATTTGCTTTGCTTGGCCTGGGAGATGCAGAAAACATGGGGGGGGGGTTCTACTTTTGCCAGGCTCTTGCATCTCTCACCCTTGCCTTTCCCCGGTGGGTCCTGAAATGAAGAAGAAGAAGAAGAAGAAGAAGAAGAAGAAGAAGAAGAAGAAGAGGAGGAGGAGTTTGGATTTGATATCCCGCTTTATCACTGCCCCCTGCCCCACCTTGCGCCCCCCCCCCAGTGCCAGAATGTACCTGGCACGGTTCATCCTCTTCCCGTGCACAGTGGCAATCGTTTAAGCAATTCCCTTGGCTGCCTTTGTAAGAAGCCTCTCTCTTAAGCCTCCGGTTTAAGAATTTAGAGTAATCATGTAAAAATGATACCCCTGTGCTCTATGATCCGCTGAATCTCGCTAATGCCGGATCCCAGAAGAGGGCTTATTAATGAAAAGATGCAATGCCTCACTCTCGGCTCATGTTTCACACGAATCTCTCTCATGGATTCAGCCGTAAACCTCGCCGCTGATAAAGCGAGTATAATGAATTCCTGTGCTCTGCAAGAGAGGCAGGAGGAGGGAAGAGCGCTGGACAGGCAGAATCACGACCTGCACAACAAGGATGCACTCAGCGACCTCAGGAATCGGGGGCACTATCCCACACTGATGGGAGCAGTGCTTCGGTTATGATTTTACAGTGTTCCAGTTACAGGTGGGTAGCCGTGTTGGTCTGCCATAGTCGAAACAAAATAGAAAATTCTTTTCAGTAGCACCTTAGAGACCAACTGTGTTTGTTCTTGGTATGAAAGCTCATACCA
This sequence comes from Lacerta agilis, assembly GCF_009819535.1. NCBI lineage: Eukaryota > Metazoa > Chordata > Lepidosauria > Squamata > Lacertidae > Lacerta > Lacerta agilis. The sequence continues at coordinate 109,628,811 of NC_046314.1, read as the reverse complement.
AGAACAAACACAGTTGGTCTCTAAGGTGCTACTGAAAAGAATTTTCGATTTTACAGTGGTTACCTTGGCTCTCAAACGTAATCCGTTCCGGATGTCCGTTCCAAAACCAAAGTGTTCCAAAACCAAGGTGCGCGTTCCCATAGAAAGTAATGCAAAACCGATTAATCCGCTACAGACTTTTAAAAAACAACCCCTAAAACAGCAATTTGACATGAATTTTACTATCTAACGAGACCGTTGATCCATAAAATGAAAGCAATAAACAATGTATTGCAGTCACACAATCAATCAATCAATCAGTAGCTGAACTGGGTTCCACACAGTCACAAAAACAAAACAAAAAAGAGCAGCAAAAACAGACAGACCTCAGAGTGACACTCAAAACAGAAGTGTGGCACTCAAATCGGAAGTGTAAGACTCAAAATGGAGCACGTTCGGCTTCGGAAAAAAGTTCACAAACAGGAACACTTACTTCTGGGTTTGCAGTGTTTGGGTTCCAAGTTGTTTGAGTATCAAGGTACCACTGTATATGCTTCAACCTGCCCTTGGACTTTCTAGTGAAAGAAATAGTATATCGCAGAATGGTAGAATTGGAAGGGAACTTGAGGATCATCTATTCATGTAATGCAGGAATATGCAGCTGCCCCATATGGGGATGGAACCTGCAACCTTGGCATTTTCAGCATCGTGCCCTAACCAGCTGAGCAATACATTGAAGGGGATCCAGCCTGCTGTAGGAGTCTGGGTTTCTGGCTAGGACCTGGGAGACCAGGGTTCAAATCCCCACTTGGCCATTAAGCTCACTGGGTGACGTTGAAGCCAGCCTAACCTGCCTCACAGGGTTGTTGTGAGGATAAAATGGGCAGGAGGAGAACGAGGTAAACCACTTTGAGATTCTTGGAGGAAAGGTGGAATATAAAGGCAACCAACCGTTCAATCAGTTGGTTGGATTTCTCAGTGTTGCGAATGAACAACTGGCCATGTCGGTTGAGCATCAGTGAAGCTAGGGCTGGACCAAGACTAGACACCACTCTCCTCACCCACCCATAGGTCCATAGGTGAGCTACTTGCTGTCTTACTCCTTCACGCAACACATACCGTAGTTCAACTATGGAATTTAGTGATGGGCGCCAACTTGGATAGCTTATACATAGGATTAGACAATTTTATGAAGAACGAGTCTTGCTAGCTATGATGGTTATGTTCTGCCTTCATGGTCGGAGGCAGTAATACTTCTGAATAGCAGTTGCTAGAAACCATAGGTGGGCAGAGTGTTGTGCTCAGGTCCTGCTTGTGGGTCTCTCACAGGTAGGGTTGCCACGTGTCCTCCTTTTCCAGGACACATCCTCTTTTTCAGGGGTAAAATTTCTTGTCCGGGTGGATTTTTTAAATTTGCCAAAATGCCTCTGGCTATACTTTCTGGATGTGACATAGACATAACATAGCTTTCCTCTTCTCTTCTCCTGCCCCACCCCCCACAGCTTCTATAGCCTACATTAAAATGAGAGTCGTCATAGCATCCTCTTCAAAATATGGCAAACCTACCACAGGCATCTGGTTGGCCACTGTGATGCAGGACTGTTGTACGGTCATCTGTCATGGATGTTTTAGTTGAGATTCCTGCATTGCAGGGCATTGAACTTGATAACCCTTGGGGTCCCTCCCAACCCTACAATTCTATGATTCTATGATTAGATGGGCCACTGGCCTGATCCAGCAGGTTCTTCACATGTTCTTATGTTTACATTTTTGTACCATAAGGGTTCTGTCTCTGTGCTATCTGATTTCAGAATGATTCCGTCTTAGGTAAAGAATTACAGTGACTTGGAATCACAAGCAAGCAAAGTGCTGTTGCACAGATTCCTGGCTTGTGGGTTTCCTTCTACAGGAAATCAAGTTGGCCACTCTGAAGACAGGATGTTGGAGTAGATGGGCCTTTGGCATGACCCAGCAGAGCCCTTCACAAGCTCTTATAAAATCTTGAGGGTGCATGGTTCGTATCCACGAGGAGCCATGTGTTTATTATTGTGGGTCCAGTTTTATAGAACTTCCTTCCAGTTGAGGTTAGACAGGCCCTTCCTGACTGAGCTTCTTGTGCCGACTAAATCCTTTTTATTATTATTCCAGCAGACATTTTAACTGAAGTTTGATTTTATAGTTTTAATCTGTTTTCCTTTTTTTAATGAATCACTTAGAGACCACTGTTTAAATAAAAGAAAGAACGAAAGAAATGTACTCATTACAGCACCTCCAGACTGGTGTTTTGTTGCAAAAGGATTCAGCGCAAAATGTTCTTGACACATTAATAGTGCATTAGTGGTGCATTTGGTAGAAGATGAACTGCAGAGTAACGGAAATAGTGATGCATGCAATCAATACAGGGCAGAATGGAAAATGATGCCTTCTTACATTGGTAATGGAGATCTATCCCTGATGCCACAATTCTTCATGATTTTTAAAAACCATCTGTGACTTACTACATCTTTCTGCCAGTGGGAGGAAAGACCAGTGGAAATTTTGGAGAGCCACCAGGGGCTTTCATGGTGCTAGGTAATCCAACTCCTTCCATACTGTCAACTGCACTCTGGGAAAGCAAATAAACCCACCACTTGCTGCTGTTCAGGAACGGGAGGAAATTGTGCTGGAGGACGGCCATCTTGAATCCTTGCCTCCTCCCTCCTTGCCCATGAATATCATTCATGCTACCAAGCCCATAATCTCCATTTATGGTTCCAAAAGGCAGTTCAATGATCCTACGCAAAGTTTACCCTTGTCTATTTAACGCAGCACAGCGTCCCTGTAAGGGCAAATTCAAACATGCTCAAACTTTGCGGAAGGATCTAGAGTTGAGCTTTGTCACTCAAGACCTTCTCATCTTATTAACCGAGGCCTAAATATCCATCGTGTCTTCGGGGAGGAAGTGAGTCTTGCCTTTAACATTTTGTCCGACCACTCTGCTTTTACATTTCCTCAACATGCACACAGAATGTATTTAACCTGGAGTTTATTGAAAAAGGGATTAGAGCTATTTTTCTTACTTTACTGAACTTTGGTTCACTTCATCCTGCATATATTATGTGGTTTCTGGGCTTCTCTCGCAAGGCACAGCCACACAGCAAATGTCTGTACTTGTGGCAAAAATAGCTAGAACTCTGATACCATTTTGTTCACAGGGAATCCTTTCCTTATAACAATGGTTGCCATGGCTATGAAGAAAAGGTGGGGCCCATTGCTCTCAAAATGGAGGACACAGGAAGTTGCCAGGGACAGTATTCATTCCTTCCTGCTTCTGTTCCCAGTCGATTTTTCAGGCAAAGCAGCAGTGGGCAGGGCTACTTAGAAAAACAGGAAATTGCATTCTACAGTGAGTTGTGTGCCATCTAGCTTGGTATACTCTACATGGACTGGAAGTGGCTGTCCAGAGTTTCATGCTTCTTCCTCTTCTTTGGCGATCACTCGTAGCCGAGTAAGATTGTCTTCCATAAACACAGTTGTAATAATGAGTCCGTAAGTGACTGTGGAGGCCAATTCTGGATCCACACGTCTTACCACAGTGGGGACATAGGTTTCCGGGCGGGATTTGATCACGGTGAGGGTTTGCCAAGCGTGCCTTCCTCTTAGCACGTTTCCCCCATGCATCCTGAGTTTGAGGGTCTTCAAAACCCATGACACCTTTGGTAAAGGCTGTTCTCCAATTGGAGCACTTGCAAGCCAGTGTTTCCCAGTTGTTGGTGTTTATACTACATTTTTTATTTTATTTTTTAGATTTGCCTTGAGAGAGTCATTGAACCTCATTTGTTGACCACCAACATTACACTTTCCATTTTTAAGTTTGGAGTAGAGTAGTTGCTTTGGAAAATGATAATCAGGCATCCAAACAACATGGCCAGTCAAATGAAGTTGATGTTGAAGAAACATTGCTTGGACACTGGTGATCTTTGCTTCTTCCAGTACACTGGCAATAGTTTGCCTGTCTTCCCAGGTGATGTGTAAAATTTTATGGAGACACCGTTAATGGAATCTTTCTAGGAGTTGGAGATGGCATTTATAAATGGTCCACGTTTCACAAGCATACAGTAAGGTTGGTAGTACAATAGCTTTGTAAATAAGCATTTTGGTTTCCCTGCGAATGCCCTGGTCCTCAAACACTCTGTGCTTCAATCGGTAGAAAGCTGCACTTGCAAAGCTCAGGCGATGTTGGATTTTAGCAACAAAACACAATCTGGAGATGGCAAGGATTGAACCTGGAACTTCTGCATAACTTCTTATTATGCACTTTCCTTGCTCCTTTATTTTCTTGATTTATTAACTAGCTAATTACATTAACCCTGCTACATGGTAATCCCTTGCAGATGATCTCAGTGCCTGGAGACACACAGTCAGGTCGTGTATCCACAGCAGTGACCAGAGGAGGAATTACCAATGGAAGGAGCGCAGAGAGAAGTAACGCCATGGTGCATCTGCAGCAGCACAAGCAGATGGATTCATCTGCCCCAGATGCAACAAAACATGTCTCTCCTGTATTGGTCTCCACAGCCACAGCAGGGCACTGTAACTCCCCAATGGTTTGACTTCACCCCCAAAGGGCCACTTTTCAACTGCCTCCTGAGACAAGATGGACAACAACAATTACATTTTAAATCCTTTTTTTGGGGGGGGGTGTAGTTTCTAAGTGTCCTACAGAATAAAAATTCAATCAAGAAAAATAGAATAAAGGAATAGAAAATAGAATGCCACAATAACCAGCCCAGCCCAGATGGTACTGTAAATCAAGAACAATATAATCATGTCACATCCATTCCACCTTAGAAGACAAAACATCCGGGATAATCATGTAAAAAAGACATGAGAACAACCACCTCGCTCTATCAATTACCTGGGACTTTGTCCTGGTGCCCAAAAGATGAGAAAGGTGGTACTAGGTGGGTCTTGCTGGGGAGAGCATTCCACAGATGAGGAGCCACTACTGAAAAGCCCCCCCCCCATATCAGCTTCCAGTCTTCTTGTTATTGCGGTTTGTACTATGTTTTTTTGTATACCTATTTTTTTCTTCTCCTTACTTAACTTACTCTTGAGACCCACTTATAATTTGTTAGAAGATTGGCTCTTTCCACTATGTTTCCCATATAGTTCTTAAAAGATTCCCAATCTCTTTCTACTGCTTCATTTGTCACTCCTTTTACTTCTCCTATTTTTCTAGCCAAGTTCTGATATCCTAATAATTTTCTTTGCCAATCTTCCAAGTTTGGTATTATTGCACTCTTCCCATTTGTTTTTTTGCGATCGGGAGCCTCACTGCCATTGTGGCATACGTTAATACAAAATGTATAGTGGATTGACATCTTCACTATACATTTAAGCACCACGAGGTCGCTTTAACAGTTGTGACCTCCCCCAAAGAATCCTGGGAAATGTAGTTTGCTAAAGGTTCTGAGAGATTAGGATACTGCTATTCTGCTCAGGGAGCTACAATTCCCAGAGTGGGTTAACCACCAACTCGTCTTCCCAGTTTAGTGATGATATTATTATTATTATTATTATTATTATTATTATTATTATTATTATCTGACAGGGTTGCCTCGGCCACTCTAGGCAGCTCCCAACAAAAATAGTACAAGCACAATACAACATCACAATACAATGCAGATGTTGTATCTGAAACCCAGCCAGATGGGTGGGGTATAAATAAATTATTATTATTATTATTATTATTATTATTATTATTAGTAGTAGTAGTAGTAGTAGTAGTAGTAGTACAAACAATAAAGGTTGACTTTGGAATTCCCTGCCTATTGACACCAATCAGATGCATTTACTATGCTCATTCCAGTGCCTGCTCATAACATTTTTGTTTAGCCAAGCCTGCCCAGAACTGTAATATCCTGACATGTGCTTTAAACTGTTTTTAGTTTATCGCTGAGTTTAATTTTTAATGGTTGTTTTAAATTGTTTTTTTTAAAATTATTATTATTATATTTTTGAAGTATTTTTTATTAAAGATTTCTTGACTTACAAAAGTATGTGCAATCTCTCTCTCTTGTATTTTTTTCCTTGTATCATTTTTACAAATCACTTTCATTTGTTGAGACATTAGGAAGAAAAGGGGGAAAGAGGTGAACGGGGGGTGGGGGTGGGGGAGATGGGTGAGGTTGGGTGATGATGTTTCTGTTTTACTTGATATATGTAAGGTTTGATGTCAGCGCTGCTTGGGCAGGTTCTCTTTTGTTCGCTTGTGTTTATTATTATTATTACTATTACTATTATTATTTATTTAATTTATATATCGCCCTATACCCGGGGTTCTCAGGGAGGTTCACAGATGATTTCTAGCGATGATTTTACTGTTTTGTTCTTTTTGTATGATGCTTTGAAGTGGGCTTTTTTTAAAAAAAACAATCAAGCGAATCGTAAAGTTCATAAAATAAATAAAGGATAAACTTCAGTTTCGCATGCATGTAAGCATCTTGTACCTAGGACACTGCCCTAAAAGTGAACTGAGGGTTTTTGATAAATAGAGACAAGGAAGTAATCTAATATATAAAAGTAACTGGAGTCATTGATTTCACCCCAAAGGAAAGGACAGCAGCATTACACAACGGGAACAAGCCAGTTTATCTTATTTGCTCTTGTGGCCAAATGGGCAGTTCTGCAAGCAGGAGATCCGTCAAGGACCAAGATGGCTGCCTCCACAACTTTGTGCCACGACAACACAAACTTTTGGCAGCTGCAGCGTTTTCCTCTTTCTTGTGGGATTTATGGCTCGGCTCCCGCTGGATTGTTTTCATCTTTGTTCCAACAAGCCACGCTTGTTGGAGAATCACACCCTGACACTCTCCTCACCTCGCGCTCAAAAGGAGGAGATTACAAAGGGGTCAGAATACCCCAGAGGGATTCCCTTGGTAAGAACCTTCCTTGTCAGTTTGCCTTCTCATTTCCCGAGCTTCTCCTCTGATTATTAGTGCACTGACGGAATAAAAATAACCTCATATTCCTACCTGAATCATAAATAAAGCCCTTTTATTTCATCAAAGAGGTTGGCAGGTTTATAGTCCTCTGCAATGTCTGTGCAATGCGAATGACATACCTTTAATTTTGCCGACAGGCTTGTCAGGGTCCAAATGAAAAAGAAGTGAAAAGTGGGGACTTCTAAAACATCTCGCTGTTGCTGTGTGTGTGTGTGCTAGATATATATATAAATATATTGCACCGCAATCAAGAAGCTCAACTGATCTTGTTAAGCTGTGAAATGGTAGCGTTCGTAAATGTTCCTACATGTTGAGCATTGGAATCTCGTCTCCAAAGGATAATGCTGCAAATCTGAAATGCCATGCAAAGTTCATTTATAGGAAGCTACCTTATACTGTAGTAATGTACGGAAGTGAGAGCTGGACCATCAAGAAGGCTGATCGCCGAAGAATTGATGCTTTTGAATTATGGTGCTGGAGGAGACTCTTGAGAGTCCCATGGACTGCAAGAAGATCAAACCTATCCATTCTCAAAGAAATCAGCTCTGAGTGCTCACTAGAAGGACAGATCCTGAAGTTGAGGCTCCAGTACTTTGGCCACCTCATGAGAAGAGAAGACTCCCTGGAAAAGACCCTGATGTTGGGAAAGATGGAGGGCACAAGGAGAAGGGGACGACAGGGGACGAGATGGTTGGACAGTGTTCTCGAAGCGACTGGCATGAGTTTGGCCAAACTGCGGGAGGCAGTGAAAGATAGGGGTGTCTGGCGTGCTCTGGTCCATGGGGTCACAAAGAGTCGGACACGACTGAACGACTGAACGACTGAACAACAACAACAACAACAACAACAACAACAACAACAACAACAACAACCTTATACTGAGCCAGACTGCTGGTCCATCTAGCTCACTATCGTCTGAACTGACCAGCAGTTGCTCTCAAGAGTTTCACATGGGTGAGGGGGCTCCCTCATACCATCCAACATTTCTCTGATGAAACTAGAGATGTCCTAAGGAAAAGCAGGATATTCTGGGATCAAATAAGAGATGGCTTCTGTAAATCAAGGGCTGTCCCTGTGCAGTCCCCAAGCTTACCTAACCAACCTTGAGGGGTTTCTCTTTTGAGAAGAAAACTGAGTTGATTTCTATATCCCCAATAAACTCTTTCCTACTCAGTGTTACTCATAATGTCACCATTATATTATAGCCCTTAGCCCTGCCTACGGTTCCTCAGGCTGCCACAGAGAGATAAATCGGAAGAAGGGCCATTTCATTGGCTTTGCTGAGACACCAGTTGTAAGAAGAAGAAGAAGAAGAAGAAGAAGAAGAAGAAGAAGAAGAAGAAGAAGAAGAAGAAGGGAAGAGTTTGGATTTGATATCCCGCTTTATCACTACCCAAAGGAGTCTCAAAGCAGCTAACATTCTCCGTTCCCTTCCTCCCCCACAACAAACACTCTGTGAGGTGAGTGGGGCTGAGAGACTTCAAAGAAGTGTGACTAGCCCAAGGTCACCCAGCAGCTGCATATGGAGGAGCGGAGACGCGAACCCAGTTCACCAGATTACGAGTCTACTGCTCTTAACCACTGTATTTTGTTTTGTCCTTAGCCTTGGCAGGGATGGTGTGTGTATGTGTGTGTGTGTGTCGCAGAACTTTGCAATCAAGACCCTCCTTACCATTCTAATAACACCACAGCCACTCCCCCCCCACCTCATATCCCCAGCCTTTCTAAGATAGAAAAAGAACAGCATGAGTCTCCAAAGAGCAGTTAAATGCAGGAACTCAGATCTATTATCGGAGCAGAGCTATATCAACACTGCTGGATCACCAGGACAGATGCAGGAGACAACAGGACATTTTGGTGCAGTGCCAGCAGTGAGAAGCAGTCGGGGGGAAGGGAGCCCTCAGAATTACAAGAAAGACATGATTGCTTGAGCAGCAGGTGGAGAGCAAAAGACACTTCTGTAGCCACGAGCGCCCAAACCCAAAGGACCAAATGCTTCCAAACCTCTTTAGCTCATCTCCTCCACATCTAGCAGACAGAATCACCTCAGGCCAATCATCTCAGGATACTGAATGCATGCTGAGTTGTGGCCTATTTGAAAACATACCATGCACTTTTTTCTTAAAAGACAACAAGCAAGGGCTATACATAGCCAAATAGATCTGTGTGTGTGTGTGTGTTTGTGTGTGTGTCTGTTGAAATCATAAAGTGCTTTCTCTAATTGCAGTGCATCCCTTCAGAGCTTCAGAAGAGAGGAGTCAAGAAATGTTGGTTTTGTAGGGTTTCACCTCACCTCAGGCCACACAGCGTCAAGACAGGTAGCAAACAACACACACACAAAATCCATAAACGACACAAAAATGGCAAACTATAATAAGATGAAGTAGGATTTAAACCAGTAGTGATGTATGGAAGTGAGAGCTGGACGATAAAGAAGGCTGATCGTCGAATAATTGATGCTTTTGAATTATGGTGCTGGGGGAGACTCTTGAGAGTCCCATGGACTGCAAGAAGATGAAACGTATCCATTCTTAAGGAAATCAGCCCTGAGGGCTCCCTGGAAGGACAGATCCTGAAGCTGAGGCTCCAATACTTTAGCCACCTCATGAGAAGAGAAGACTCCCTGGAAAAGACCCTGATGTTGGGAAAGATGGAGGGCACAAGGAGAAGGGGACGACAGAGGACAAGATGGTTGGACAGTGTTCTCCAGGCTACCAACATGAGTCTGACCAAACTGAGGGAGGCAGTGCAAGACAGGAGTGCCTGGCGTGTTCTGGTCCATGGGGTCATGAAGAGTCAGACATGACTAAACGACTAAACAACAACAAAGGATTCAAACCAGAGTACCGCAAGAGATGCTCTGATCTGAAAGTTAAACACATGTGGGCCAATTCAACTCTCAGGTTTGTTGAAGCCTACGGGTTGCAGCCAGCCCTACCTGGAGAAGCCAGGGATTGAACCTGATATCTTCTTCATGCAGAGCAGATAACCTGACACAGAGCTGTGGTCCTGTCTCACCACACTTAGTCATGATTAAAGTGCCAATTGAACAAGAGGTACTGGCAGCCCTGGTCTTCACGTTAGTTCGATGCCCGCAGAATCTCAGGCTCTGGGGGTATTTGTGGGGCAGAATATTATCAGCAGTGACCTGTTCACTGAGGCAGTGATTTCAACTCACTTTGGTGATATTGTGAAGGACTAATTCCCCACTGCCTTACCTTGCACTCTTAATTGCATGTATTTAGCCCTCGGCTGAAGAATAACTTAGCTTCCAATTTTGAAAAGAAACAGCCCTAGCCTTGGTTATTTTGGCATATAAGTCTCTAATATGACTCTGTTTTCTAAGCAGACATTAATGATTCTAAAACTAATATTCATTGTTTGAAAAGCCATAGCAGCCTTGGCATTTACTTAACCTTTTGTCTCATGTATGAGACTGAGGCGGCCTAAATCCGTTTCTTAATTAATATCTTCTCTTTCTCTCGCCCATTCTCTCTCTCTCTCTCTCTCTCTCTCTCTCTCTCTCTCTCTCCTCCTAGACCAAAGTTATTTATCAAATAATTTGCATGTCACTATTAGAATGAGGAGAGCCTGGTGCCGATGGTGGGGACATCTTGTATGCACCCCCCCGCCCCCTCCCCTTTCAGAAAAGTACAGGGCAAATTGAAGCAAAGTGCTGAGGATGATCAAATTTATTCCAATTTCTTGCATATTCATCTGAATTCCACTGCCTACAAGCTGGTCCTTATCAAATTTAAGTGAGAAATCCCTCCAAGGTAGAACATTTGGGTATGGCCACCTTGGAACAGGTGATGAATAAGGAAAATGTTGGTGTTGTGATTCCTATTCTGACACACAAACTCTTTCCTCTAGAGTACTCAGAACTGCCTAATCAAACACAAGGTGTTTCCTGTGCCCATAAGGAGTGGCATCATTTAGAGGATATAGGAAACAGTCTTATACTGAGTCAGACCATCTAGCTCATCACCATCACCATCACCATCACCATCACCATCACCATCACCATCACCATCACCATCACCATCACCATCATAAAAATAAATAATAATAATAATAATTTGTACCCTGCCCATCTGGCTGGGTTTCCCCGGCCACTCTGGCCGGCTCTCAACAGAATATTAAAAACATGATAAAACATCAAACATTAACAACTTCCCTAAACAGGGCTGCCTTCAGATGTCTTCTAAAAGTCAGATAGTTCTTTATTTCCTTGACATTGGATGGGAGGGCGTTCCACAGGGCAGGCGCCACCACTGAGACAGCCCTCTGCCTGGTTCCCTGTAACCTCACTTCTCGCAGGGAGGGAACCACCAGAAGGTCCTCGACGCTGGATCTCAGTGTCCAGGCAGAATGATGGGGGTGGAGACGCTCCTTCAGGTATACAGGGCCGAGGCAGTTTAAAGCTTTAAAGGTCAGCACCAACACTTGGAAACGTACTCGGAGCCAAAGTAGTTTCACATAGGAAGACCTAGCTGAAGATGCTGGGAATGGAATCTGGGATCTTTTGCATGCAAACCAGATGCTCTACCAGTGAGCTATGGCTTTCATCCAAAGCATTCCCCATCCACCTCCCAATCAGATGCAGGAAAAAGAGCTGGTGACAACATCCAGGACAGGAAGAAAGGGCAGCTCCTGCCACACAATTTTATGCTCAAAGACCCTTGGTGCATCTATCTCAGTACTGACTACTCTGGCTAGCAGTTGCTCCCCTGTGCTTTGAGGCTTTCTAAAATAAAATAAAATAAAATAAAATAAAATAAAATAATAAAGCTACAAGTTTGCTGGAAATACCTAGTCCTAGCCACCTAGTTCTGTACATCCAGGCTTCTAGACAGGAAAGGAAATGTCTCCAGTTAGGTTGGTCAAATGTTGTTTTTTACAGAGCTGGGTGTAGCCGTACATTTCATAGAATCATAGCACTGTGGAACTGGAAAGGACCTGAAGGAACGTCCTGTCCAACACCCTGCAATGCAGGAATCAAAGCTGAAGAATCCCAGACATATATATGGCCGTGCAACCTCTGCTTGAACATCTTCAGTGAAGGAGAGTCGACCACCTTCCAAGGTAGTCCATTCCACTGTTGAACAGTTCTTACTGTCAGAAGGTTCTTCCTAATGTTTAGTTGGAATCTCCTTGCTTGTAACTTGAATCTATTTGTTTGGGTCCTACCCTCTAGAGCAGCAGAAAACAAGCTTTGCTCCATCTTCCACGTGACAGCCCTTGAGATATTTGGAAATGGCTACCATATCTCCTCTCAGTCTCCTCTTTCCCAGGCTAAACATACCCAGCTCCTTCAACCACTCCTCATAAGGCTTGATTTCCAGACCCTTGATCATCTTGGTCGCCTTCCTCTGCACACATCCCAGCTTGGCAATATCCTTCTTGAACTGTAGTGCCCAGAACTGGACACAGTATTCCACGCGTGGCCTGACCAAGGCAGAGTTGAGTGGTACTATTACTTCCCTCAATCTGGACCCATTTCAAATGTCAAAGGGCAGGGTAAAGAGGTGTATCTTCAAGCATATGACGAAAACTGTATAGTGATGGTGCCAGAGGGACTTCTGTGGGTGTCAGCATTCGGGGAATTGGCTTCGTCCCCCCGTGTCAGCAGATATGAAGATCAAATGTAAGGAAGGTCTTACCAGCTAGAATATTTAATAATCACAGCGAGAGAACAAAGAACAAGTCTCCTAGAAACGGCGGTGCTCCCAATTAAGGCTCACACCCCTCTCCATCCCTACTAACCTATGTCACCCCTACGTCTTGTAATCTGAGTTTGTACCCTCTGCACTTTCTGCGCTGACACTTTCTGAGCTCTATGTGACTTTGGAGACTGTCCAGAGACTGTGAATCTGTTAACTCTTTCTCTTCCAGTGTTTCTTCTTCTTCTAGCTGTTCTCCATCCAGTACTTCCCAGCTTCTGCCTTCTGAACTATGCCCCTCTACAAACCACTCTTCCAAATCTATACTGTCCTCCTGCTCCTGGGAAGATTCAGGATCAGGGGGAGGGGGTGGCTCCCACCATTCCTCCTCAGTGCAGCCCTCCTCAGCACAGTCCCTGACATCAGGGAGGGAATTCCTCAATTTAGGAAATAGAAAAAAGTGTTTTGTTTTTAAAGAAATTAGAAAATCAGTGGAGAAGAAAAGCAAAAACTTGCAGGCTAACAGCAAACACAATGCCTTTATCCCTTGTGGATTTTTTTTTCTTGCTTGATTTGGCCGGTGCTTCATTTGCTTCAATTTCAGAAATGAGATTCCTCTTGACAAGTGACAAGATACTGAGCTTAAGAGAGGTAGCTCTTTCTCCCCACCCACTCCCTTCGGCAGACGTGTAATTAATGGAAGCCATTAAAGATACTTGATTCTGATTTTTATATATGATGACTAAGTAACCTATTATTGCTCGTCCCGGTCAGAGATTAATGGGAATTTGTTAAAGGATAAAAGAATTATTAAACAAGTTGCGGCAAATGTATGACCTGGAATACACTATGAGATATTGTGAATAATACAGAAATTGAGCTGTTTGTTTCCTTGACTAATGAACCAGTGTTAAATCCAGCCAAAGTGAAATACCAGACTGACGGAGGCACAAAGGATGACCCCTCTTCTCCAGCCAGCTTCCAAATATAATTTTTAATGGAAAGACACATTAGTAAACTCAGGATCCCATATGCTCTAAACCAGTGTTTTTCAACCACTGTTCCGCGGCACACTAGTGTGCCGCGAGATGTTGCCTGGTGTGCCGTGGGAAAAATTGGAAAGTAATTATAATATACTTTCTTTGTGTTTATTTGATTCCTATTCAAGAGAATTACTTTATATATAGTCAATATAGGCACAGAGTTATTTTTTTTTAACATTTTCTAATGGTGGTGCGCCTCGTGATTTTTTTCATGAAACAAGTGTGCCTTTGCCCAAAAAAGGTTGAAAAACACTGCTCTAAACCAATGGTAGAATTGCAGTTGCCTGTGTGGTCTTGGTGAATGATTCATAGGGAATTTCAAGTTTCAACAGATTTAAATGATGGTCAGCTTTCAAATATAAGTCGCTAACAGGAAAAGAAGGAAACTCAGCTGGAAGAGGAGATGGAAGTGGAGGACTTGGTGGTTTGGAAGCAAAATGGCACCATGTACGTCCCAGAGCTCAGATATTCCTTTGCCAACTTCAAAACGGGTTTTGGGGACTGCTCTCTCTCTCTCTCTCTCTCTCTCTCTCTCTCTCTCTCTCTCCCCCCCTCCCCATTTCACAGAATGATAGAATCAAGCCAACCAGTCCAAACGCCAATACAGTGGTACCTCGGGTTAAGTACGCTTCAGGTTAAGTACGCTTCAGGTTAAGAACTCCGCTTAAGAACAGAAATTGTGCTCTGGCGGCACAGCGGCAGCAGGAGTTCCCATTAGCTAAAGTGGTGCTTCAGGTTAAGAACGGACCTCCAGAACGAATTAAGTACTTTACCCGAGGTACCACTGTACAGGATTTACAAGTCAGGATGCAACTTGATTTATTTACTTATATTTCTTATATTTATATCCCGCTGTTCTTTGAAGGAGCCCAAGGCTGTGCACACATCACCCTCCTGTGTCCTTCTCCCGTGACCACGCTTCTTGCCTCCTTGGGTGAAGGGCAGAGAGTTGTGAGTGCAGGGAAGTTTTTTCAGACACTTTAACTTTCTGGCTGGCTGGAATGCGCAGTCCTCTACGAAGGTAACAGTTGCAGCTGGCGCTTTGCATTCAGCCCCTGGGAGGTTCCTCACAACGGAATGTGACCTTTGGGATGAAAAAAAAGATCCCCCATGCCTGATAGTTTTTTGTGTTTAAATATTTTGTTTAACTATCAGGTGCAACTTAGTCAGATAGGTGGCATAAGACATCTGAAGGCAGCCCTCTATAGGGAAGTTGGTGGGATGCGGGTGGCGCTGTGGTCTAAACCACTGAGCCTCTTGGGCTTGCTGATCAGAAGGTCAGTGGTTCGAATCCCTGCAACAGAGTGAGCTCCCGTTGCTTGGTCCCTGCTCCTGCCAACCTAGCAGTTCAAAAGCACACCAGTGCAAGTAGATAAATAGGTACTGCTGTGGCGGGAAGGTAAATGGTGTTTCCATGCGCTCTGGTTTCCGTCACGGTGTTCCATTGTGCCAGAAGCTGTTTAGTCATGCTGGACACATGACCCGGAAAGGTGTCTGTGGACAAAGGCCGGCTCCCTTGGCCTGAAAGCGAGATGAGCGCCACAACCCCATAGTCGTCTTTGACTGGACTTAACCATCTGGGCTTCCTTTACTTTTTATATATAGGGAAGTGTTTTTAAATGTTTTATTGTGTTTTTATATGTGTTGGAAGCCACCCAGAGTGACTGGGGCAACCCAGTCAAATGGATAGGGTATAAATATTACAATTATTATTGAATAAAGGTAAAGGTACCCCTGGCCGTTACGTCCAGTCACAGACGACTCTGGGGTTGTGGCGCTCATCTCGCTCTATAGACCGAGAGAGCCAGCGTTTGTCCGCAGACAGCATCCGGGTCATGTGGCCAGCATGACTAAGCCACTTCAGGAGAACCAGAGCAGCACACGGAAATGCTGTTTACCTTCCCGCTGGAGTGGTACCTATTTATCTACTTGCAGTTTGACATGCTTTAGAACTGCTAGGTTGGTAGGAGCTGGGACCGAGCAACGGGAGCTCACCCGGTCGCAGGGATTTGAAATGCCGACCTTCTGATCGGCAAGCCCTAGGCTCTGTGGTTTAGACCACAGCGCCACCCATGTCCCTTTATTATTGAACAGGACGTCGTCATTTTCATGGTTGAAATGTTGGAAAGTATGGTATAAGGCCTGCCCAATCTAATACGATGGAAGGTGAACATGACTTGTCTTAATCTCCCCTGCCTGCCTAGCAAATGGTTTAGGCATTTCTTCCTTCATAGACCCAGGAGAAGGCCAAGATACCGGCTGCTTTTGACTGTGCTTGACGCACAGAAGCCATCTTGATGGGTTTCTTTTCATGAAATGGCTCATGGGTGGTAACAATCTCAGTGCCGGAGTCAAGAGGGCTAGGTAGGAAAGGTTTTAAGAAGACTGATGTGAGGTATATATTTTTGCAACGTTTGATTTTTTTTTTTAAAGCATTCAATCAGATTTCTCACTAAGAGGATGAGAGAAGACGATCCCTTTGTAACTGAGCCAGGAGGCCAAAGTCTTTTATCCATTGTTGCACAGCTTTTCCCCTGAGGCGGTTTGACCAAGGCCTGCTAGACCTAGAAGCTTAACTAGGCTACAACGCAGGGGGGCTTCCACCCCCCCACGCTTAAATAAGAAGTTGGTAAAGACAGGAGCTTGCCCTGTTCTGAGCACATTAGCCACGAGAAGCAATTAGCAAAATGAGAATTAAATTGGCTCATCTTATCGGAGGTGTTGTATAGGAATGATCCGCATCTAGAACATGATGTTATGTGTTTGTGAGGGGTGGAGAGATCCCCCTAAAATCTTAAATTTAGTAAATGTTATAATTTAGCTATTATTTGAAGTATTAAGTGGGGGCTCCAAGTGTAATGTAAAAATACAGCTTTCCTGTTTAGGAGATCAGCTGACGGAGGCTCTGTTAAGAAACAGAGACAGCAGAATACTAGGCCATGAAGAGTAAATGACAATGCAAATACTGCCCTTCCTCTGGTCCTGAGTATTGGGCAGAGACAAAAGAGTTGGGAGTGGGAGGTTGCTCAAGGGTTATAGGGGTGATGTCATCACAGGAAAAAAGTTTACTTTTGCGTTTACTTTTAAAGAGTGAGTAGGAAGACGGAAAGCAGAACTCCATGTTGGCCAGCTAGCAGAAACTGTAGCCCATAAGAGCCAACTCCTAGGGGCTGAGGGGTCTTTGCTCCCCAATAAAATATTTGAGGGGGCTGGCCCCTCCAAGTTGATGGGCAGGTAAAGGTAAAGGTACCCCTGACCATGAGGTCCAGTCGTGGACAACTCTGGGGTTGTGGTGCTCATCTCGCTCTATAGGCCGAGGAGCTGGTGTTTGTCCGCAGAGAGCTTCTGGGTCATGTGGCCAGCATGACTAAGCCGCTTCTGGTGAACCGGAGCAGCGCATGGAAGCACCGTTTACCTTTCTGCTGGAGCAGTACCTATTTATCTACTTGCACTTTGATATGCTTTTGAACTGCTAGGTTGGCAGGAGCTGAGACCGAACAATAGGAGCTCACCCCGTCACAGGGATTCGAATCGCCGACCTTCTGATCAGCAAGCCCGAGGCTCCGTGGTTTAGACCACAGCGCCACCCGCCATTCAAATGGTATGTGTGCACCGTCTCATGTGATCGATTATGTGGGGTGGGGCTGGCCTGGGAGAAAATATATAAAGATTGGAAAGGAATGTGGGAAATGACTGTTGTTTAAAAAAAAAAAAAAACTGAAGCCATGACACTGAGATGTTACAGGCTTTGTTGAACTTATTGAACAAAAGACTTTGTTCCTGTACCCAAGAGTGGACCCCAGGCCAAGACTAGTCAACCCTTATAGAAGGAAGAAGCCTCCTCCAAAGAAGAGAAAGAAGGTTGGTAAAATATACTATTATTTAATTTGAAATCCAAGAAAGAAAGGACTTTGGAATTTTCTTTTCTTTTTTCTTTTCTTTTTTAAGCTTTGTGTATAGAATCTCACATTAGGAAAACTTCTATATGCCGCTTGTAATAAGACGAAAAAGATTTAAAATTGGAACAGTAAGAATATAAGGTTTTAAGAATGTGCGTGAAAAAGTATTAAATAATGAAACCAAGAGGGGGAGGGGAGGGAAGTCAATCAAAACTATGGTTTAAAAAAAATTGTTGTGCATGTTTTCATTTGTTTTATTTGGAAATTTAATAAATTGTTATGCAAAAAAAAACCCTGCCCCCCTCATATTTTATTGAAGTTGGCACCCCTGTTACAGCCAGAGACTGGGGGGCTAGGCTAGCTTCTGCCCTGTACCCATGCTTGCTGAAGCTTTGGGAGAAGCAAAATCAAGAGATGTAATGTTCTGAACGCCCTCCATCAAGTCTGAGGTGTACATATGTGTCATTAAACCACATAGCTTAAATACGGTCTCCAATGTGCTTTGGTTTTCCAATGGAAACACAACCTTGTGTGAGTGCCTGGAACTCCCTGGAATCTTGCAACTGCTCAGCAGAGACTGGGGTGGCGCATAATAACACAATTAATTTGATATCTGCTTCTTCGATGGATTAAAGACAGAAACTGCAAAAGAAATTATTGGGGCTCCCTATAGGCCTTCTACGGGCCTGCTACCGTTACGTCTAGCCATAGTGGTTAAGTTCTACCTCCACTTTTTGAGGCAATATATCTCTAAACACCAATTGTTGGGAATCACAGGTGGGGAGAGTGGTGCTCTGTTCAGATCCTGCTCCTGGGCTTCCCGTGCTTGGTGAGAAGACACTGTGAGAAGGACAGACTGGACAGGAGAAGCCTTTGGTCGGATCCAGCAAAGCTCTTGCAGTGTCTATAAGCCTCCTTTTATCACTGGAGAGGAATGAGACAAGTTGGAACTGAACAAATGGAACAGAAGACCTCCCAGTTGGCGACCCAAAACTATTTGAAAAACGGGAAGCAGAACAAACTGGGAACAAATCTAGAGTGCTGTGTTCAGTTCTGGGTGCCACGTTTCAATGATACTGACATAGTTGAGCCTGTCTGTAAGGAGGGCAGGAAAGATAGCAAAGAGTCTTACGAAGAATGCTTGAAAGAGCTCTACTTTAGTCCAAAGTAGAGAAGATTAGGGGGAGACACAAATAGATTTTTTAAAATATCAGAAGGAGATGAAGACGACTGCAGGTGCCATGTTGAGTGCCCAAAACTCACGTCCCAAACTAGGCGATTGTGAATTTTGCTTATGTCACTAACTTTCTCAAGCAGGGATGGGGAAGATTTGCGTCTCAAGATGTTGCTGGACTACAACTCCCATCATCCACAAACATTGGCCATGCTGGCTGAGGCTGATGGGAGATGGAGTCCCACAAAGACCTGGAGAGCCCCAGGTTCCCCATCCATATTGTAGGACACCTTGTGACAACTCCTCCTGTTTCTGAGATTGTACAGGGCAGTTCTCTTTTCCCTCCCAACAAGAATGCAGCCAGGCAGCGGCATTTTCAATACGTTCTACTGAATAGTTTTTTAATAAATGAAATACTAAGAGAAGTAAACATAAATAACATCAAAGCGTAATCACCATAGTTACCATTATAGATCTGCACAAGTTGCTTCACATGAATCCCTATCTCATAAACTACAAATTACATTTAATTAAAGTAATCAAAATATTTTTCCAATTTCATTTGATTGTCAGTTAAATAATTTCTTCTTTTAAAAAATAATAACAACTCAGTTCCCCTTGAATTCATCTATTTTTTCTATCTTCCTTTTATCCACATGTTTAAAAGAGTTTACAAATAATGGTTATGTTTCATATGAAAGCTAGGGTAGTCATTAAAAGTGCTGGACTAGGACCTGGGTTCAGATCCTGACTCAGCCATGAAATTCACAGGGCGACCTTTGGACAACCATTGCCTCTCAGTCTAACTTACCTCAAAGGAGAGGATTGTTGTTATTGTTGGTTTATAAGATTTTATTAAGACCTTTCATAATACATTCCAATAAAAAAACTAATCTAAATAAAAACAAAAGAAGAAGAAAAGTAGAACCATAAAAAGTCCTCCTTCACAGAACAATCTTAACTTGTCCCACCCAGAGATAGGTGAACCCACCCAACTCTCTCCTGGGAGCTTCAGTTTCTTCTCCCATCCTTCCAGCCTGGGAGATCTTCCCTTCCCTGAATCTCACACAGGGTCCTTCATCCATCATAGGGGCACTGACTTGAGTCCTGGATGATGGGGATCCAGTGACACCAGAGTAACATGACATCATGACATCACATTATGTCGCCTCCTGAAGTAGCATCAGAGGCCCTGCAAGGCCTAGAACACCACGTTCAATGCCCCACAAGACATGAGGCCTTGGATGGGATCTCCAGAATCTCGTGAGGAACCAGAGGTCTCATCCAAGGACTTGCAGGGCCTTGCAAGTGACGTCCTAGGCCCATGGGGCCTCATATGTCACTTCTGATTCCTTGTAAGGAACCAGAAGTGGTGTCAGAAGCTCTGCAAAGTCTAGGACACCACTTCCAAGGCCCCTTAGACTTCAGACAGGACCCAGAAGTCACACCCAAGGCCCCACAACAAAGGTTTTGTGGGGGCCTGGGACCCCCTGGAGTTGGCGCCAGGGATCCATCATCTGCCTGTTAGCCCCTCCTTAACCCTGAGTAGAGAGATTTTATTCAGTCTACATTGAAAGGCAAAACCACCTAATTCACCATTTTCAAAACTGTATGTGAAGCAAAACACAGCTCTCATTTGAAATATTACCGGTAAGTTCTTGAAATTTTGCAATGCTTTTTTCCAGCCGAGGAATGTACTGAAACGCAAAAGTGACCATAAAAATGCATATATTTGTGAAAATGATGTACAGGAAAATGTGTACAGTGGGCAAAATTGCAACCGAACATGTATCAGGAGAAATTTGTACTAAAATGCTGGTGCACATTTTTTAGGGGGGCCAACCAGGTGCCCCCATGATAGACATGGAGCCCAACAGGTGAGTTGTGGTGGCATGTGGTAATTATTATTATTATTATTTATTTATACACCACCCATCTGGCTGGGTTTCTGGGCAGCTCCCAACAGAATATTAAAAACACAATAGAACATCAAACATTAAAAACTTCCCTAAACAGGGCTGCCTTCAGATGTCTTCTAAAAGTCAGACAGTTGCTTATTTCCTTGACATCTGATGGGCGTTCCACAGGGCAGGCACCACTACTGAGAAGGCCTTCTGCCTGGTTCCCTGTAACCTCACTTCTCATGGTGAGGGAACTGCCAGAAGGCCCTCGGCGCTGGACCTCAGTGTCCGGGCTGAACGATGGGGTTGGAGACGCTCCTTCAGGTATACTGGGTTGGTCTAGTGGGCTGGTGGACAGAGACAGCAGGCAAGGAGCCTGTTGCAGGTGGGCTCCATTCACCCTCCACATGTGCTACCCTGGCATGAGCCCCCACCCCAGCTGCCCAGTCCACCGGGAGGCATAACACTTGCCCCGCCCCGGGTGCCAGCAACACACGCTACGGCACTGTGTTGCACTCAGGTCCCCACTTTGTGTCTTCTCTCGGACGTCTGATTAGCCACTGTGAGAACAGGATGCTGGACTAGATGGGTGAGTGAACTGCTCCAGCAGGCTCTTACTGTCTTATGCTGCCATTTTGAGTAGCGTAGGAGTGAATTGTGGCTCCGTTGATTTATTTAAAGCATGCCCCTGCTCTCAGTCTTCAGGATGGTTCTGGCTTCGGCAAAGAACAATACCTCCCCGCTGCTCCTCTATAACTGTGGCACGATCACCATTCCCTTTGTTGCGTTCTCACCACGAACTGCTTCCGCGATGGCTCCCTCTCTTTTGCTGTCGTCGGCGTTTAATCAAACTCAGCAGCTGTTTATAGCAATTACTATAAAGCAATAGACATTATCCCTTAACTAACTGTCTTATTAATATAGGTAGTTACACAGCTATTTCATAGTTAGTCTTAAATAACTGCCTTTAATTATTTTATTAACATAAATAACCATCTCAATAAATTTCAATTAAATGCACACGCAAGAAACAATTTAAAGCATCACACTAAATTGCATCTGGTTACTGTCGTTTAAATTAATGGCACTGAGTCATTCAGTTAAAGCACAACCTTAAGTTATTTGGGGTAATGGGTTTTCTTTTTGTTTTGTTTGGAATTGGGAGAGTAAGGTGCTATAGGACTTTATGTGGAACAGAGATGGAAATGTCCCATCAAGTGGACAGAATCATGCATTTTTGGTAGGAGGGGCCATAAAGGTGTGGTTTTTTCCCCCCCTTCCTAAGGATGGTGAGTGACAGGTCTGTGTGTATTATTATTGTATCAGCGAGTTTTAAATGTCTGATATTTTCTATTCTTATATGTTTCTACATTTATTTTTCATTAATATGATTATTTAATACAAAATAGTCTAAAGTAGTCTATACAGAAATATTCTATAAATATCAAATGCACATTTTGCAAAAACATTCAACATCATATACCTGTAGTGTAACATAACCTGGTCGTTCCTTTTAATTTATTAAATTATCACAGTTCTACAAAAGGAATTACTAAAGCCAAGGATATTTTGCATAAAACTAGACAACAAATGTATTTTACTCCGTATCTCCCCGATTATCTACATGCCTCCTATATTCATTCATTTCAATATGATAGGAAAAAAGCTCATTTTTTTCTACAGATATATCACCTTGCTGAGTTAAACATCATCATCATCATCATTTATGAATCATTCCTATGAAATGGTAAAGCAATGTTGATATAAAAACAATTTCAAATCGAATGCAGATACTTACAGGGATAACAATGCCTACTTAGAAAGTTGGTTGAAAGAGAAAGCTCTTCAACAGGTGCTTTTCAGATACAGTGGTGCCTCACAAGACGAAATTAATTCGTTCCGCGAGTCGTTTCGTATTGCGAAAATTTCGTCTTGCGAAGCACGGTTTCCCATAGGAATGCATTGAAATTTAATTCCCATAGGAATGCATTGAAATTTAATTCCCATAGGAATGCATTGAAATTTAATTCCCATAGGAATGCATTGAAATTTTCGTCTTGCGAAGCACGGCCATAGAAAAATTTGTCTTGTGAGTCACCTAAAAAATCACAAAACCTTTTCGTCTAGCGAGTTTTTCGTTGTGCGAGGCATTCGTCTTGCGAGGTACCACTGTATGTAATATGAGGTTAGGTGCCACCACACTAAAGGACCAGTCCTCACATGGAGTGGAAAGGACCTCTTGCTAAGACCTAACTCTCTTTTGACTTAGAAGTACTCCTGTTCATGGATTTATGGGAAGATGCAACTTGTGTCATAACCCAGGGCTTCCACTCCCAGTTCTTAGAGGAAAAGGCCATGGATACAGAGGGCTTCTTGAACTGGGAGAAGGATTTGCCCTCAGAATAGCATTCAGCATCTCTAGATCCCTCAGGAGTTCCAGCAACAGAACATCTCCAGCTTGAAGAGATTGCACTTAAATCCTCAGACTTCATCTTGGAAACCATGGTGGAACCCCATTCTCAGCTGTGCTGCTGCAGAATAACACTACTAAAACAGACTGGTCCCATTTGAGAGGTGGGACTTGCTACCCAGAGAAAGCTGTAGTTCTGTGTAAGGCACAGTCTGGGTTTGCTGGTAGGACACTGAGGCTCATATTTTCTGATTGATAATAGCCTGGCCTTCAATTGGGGCTCTGTAGGGTGTTACCTACAGCCTAACATGAGTTTGACCAAACTGCGGGAAGCAGTGGAAGACAAGAGTGCCTGGTGTGCTCTGGTCCATGGGGTCACGAAGAGTCGGACATGATTTTCCTTTGTGGACCTTGTCAGGGGAGCCTCCCTGAGGAATGCATTCCACAAACTGAAAGCCACCACAGAAAAGGTATGTTCGTATGTTGCCACCCTCTGGCCCTCTCATGGAGGAGGCACACAAAGAAAGAAGGGCCTCTGATGATGATTGAAGGGTGCAGGTTCATGCTTTTGGCTTTGTTTGACTGAAAGGTGACCTTCGCTTTGCATGATCTTGCTCCTTGGACTAGTTAGAACTAGACCACTGTGTGACATTGACTTTGCTTGCTGGATTCTAAACTGGAGCAGGTGGCATGTGACCTGAACTCTGTGCCCATCACATGCCACTGATGAGAGAAGCTTCCACCTTTCGAGTCTCCTGTCTTGACAACATGACCTTGTCTTACACACTGTTGTGCGAACACTCTGTGTGACCAGAAGGTAGTTTTTCTTAGGAATGAGTTGATTGTACCTTATCCTTGAAAGCTGATGACTTCACCATGGCTCTCTTTAGCAATCTTCACCAGAACTAGATTTTCCAAATTCACTGGAGGTGAAACCTAGAGATATATGGGGGGAAGCCTGTCCTCTTACCTCTGATGATATTTCCCCAGGCTTCTCTCAACTCTCTTTGGGACTCCTTCAAAATGCCCTAGACACTTCACCTGGGCAGGAATTTCCATTTTTGTTTCAAATTTCACTTTAGGATGAGATGCTGGTTGCAATTCTTAACTTAAAACCAACCCCCTTTGAATGATTTGCCAGTGTGCTACAGGCTACCTTTGAATCTTATCGGCGCATCTTTCTCAGCCTTTTTGACTTTTTATGCAGTCTGGAATCCAGAAAGCTCTGTGTTTGGACAACTAAATTATTGCTTGTCAGCACAGCCTTGGATGAGAGACAGGTGTTTTGTTTCAGAGTAACACTCCATTCAGATGGCCAGGCTCACGTTCTCATTTTGCCTTCATGTTCCTCCTGTGTCTTGCATATTGCTGACAGTTCAGACACCCCGCAGTGAATCCATACACGATCTTTCGTAACCTCTCCATCAAATGTACATATTCCAGCTAATATTTTTTTTAAAAAAAATGATTGAGATCAGTCACTGTCAAACGTGAAATTTTGAAGGTATCGATGTCAAGAAAGATAAGATAAGAATATATTTTTTATGCATTTGGGTGAAATTTGATTATTAAACTACTTATCCCTTAGCAATTGCAAAGCTAGGTTACAACCCTCTGTGTGAGGAGGATTCAGAGCGGGAATCCAAACTAGGGATGGAGGAGAAAGTCACTTCAGTTTGCATTTGGGGTCAAGCTTGTTTAATTTGCATGATATGCAAATCGAAGCAACTCTATCCTTTAAAATTCACGCTTCTCTGAATTTTACAGTGTTGTTTTCCAGCCAAATGAAGGTATATATAAACACATTTAGTTAGGTAAAATATTCATAAAAATGGATATTTATTAATGTAGATAGCATACAACATGCATTATATTATAGAAATTTGCTTGCAAAAATGTGGATATGAGGCAACATTGTATTTTAAAATGAGCATATTAGGAGAAATTCACGTTAATATGCAGGTGAGGAATTCTTTTGAAAACAAATCATAATATGATGTGGAAATGTGGAAGATGTTTGAAAAATGAGAAACTGAGAGAAACCAAAATTGATAGATTCACTCATTTATAGTTTTCATCCAAGAGAACACAGAGAATTTCATCCCTAGACCCCTTAAATTTTCCTAATCTTACAGGAGGTTTTTGATATTTCAGTGGCTGTTTCATCTGACTAGGGCTCCCCAGATTTGCCACAAATTTCACTTTAGTGGCACCTCTACCAATTTATGATTTTCTTTTCACAGCTTGGGACGCGGGTGGTGCTGTGGTCTAAACCACTGAGCCTAGGGCTTGCCGATCGGAAGGTCGATGGTTTGAATCCCCGCGACGGGGTGAGCTCCCATTGCTCGGTCCCAGCTCTTGCCAACATAGCAGTTCGAAAGCACATCGAACTGCAAGTAGATAAATAGGTACCACTCTGGCGGGAAGGTAAATGGCGTTTCCGTGTGCTGCTCTGGTTCTCCTGAAGAGGTTTGGTCATGCTGGCCACATGACCCAGAAAAACTGTCTGCGGACAAATGCTGGCTCCCTCGGCAGTAAAGCAAGATGAGCGCCACAACCCCAGAGTCGTTCGTGACTGCACTGGACTGCCAGGTGTCCTTTACCTTTTCCCCCCTCAGCTACCAGGAATTGGAGAGGGAATGAAGTGTAGCTAGCCTGCATGAAAAGACCAATACGTTTGCTTTCCTATACAGTGGTACCTCTGGTTAAGAACTTAAATCGTTCTGGAGGTCCATTCTTAACCTGAAACTGCTCTTAACCTGAGGTACCACTTTAGCTAATGGGGCCTCCAGCTGCCGCCGTGCCGCCGCCATGCAATTTCTGTTCTCATCCTGAAGCAAAGTTCTTAACCCGAGGTACTATTTCTGGGTTATTGGAGTCTGTAACCTGAAGCGTCTGTAACCTGAGGTACCACTGTATAGAAAACATGAATTCTTTAAATCCAGACGTCCCCAACCTTATGCTCTCAAAGTGTTGTTGGATTATGGGACTTGCTCCAA
The DNA here is from genome assembly GCF_009819535.1 of Lacerta agilis. Taxonomy (NCBI): domain Eukaryota; kingdom Metazoa; phylum Chordata; class Lepidosauria; order Squamata; family Lacertidae; genus Lacerta; species Lacerta agilis. Next base: position 109,602,757 of record NC_046314.1, on the reverse strand, counting down.
CAAGTTGTAGCGATGGCCACCAACTTGGACAGCTTTAAAAAGGGGTTAGGAAGAACCATGCCATCAATGGCTCCTAGCCATGGTGGCTGTGTTCTACCTCCATTCTCAGAGACAGTATGCCTCTGAATTCCAGTTGCAGGAATCTCAATTGGGAAGCACACCTTTGTCCTCAGATCCATCTTGCAGACTTCCCAAAGGAATCTGGTTGTCCAATGGGTGAACAGGTTGCTGGGGTAGATGGGCCAGATCCAGCAGGGCTCTTCCTGCTCTCTTACGCTCAGGGATTTTGAGAACTGGTGTTGCATGTTGGCTAAGAATTTTAATATATAATTAGGCATATGAATAAATGAATATTCTCCACAATAGGTGTCATGTCTGCCAGTGGCATCATCTAATGGTACTATGGTTCTCTCCCATTCTGCTAAACCATAGTCTATGTCAGGGGTCAGCAGACTTTTTCAGCAGGGGGCCGGTCCAGTGTCCCTCAGACCTTGTGGGGGCCCAGACTATATTTTTTTTGGGGGGGGGAGGGAATGAACAAATTCCTATGCCCCACAAATAACTCAGAGATGCATTTTAAATAAAAGGACACATTCTACTCATGCAAAAACACCAGGCAGCCCCCACAAATAACCCAGAGATGCATTTTAAATAAAAGGACATATTCTACTCATGTAAAAACACGCTGATTCCCGGACCGTCTGCGGGCTGGATTTAGAAGGCGATTGGGCCAGATCTGCCCCCGGGCCTTAGTTTGTCTACCCATGGTTATGTCAGGCATCCCCAACCTGCGGCCCTCCAGACATTTTGGCCTACAACTCCCATGATCCCTAGCTAACAGGACCAGTGGTCAGGGATGATGGGAATTGTAGTCCAAAACATCCGGAGGGCCAAAGTTTGGGGGTGCCTGTTCTATGTTGTACTGTGGTAAAGGAATTTAGCCCAGTTGTAGAGCCTTACATTCAGAAGGTCCCAGGTTCAATCCTCGGCATCTCCAGACAGAACCGTGGAGACTCCTGCCTGAAACTCATGAGAAATACCGCCAGTCGGTGTTGGCAATATTGAGCTGGATGGACCAATAACCTTATATCATATAAGGCAGCTTCCAGGGTCTATGCCTTTGGGGAAGGACCAAACTGGTATGGCATCTGCTTCACGTGGAGAAGGTCCCACTTTGAAACATTGGCATCTCCTGGTAGAGCATCTGAAACCCTGGAGAGTTTCTGACAGTTAATGCGGACTACATTGAGTTACATTGGGTACAGGGCTGCTTTCTATGTTGGTAAACAAAACTGAGTGCTCTGGAATCGCATAGAGGAGATTGCCTTGTTTCTGATCATGTTAGCAGCAGCACTGAATGACAGTTGTCTTTGTTCATACACATGAAGCCTAGAGTTCATTGCTCCCCCTCTCTTTCTCTCCTCCCACCACCGCTTTGCCGTTATCCTGCCCAACGACTCAAGAATTCTCCCTGGACTTGGCTAGCTGTGCACACATCACTGCCAAAGCTTTGCTGCCTCTCTGGCACCCAGCCAAGCTCTGGACCTTAATTCCTTTGTTTATGCCATCAAGCAAGTGCGCAGAGGCCAAGGAAACACCAGCGTCAACACACTGACCTGCCAGCAACCTCGCTGGTGACCTGGAAGGATCACCTCCTTCGCTCGGAGGGGTTAAGGGACTCATTTAATTTTCGAGCGTTAAGCTGGATTTGAACTACGGTTGCCCCAAAGAGAAAAGCCAACGTGGTTTTGATTCCCCCCCTCCCTTTATTTCGGTCTTATATCCACCAAGATACGCAAGGCTCCCATTTCTGTGAGTGGGGCTTACGACATCACAACAATGGTAAACCAATGTGATATTAACCTTGTGTTCTACTTTTCCTGGCCTATAATTATGGCCAGCCAGCCTAAGCCACTGTGTGCATGGGTTTTAGGGAGGGGAGTGCTCCAATAATGCTCCAATATCTGTACCTCTGGTGTGTCATCAAGCTGCAAGGGAAAGCAAAGAGTTATCATAGACATAGCATGTAGGGGGGAAATGGGGGTGGGGCTGAGGGCTGGATGTGTGTGTTGTGTCCTTTCTACAAGGAGCAAATGGGGACAGGACTACTCTCAGCGCTTCAACAATAATAGTGGATTAGCTGCTACTTTAGATACCAGATCAACCTTAGTTGATAAAGCCAAGAGATGTTGGAGAATTTGGATGAAAACTTGTTGGTCCCATGTCCAAAACATGCTTCATAGTTCTGGTGGCAGCATCTCTAGACACACACCAACAGCTGGTGGCCACCGTGTTTTTATTTTGCTTTTGCCCAGAAGTCCTCTGGACTAATTCTAATTGGTTCCAGAGTGGTGTAATGGGATTGAGTGCAGAGTCTCCTACCGTCATGTTAAGAAACGGGTGGGGGAACCCCCAGCCCTTGGGACAAATCCAACACAGGATTTGGGGGCCAAGGCACTCATCAAATGGGGATTCCTCAGGGGGTGCCCCTATTTGATGTAGGTCATGGAAACCCCACCCCACAATGGAGGTGACGCTAGAACACCCCCAGCAGGCAGGCTGGAGTTCAAGTGGCATACTCAATACCTATGCCAAACCTTTTATATTTGTAATCAGCTAAAGTTTGGGCTTAGTTCACCCAATTTACAATTACACTATTTGTCCTGTCTGGTTATTTCATTACATCGGGGACGATGGGGCCCATCGGTCCTTGGCATGCAATGTACTCCACATGCTGGAGAGGCCCAGCTATGCTGAAATCTGTCACCAGTGTACCCTTTTAGTCCCTCCATAGGACTGAATGGATCCATTCTCTTGTGTAGGCCCATTTCGGAAGCAAAGGCGGAGGTCTGCAATAGCCCCAATAATGGATGGGAACAGGGGATAGCCACAGAGCAGCGGGTTTGTTGAAAATACAGTCATACCTTGGAAGCCGAATAGAATCCATTCCGGAAGTCCGTTCGACTTCCAAAACATTAGGAAACCAAAGCGCGACTTCCGATTGGCTGCAGGAAGCCCTGTCGGACGTTTGGTTTCCAAAAATAGTTCGCAATCTGGAACAGTCACTTCCGAGTTGGCAACGTTTGGGAGCCAAAATGTTCGGGAACTAAGCTGTTCGACTTCCAAGGTATGACTGTACTGGAACTGTATCTGCTTTTCTGCTCACTTGATGGACTTTTGGCTAATAATTTCAAAAGATACAATAGTGCAGAGACATATATACACAGACATTCTCATTCGCTTTAAATAATAATAATAATAATAATAATAATAATAATAATAATAATGCAGTGTTTGCCCCCTCCACATAGGAACCACTCAGAGGGGCTTTCAAATGTAAAAGCAACCATTGACAAACAGATTTGATAAGGTGGGTGATCAGATCCCCAATTAATGTCAACCCTCTTCCCTTTAAGGTGGGTGGCACACCTAGTGACTAGCTCTCCTCTCTTTGGACCCTACTATTATTTGCACTGGGAGATGGTTGAAAAGGTTTCCCTTTCCTGACAGTAAATATTACACAAAGGGGCAAGTTCCCTGCTTTGCTGGCACACCTTCTAAGCCGGTAGATTCAACGAAGCTGCTGTCTTTTGTTTCAGATGCACATCGATAAAACTGTGCCTCTGTTTTTTTGTTAAAAATAAATAAATAAATCCATGAGTGGTATCATGCAGAATATCTGAAAAAGGGGGGGGGGAGAAAGTGGAGGGTAAGAGAGAGACTGGGAAAGCTCCTGGGATGCCTTTCAGCAGCAGGGTATTCTCCTAGAGTTCTGTCCAAGAATAATCTAGTGAAAATGTGGACAGAGTACCATTCGACCTCGTCTTTCCCCCGAACATATGCAGCTCTGATCAGTCTGGAATTTCAAGAAAAACAAGGTCTTGAACTCTAATCCTCAGACACATAACAAAGCACACTTCACAGCTGCGATGCGCGGCAACTATCAGCTCCGAGGCCTGAGTAGGTCCCAAGACAATGCCTCTTTTATCACCCAGAGGACAAATATCTAGACAGCAATATTTTCTGCATGAATGCTTCGAGCATCTCGCGCAACTCCTGACTGAAAGGGAAAACTGAAGCCGAGAGTGTTTGCTGAGTGATCATTTTAATTTACTACTTGATGTAAATCTAAATGAACTGACACCCCGCTTGAGATGGACAGAAAACAATCATCACAAAGAAGAAGAGAGGGAAAGAAAAGAAGGGGAAAACAAAGGGCGGCGGCGGGGGGGGGGGGAGAAGACGGAAGGCTAATATTGCAATATCATATGACTGGCAGAGGTTTAAGCAAGTTTAGCCATGGTGCCGTAATAGAGAGTGAGAGACGGGGTGCGGGTCCCATTTCTGCAACTCAATTTCCATAATAACTTCTGTATTATTTTTTCCTGCAGTTGATTTATTAAACTGTGGGAACAATGGAGGGGGCAGCAATGGTTACCGGCGTTGAAAACATTTCATTATGCAAAAGCACAAATAGTATCACCCCACCCACCCCCACCCCACCCCAAAGCAGAAAGGATTTGGGACCTCACTAGGTAAGATGCTGGTACCATCAGGAGGAGGGGAAAATCTTTAGGTAAATTGACATCAAGTTGCAACATCCATTCTCAATTATTCTACGTTTCAAGTAATCTTGATGCGAACAATAGATTGTGTGAAAAGGAGGGGGGAGGTTTTTGTACTTGGTTGTGCCTGCCTTTGCCAGCTGAATCACATCCAATTTTTGATAGTCAGCATGCCAAGCGGGGGAAGATGATAACCTAAACCTCTGCGGTTTGTTTGTTTGTTTATTTGTTGTTGTTGTTTAGTTGTGTCCGACTCTTCATGAACCCCATGGACCAGAGCACGCCAGGCACTCCTGTTTTCCACTGCCTCCCGCAGTTTGGTCAAACTCATGTTAGTAGCTTCGAGAACACTGTCCAACCATCTCATCCTCTGTCGTCCCCTTCTCCTTGTGCCCTCCATCTTTCCCAACACCAGGGTCTTTTCCAGGGAGTCTTCTCTTCTCATGAGGTGGCCAAAGTACTGGAGCCTCAACTTCAGGATCTGTCCTTTCACTGAGCACTCAGGGCTGATTTCTTTAAGAATGGATAGGTTTGATCTTCTTGCAGTCCATAGGACTCTCAAGAGTCTCCTCCAGCACCATAATTCAAAAGCATCAATTCTTCGGCGACCATCCTTCTTTATGGTCCAGCTCTCACTTCCATACATCACTACTGGGGAAACCATAGCTTTAACTATACGATTTTGAAGTTAAATAAAGCAACGTTCTGGAGAAACTACCCCGCACAGTTTTTGGCCCTGAAGAGGACCCCTGTTGTTAATTCATCATCTCCAAAGCAGGGTTTGGAGTGTGTGTGTGTGTGTGTGTGTGTGTGTGTGTGTGAACTTGTTCAGAGTGCTTTTGATTTCGGATGGAAATTACCTTCAAAAAAAGAAAAGAAATTTACACTGAAGCCTTTATAATAAAAAATTTGCAAGCCTCCCCTGAGCTAATAAAAATGAAGGTTAGCTGCTCCTGCCCTAAGGTTTCTATCAGAATGAGAAAGACATGGAGTAGCAGACATTGGCTTGGTATAGCAGACTGGCTAATACACCAGAAGACAGCTGAAGATGATAGTCTTTGAACAAGGGACTTTTCCATTGGACCTGCCCTTTGTTTCAATTGTCTCATTGAGTTTTGGCAAGGTTTCCCCGGGAAGCCACAGAAAGGTCAGACATCCGAATGGTCTCATGGCCAACATGTCTTCTTCTTCTTTTTTAAAAAAATATATTTATTAAATTTTATAAAAACAACAATCAACAAAAACAAACACATACAAAACAATACAACCATACTAAAAACAAACCTGCAATAAAAACAAAAAAAACCTTATTACTATCACTAACTTCTATCCTTTACATTGTATCTTGACTTCCTCTCATGTCCCCTTCCTGCTTTCCTTGTCAATCATCTTTAGTAATTTCTATACATCTTGCCAAATCTTATTTTGCTATAAAAATACCTAATCATTAATCTTATCTAATATCTTAACTCATTCTCTCACAGTTCCTAAACACATAACCAAACTCTAAATCTACAGTTTAACTTTTCTTCCAAATTATATCTAATTTTCAACCATACAATGATTTTTTTTTTAAATACAATTTAAATTTCTTCCACTCTTCTTCCACCGTGTCATCCCTCTGGTCACGAAGTTTCCCGGTCATCTCAGCAAGCTCCATATAGTCCATCATTTTCACCTGCCATTCTTCAATCGTCATTTCTGCCAACACGTCTTCTATTTGCCTTCCTCGCAACTCCACCAGATCTAACTCTCTGATCAGGGAGCAGAGAAGCAGGAAGAAGAGAAGAAGAAGAGTTTGGATTTGATATCCCGCTTTTCACTACCCGAAGGAGTCTCAAAGCGGCTAACATTCTCCTTTCCCTTCCTCCCCCACAACAAACACTCTGTGAGGTGAGTGGGGCTGAGAGACTTCAGAGAAGTGTGACTAGCCCAAGGTCACCCAGCAGCTGCATGTGGAGGAGCGGAGACGCGAACCCGGTTCCCCAGATAACGAGTCTGCCGCTCTTAACCACTACACCACACTGGCTCTCAACATCATCGCTGTTCCAAGAAGACCATGGTACCATTATCAGTAAACGTAGACTTATCCAACAACACCAGATGTTTTGTTGCAGGCCCTGTGTTGCCCAAATTTCAACCACCTGACTTAGGAGGATGAACAGCAATGCCTGTTAGAGTTGTGACGCTTGCAGCTTGCACTGCAGCCACCGTCAATGTCTAGAAGAAGCCTTGCCAAGTGGGTCTGTTCCATTTCCTGGAGGGGCTTTGTAGAATGGTGTGGCTGGTGCAAGAAGGTCTCACGGTCTTTAATTGTGGCTGCTGTGTTGGACATCCTTGAAGCAAGCTTAAAAGGCTGGCTTCCAACCAAACATCTTGAAAAGACAGACCTCTGAGCTCTCAAGAGTTATAGGCTGCCTTCAAGGCAAAGCCTTCTCAAAGTACCCACACATCAATAAATTGCTTCCCTCATCTCTCAACCAGCTGTTTGCCATTTTCCTACATGGAACTTAAATATAGTTCTATTAGGGTTGCCATACACCCGGAATTCCCCGGACATTTCCGGAATACTGCAGTCAGAAGCAGTGTCCGGGTGGAAATCGCTGAAAAAAAATGACCAGGAAAATCCAGACGTATGGCAACCTATGTAGGCAGTGTCGTTTTGGGCAATTTTAAAAAATAAAAATATTGCAGCCCAAGTTATATGGACCTTGGCTAGGCTCTCTAGTTGAACCTCTGAGAAGGGCTTCTCCCAGGAAATAGGATGTTTGACTGATAATGTAAACTTTCTAAAGTTGGATACCTTTTCCTCAGAAATGAATCTATATATTTGCCATAAGATGGATAATGACATTGTTAATTCTTCATCCCCCATGAACTCCTTCTGTCCTCAGCCTAGCAGTGAAACATATAGGACCCTGAAGAAGCATCTCTTAACTAAAGATAGAAGAGACATATGATCCAGCTTACCAATTTGGTAAGGCAAACTTACCAAATTTCTGTTTCTGAAACAATATGTGAACAAAATTACAGTGATCTTTTGAAATTGGCATTTCTCTGAATTTTGCAGTGAAGTCCTGCAGCCAAGGAAGGTGTTCAGAACTGCATATACTAGGATAAAATGTGCATTTAAAATCATCTATTACTTCTCTGAGCAATTGTGTACTGCTTATCTGCAGTAGTTTCTAAGGAGTTAAAGCAAAGATACCGTACAAAAAACAAAAATGTATATATTAGGCCAAATTGCATACAGATACATGTATATGAGGGACGCGGGTGGCACTGTGGGTTAAACCACAGAGCCTAGGGCTTGCTGGCTCCAATATTTTGGCCACCTCATGAGAAGAGAAGACTCCCTGGAAAAGACCCTGATGTTGGGAAAGATGGAGGGCACAAGGAGAAGGGGACGACAGAGGATGAGATGGTTGGACAGTGTTCTCGAAGCGACTGGCATGAGTCTGACCAAACTGACGGAGGCAGTGGAAGACAAGAGTGCCTGGCGTGCTCTGGTCCATGGGATCACAAAGAGTCGGACACGACTAAACAGCTAAACAACAACAAGATGTGCATTTGTTGCTCTACAAAGGAACACTGGAAAGTTGCCTTATACTGAGTCAGATCATTGGTCCATCTAGTGTTGTCTACACTGACTGGCAGCAATGCTCCAGGATTTCAGGCTGAAGTCTCTCCCAAAAGTACCTAGTGATGCCGGGGATTGAACCTGGGACCTTCTCCTTGCACTGCAGATGCTCTACCACCGAGCTATGGCCTCTCCTCTACCCACTTTTGGCTTTTATCCCACCCACCACTGGCATGCAGCCTCTGGAAGGTTGCCTAGAAGGGAATGTGACCCTTTGGCCCTCAGAAAGAAGAAGGTCCACTGTCCCTGCTCTAGAGGGTCTATATTTGTTCTTGGAGCCTCACGTTGCTCCATTGCTCAGAGACCTCTTGGAAGGCCCTTTGGTGCTTTCGCCAGGTAGGGTTGGTTGGTGGTTGTCTTGGGACGGAGCCAGAGCTGCCAGCTTGAGAGGGCAGTGTGTGTGTGTGTGTGTGTGTGTGTGTGTTGCGTGTGTGACATCAGGAGGTTGGGAGGAGCTGGGGCAGAGACAAATGTGGCAGCAGTGTGGCTTCAAGGGCCAGTGGCTCCTCCTCCTCCTCCTCCTGCCACCGCCTTCCCTGCTCCTTCCCCTAGGTGTCAGGAGGAGAAGGAGCCAAACACTGAAGCCATGTTGTGCTTCCCTCTGTGCTTGGCCTCCTCTGCTCCTTGATTTTGGGCCCCATGGCCTCCCCCCAAGCAATATTGGGGATCCAAAATGGCTTGGCCTCCTTGAGTTGTCACTCCTGGACAGAGCCCTGTTTTGGCTTCTCAGAATTGGCAAGAATGATCTCCATTGACCCAGAACAACAACAACAACAACAACAACAACAACAACAACAACAACAACCACTTATTTATACCCCACCCATCTGTTTTGGTTTCCCCAGCCACTCTGGGTGGCTCCCAACAGAATATTAAAAACTTTTATGATAAAAGATCAAACATTTAAAACTTCCCTAAACAGGGCCGCCTTCTAAAAGTCAGATAGTTGTTTATTTCCTTGACACCTGATGGGAAGGCATTCTACAGGGCTGGCGCCACTACCGAGAAGGCCCTCTGCCTGGTTCCCTGTAACCTCACTTCTCGCAGTGAGGGAACTGCCCGAAGGCCCTCGGCACTGGACCTCAGTGTCTGGGCTGAACGATGGGGGTGGAGACGCTTCTTCAGGTATACTGGGCCAAGGCTATTTAGGGCTTTAAAAGTCAGCACCAACACTTTGAATTGTGCTCGGAAACGTACTGGGAGCCAACGCAGGTCTTTCAGGACCAGGATTAAATGTCCCTCAGACAGTGGCAGAGGAAGGGAGTGCAGGAGGTGCAGGCCACCCCAGGTGTGGTCTCTGAGGGGGGTGTGTGTGACAAAATGAGAAAAATATGAGTTTTTTTAAAACGGGCTCACGAAATTTTGTAGTTCAGTCAACAAACGTAACGAAACGCGGCTGGCACTGGGCGCCACACCCAGAGGCCAGCACTTACCTGCAGTGTGCCTGAGCCAAGCGTCTCTCCTGGGTGTAACATGGTGGCTTGGGTGCCTGTAGGCTCCGCGCTGCCTGAAATGGCAGCATGGGACTTGCATCTGCCCACCGCCTCTCCCTCAGCCACCTTACGGCTGAGGGGGAGGCAGCGGAGAGGCTCCATGCAGTGTGCCCTGCTCCCATGGGCAGCACACCCCACACCTGGCTGCAGGACGCACACACCGCACCTGGCACCTGAGCAGCTAGCTATGCCGCTGCCCTCAGGTACCTCAAATGTTTAATTAGACTGCATTCTCTCTTCCACCTCTCTCTTTTGTACAGTGGTACCTCTGGTTACGTACTTAATTCGTTCCGGACGTCTGTTCTTAACCTGAAACTGTTCTTAACCTGAAGCACCACTTTAGCTAATGGGGCCTCCCGCTGCCGCTGTGCCGCCAGAGCACGATTTCTGTTCTTATCCTGAAGCAAAGTCCTTAACCTGAAGCGTTATTTCTGGGTTAACGGAGTATGTAACCTGAAGCATATGTAACCTGAAGCATATGTAACCCGAGGTACCACTGTATGCCCCACACTGGCTTTTGACCTTCTTCATTTCCACCACCCCCATCAAAAGCATGAATTTGAAGCTTGTGAAGAACTTCCCACCTTTATTTTGATTTATTCTGATATTAAAGAAGGTGCTCCTTGGGCAAATGGAGAGCGAAGAAGAAATCAAAGCCAGTTTAGAGAAGTGAACATTCTTTTTCTTTCTTTTTTCTTTTTAGAAGTGAAGATGGGTATGGCGGTGAGGGTGGGGGGGTGGGGGAGTTGGAGGCAAACATATGGTTTAAATGCTCCAGCCTATTTCAGATCAAGCTGGGAGAGTTGAGAACGGTTGGTTCAGAGATCCAGTTCACTGCTCATTCCTACTGTGCTCGCCTGCTAATTGCATCCCATGTTTGTCAATCAAATATTTGCAATTAACAAAAATATTCCCTTAAGAGACATATAACAGAGGCTGGCTAAGCAGCCATCGCACTGCTATTAGAGTCGGCACCGAAAGAGGAGGGGGGGGGGGAGAAATCCCACAGTGATAGAAGTTCATAAAAATATTCTGTTGCTGATGACACTTCCTGAAATTTCCAGTCAAAACATTAACAAGCAGACTAAGAGAGCGTGGGGGCTTGTCAAAAGGATGGTTTTCCGAGGAAGAGAAACTTTGATCTTGGCGTTTCTGACCCGTCTTCCACCTCGGAAGCTTCGTTCTCAGAGAATGTCTAGTGGTTTATTCGTATCCCCCACACCCACACACACAAACTCGGTGTTTCCATTGCTCAAGGACAAGTGTTGGCTGAGCTTTCTTTTCATTTAACTAATGTCATGAAGCCCATCCTCAGCGTAACAAACGCAACCGCGTATTCGGTTTCAAGTCAGACCTGAAGGGAGGAGGCCAGAATAATTAGACTGATGTTCAGTTGAAAGGGAAGAAGAAGAAGAAGAAGAAGAAGAAGAAGAAGAAGAAGAAGAAGAAGAAGAAGAAGAGTTTGGATTTGATATCCCGCTTTATCACTACCCAAAGGAGTCTCAAAGCGGCTAACATTCTCCTTTCCCTTCCTCCCCCACAACAAACACTCTGTGAGGTGAGTGGGGCTGAGAGACTTCAGAGAGGTGTGACTAGCCCAAGGTCACCCAGCAGCTGCATGTGGAGGAGCGGGGACGCGAACCCGGTTCCCCAGATTACGAGTCTACCGCTCTTAACCACTACACCACACTGGCTGGGAAGCAATAGTTCCATTATTATTATTATTATTATTATTATTATTATTATTATTATTATTATTATTATTATTATATATACGCACAAGCACAGAACAGATGTGCACTCATACATTATCTCATAAACTATACATTAAAAAAACAGATATAACAACTCAAATACGAATATTCCCTTACCCCTCCACCCTCTTTAACTTTCACCCCCTTCCACCACCCTCCACCCCACCCAGTGCAAAACTCCCAATCTGCTCTGCTGTAATTTCTTCTATTTCCCCCCACTCTTTTCTTTTTGCATATTTTTCATTCTGATATTTATAATCTCATATCTTAACATTCCTTTTATTTTTTCCATTCTTTTTAGCTCTATCACGAGACTTGTCTTACTCTGATAGGAGTTCGGGCTTTTCAATATATCTTCCTATGTATTCGCTAAAGGCCTTCCATTCTTTTTTCAGTTTTATCTTTTGAGGCCCCTCCAATCCTCCCTGCTGTTCTTGTCCAATAATGATATTCTGTTAATTTGGTAAGCCAATCTGTTTCTGTTGGGATCACACAGCTTTTCCAATTCTTTGCGACAAGTATCCTTGCAGTCACTGTTGCATGTAGATAAAGCACTTTATCCACTTCCGGTGTAATGCCCAGTAGAAAGCCCTCAGGGGTTTTCTTGAAGGAGTATCTCAACATTTTCTTCATTTCGTTATAAACTATCTCCCAGAATGGTTTAATAGCCGGGCAGCTCCACCAAATGTGGAATAGAGTGCCTATTGTTGAGCTGCATTTCCAGCATATATTACTACAGCTCTTGTTAATTTCTGCTATTCTGGGAAGCAATGGTTCCTAAACAGCCAGGGAGGGGGGCAAGTAATTTGCAGAGGACTGGAGAGTTTCCATGTGCAACTACAAATGCTTTCAGAACTCAGTGTTGGATCTAAAGACACACGTTTTGGGGTGTTGCACAAGTAACAAGAGAGAAATACACATGGCCCCATTTTAGCAGGAGGCTGGGGCTGTGCTCTGCAATGCCCTCCACTGCCTGCCTCCCACCCAAATGCAGCTTTCAGAACTCTTGGGTGGGTGCCATCCTGACCCGGCAATTTGTCCGTTTTGATTTTGCCTTTTTACTACACAGTCCTTGACTTGCTAGGATTGTCCCTGTGACTGATGCAGGCAGGCCCGATGTTTCTCAAACCTGGGTTCCCAGCTGTTGCTGGACTACAACTCCCATCATCCCTGACCACTGGCCCCGCTGGCCAGGGATGATGGGAGTTGTAGTCCAACAACAGCTAGGGACCCAAGCGGGAGAAACACAGCAGGAAGCCTTCTTTTCCCTCTCAATTATTTGCATTGGTGGTGGTGGTGACGATAACGATTTATTACTTGTACCCTCCACGTGTGTCTGGGTTCTGCCCGAACACTGAGATCCAACACCCAGGGCCTTTTGGCGGTTCCCTCACTGCGAGAAGCAAAGCTAAAGGGAACCAGGCAGAGGGCCTTCTCGGTAGTGGCGCCCGCCCTATGGAATGCCCTCCCCTCTCATGCCAAAGAGATAAACAACTACCATACATACAGAAGACATATGAAGGCAGCCCTGTTCAGGGAAGTTTTTAATGTGTGATATTTTCATGTATTTTAATCTCTGTTGGAAGCCGCCCAGAGTGGCTGGGGAAACCCAGCCAGATGGGCAGGGTACAGATAATAAATTATTGCTATTGTTATTATTATGGGTTGCCACAGCCACAATGATGTTCATACCTGATTGGCTCTGTATCATCGCAATGTTTCTCCATTCACTACATGACCCCCAATTGACTGGGAAGGTACTTTCAATTAAACTTGCCAGAAGAGGACAGCGTCACCGGAAGAATTTAAGCGTGGCGCAAGAGCAAAAGAGCGGGGAAAGTGACGGCGCAAAGGCTTAAAATTCAGCGAATGTTCTCACAGTAGCGAGGCCTGGGGAAAGTCTTTCAACCTCTTCCAAAGCACCACTTCCAACATGAGCGTTCGGCGCAGCCTTAGCTCAGCTAACCTGAGGGCTCAGCAAAACAGCCGCAAACAAAACAGGCAGCAGAATGGCTCCCCCCCCTCTAATTCCACAGCAAAAACAAGGATGATGCTGGAACCGGCACTTTTGAGCCCTGTGAGGGGGGTGGGGGTGTAAATCCAGCCATCCCCTTGATTGTCTGTCCCTTTATCATGAAAGGAAGCAAAATCCCATCCCGGAATTTGTAAGCGCATGGAGGACAAAGAGGCAGGGCAGCTGCACGGGAGCCTTTTCCCACAGATAACCGTCCGAGTGGCCAGTCATGGGCTCACACGCCACCGCAAAACAAAGGGGAGGTATAGTTTGGCATCGGTGCCGCGCAGCTGCCTAGGTAGCCTTCCACATGGCCATTGGTGTGCGCGTGCAAAAACGGATGAGATAAAAGGGAAATTGGAAAGCTGGTCAACGTAGATAGCAATGAAAACAAGGCTGGGCTGATCCGGCATCCAAATAAGGATGTGATGGGGACGTCCAGAATTGGAAAGGCAAGCTCACCGGGCCTTACAGAAGCATCTGCTGATTGATTTGGGTCGGATCTCTTGCAGAATTCTCTCATCCAAATGGAGAACTTACATGGCGTGTGTGCATTCTTGATTGTCCTTTCCTCCACTCCTTTGTTCGTTTCGTTTTCGTTCAGTGTTTCATATCCTGTACTCTGGGTCTAAGAGGATCTCGGAGCTGCTAATCTCATGTCTAACGATACAATGAAATGAGCAACGTGGATGCAACTAATAAAGTTGGGAGCCAGCCCGCAATTGAAGGCAGATGAGTTTGTTTCATAAAAGGCACCTGAGAATTCCTGTCGGGAGAAAGAAATCCAGGAGGAAGGTGTCACTTGCTGAGGCAACAGAGACGAAAGGGCCATAGCTCAGGGGTAAAAGCATCTTCTTTCTGCGCAGAAATTCACAGGTTCAATCCCCGGCATCTCCAGGTAGGTGTGGGAGCAGGGTCCCCAACATTTTTTCATGGAAGTGCCTCCCAATGTTAAAAACATGGCTTCAGTGTCCAGCTCCTTCTCCCCCTCTTCCTACCATAGGGGAAGGAGTGGGGCAACAGCCACTGGCCAATGGCGGTGACTTCAGAAGGAGGAGAAGCCACACTGTTGTCATGTTCCACTCTGCCCCCTGGCTCCTCCAATGTCCTGACATGACATTGGGACGCCATGCACACTCAACGTCATGCACAAAACGTCATGCTGCCCCTCAATCTCCCTCACAAGTTGGCGCCTTTGTCTGGGAGAGTTCCCTGCTGCCAACTATGGTAAACAATACTGAGCTAGATAGACCCAATGGCCCAGCTAAGATATATAAAGCAGACTCCTGTAGATTCTCTCTCCCTGCCACACAAATAATATGAGACCCCCGATAATTGCTGGCAAAGGGATGGGGCATTTCAAAGGATTTACATTTACAACCGTATTTATCCTAACAATATTCAAATGCAAGTTCGCTGCAGAATGCAGATAAGCAATCAAAATCAGCAAATCGTGTCCATTCCAGTAATCAATGCAATATGATAATACTCGAACAACAGTTCGCTTTTCTAGAATCAATGGCATTTCTAGAATCCAACGCCATATTAACATCCTTTTGTCCAGCTATGGTTGTTCCAGGTCAGGATGAGAGGACCTTGCACCTGAAAGGGGACTTAATGGTCCGTAAAGGAGTCAGTGTGCTTAACTCAGCTGCATGAGTCAAGCAGAATATGCTGGCTTCCTTGCAGGAGAGGCTCCAAACAGAACAGAAAATGGTTCTGGGGTAATGAATGATTCTGCGGTAAGGAAGTCCTAAGGAAGGAACTTCTGCCTTCCAGAGTCAGCTATGTTAGGTTTTCTCTACTTTCAAAGAATTCCTGCATTTGATGGGATGTCTGGACCTATTAGCAGACTGTGATAGATCCATCTTATCCCATTTTCTCACCCCCCATTACACACAAACCGAGCCCTAATTAATTTAAGACACGCCTTTCCAAAGCTTGGTTGTTCCCATGTGCTACAGTTTTTGTTTTTTTTAAATGGCTAATTTATTGCCCAACAGCAATTTTATGGCTACTTGAACTTTTATTTATTTGTTTATTAAATTTGTAAACCGCCCTTCATCTGAAAATCGCAGGGAGGATAGTAGCATAAAAAATACAAAATGAGAACACAAAACATATAATAGAACAAAAACAAACCAATAACCGTCCTGCCACAAACACATTTAAAAGGCCATGGAATGTTAATCAGCCAGAGGCCTGGATCTAGAGAAACGTTTTCTCCTGGCACCTAAAGTTATGTAATGAAGGCACCAGGCGAGCCTCCCTGGGCAGAGCATTCCACAAATGGGGAGCCACCACAGAAAAGGCCTGTTCTCTTGTTGCCACACTCCAGCACTCTTGTGAAAGAGGCACATGATCACAGGGTCTGAGTTGATTCATATCGGGAAAGGCGTTCCTTGAAGTATTGCGATCCTGAGCCACATAATAACTTAATTGGGAGTTTAGGATTTTGTTGGGCAGAGTGGGGTGCCCTCTCCAGTGGCAGAGGAAGCCTGTCAGTGTCAGGTACCTGGGGCAGCGTGCCCAGGGGCGGGGCGAACCACCCATAGGGGTGGGGCGCGGTTCCCATAGGGGCAGGGCATGCAGCGGGGCCTCAGCCGCCCTACAGCTGGGGGAGGCAGTGGGTGGACAGCGTGAAGCCTGTCGGGTGCCGAGACGTGTGGCTCATGCACGCTGCAGGCCCCACGGTGATGACTGCTGCCCGCTATTTTGTCAACCCTGTCAGGGTGACACCTGGGGAGGACCGGACCCCCACACCCCCCTTCGTACGCCCCTGGCCCTCTCCTCCTCACCCTGCTGTTGATCTCACATGTCTTCTTTCTGCTGTGCTGGCAATGTACTATCCTATATTTACAGGTCTTGAGCCCTGCAAGTTCCCCTTCCTGGTAAAGTGAGGTTGGTGGCCTAGTGACCTTTTTGGTTGTGGTGCCCCACTTACGGAATGCCCTCTTCTTCCAGAGAGTTTCATGTGATGTCTATAGAGCCAGTGTGGTGTAGTGGTTAAGAGTGGTATACTCATAATCTGGGGAACCGGGTTCGTGTCTCCACTCCTCCACATGCAGCTGCTGGGTGACCTTGGGCTAGTCACACTTCTTTGAAGTCTCTCAGCCCCACTCACCTTACAGAGTGTTTGTTGTGGGGGAGGAAGGGAAAGGAGAATGTTAGCCGCTTTGAGACTCCTTCAGGTAATGAAAAGCGGGATATCAAATCCAAATTCTTCTTCTATAATGGTGGGCCCTTTGTGACCAAGGAAAATCCTTTTTATTCTCCAAAAACTTTTAGGTATGCTGTTGTATATTTGTGTTGCATTGTAGATTCTGAACACTCATCTCTCCCCCCCCCATGCTGATTCAATATTGATTTTATGCTCCTTGTGCTGGCTTTAAGATTGACCGTCTGCTGATTTTTCTGTGGTTGGGTGTTGATATTGTGTTGCTACTGTTTTCAGATTCCTCCCCCTACACACACACCCTCTTCATGGTCTGTTTGTACTTGTTGAGGAAACCACCCAGAGGTCTTGATTTTGTGGGGTGCTATAGGAACGTCACAAATGAAATGAAGCAAATAATATGCCATGCACTCATTGAGCAGGAAGAAGGACAGATCAGACAGGAAAGACATTTGGAAAGTAACATTCTGCACCCCACATGCACTCACCACCCACATCTTCTCCCTGGAAGATGTAGCCAGCCCAGTAGGACTCTCTATTGCTAGACCTTCTTACTGCTGCTTCTTCCTCCTCCCCAACACCTGCTTCTTCTTCCTGCCACATGCCCATCCCCAGACCACTCTGCAGTGATCCCGAACTGCCTTTCCCAACTCAGGCACAGCCCAGATCCCTTGCATCCGGCTGATTCGATTTGGGAATATGCTGCATAGCCCTACCATTTAGAACCTGATCTTGGGAGACAATGGAGGGGTGTGCCTTTGTGAGTGGCATCAATCTGCTGGAGAGTTACAGCTGCTGCTGTGGCTGTAGAGGCCGATACAGGAGAGACATGTTTTGTTCCAGCTGGGGCAGATGAAGAGACCCACTTGTGCTGCTACAGATGCAGCATGGCATATCTTCTCTCTGCGTTCCTCCCAGCGGTCATTCCTTCTCTGGTCACTGCTGTGGATACATAGCCTGTCTCCAGGCACCGCAATCATCTGCAAGGCAGGGTTGGTGTTGCCACTGGTTTTGTGACTCCTATTATTACAAACAGCTGGAGATTTTTTTAAAGCATCCTAATCTTCATTAGTATACATATTTCCATTAAATATTATTTCAGGATATGCATGCCACACCATTTCCACGAATGGCTTCATTCCAGAAATGTTTTAAACGTTGCCTTGTAAAAGTCTCAGAATTCCTCCTTTGCTTTCTTCTGAACAGGTATGTCCAATTTGGACCTTAAATTTTACTTGAGGGGGACATTTGGTGGCAATTCAGCCTGGTTTTCTGAACTTCTACCACATTGCAAAAGGGTGGTGAAGACTGACCAGCGATTTCAGCTCTTGAATTCAGTGACATATCCAAGTCACTGAAGCCCCCCCCCCCTCCCATCAATGCTGGCTGCAAAATGGCATGTTTAATAAAACAAAATAAATAACATAAAAGGAAAGGAAAGGAAAGGCATTTTCATCACACTTGCAAAGTTTGCCAGTAACGTGTCAAGAATGTCTATAGCAAGTGTGTATGGGATGGAGAATGCAAAGACTAACATAAGAAATCTTTTCGTATGAACAAATATTATGTGAAAATAAAAGGGAGAGTCTAAAGGAGAATTAGCAATTTGTTTAGCCAGATGAAATACTAGGCCAGCTGAGATCAGCACTTAAATGTTTTGGAGGTCTTCTCTAACCTCAAAGGTATGCTATTTGCCCCCTGCTTTTTACTGTAACTTTTCATTTCTGCAAATTGGACATGTTTATAGCCATCACACCTTTCCCTTGAACTTCATTTGCAGTTTCCTGCATGTAAAGTGTTGGCAAGGGGCGTATATATATTTTCTAGTGAAATGATTAAGAAACTAGAATGAAGTCACCATTCCTTACCAAGCGGGGTGGGGGTGGGGGTGGGGGGGAATCACTTAAGGAAATAATCAAACAAAAATGTCTCTTAAACATATTGGAAAGCCACCAAAACTACAGAGTCAAAATGTGTTGGATTAATCACCAAGACTATTAATACAATGCTAGCTCTGAATCATGATACCAGGGCAGAAATGTGGCCTCTTCAAAAATCTCACCTTTTATTTTCAAAAATAAGGCATAGAATTCGCCTTATTGTTGGATACAAAGCCAAGGCAATTCTATTCAATAATTGGAAGAGAATCACAGTATTATGCAGCTCCTTTTGGAGTGTAACATTATGGGATATCAGGTGGGAAAAATTAACAACAACAACCACCTCCTGTCCTTCAAAAGCAGGTCCTGAATTTCAAATTCAGTATTAAAAAGCCGTTAGAACAAATTACAGTCACAGGAATGGGGTGGGCCCTAAAAACATGACCCTCCTGTCTAAGGACAGGAGAAACAGGTGTGTCTTCAGCAGGGACCAAAAAGTATGTATTGAAGGTTCCAGGCACAACTCTGTGGAAAAGCAATTCCGCCATTTAGGGGCTGCCACCACAATGAAGCCCTCTTGGCCATCTCCCCCCTGAACCTCTGGGGGTTGTGGAACAATGAAAAGGGCCCCCTTTGCCGATCTTAACACCTGAGAAGGGTAGCAGATGTTAGGATTTTTATATATCCTTTGCTGCTTCATCAGGACTGTTATGATTAGTGTAAATCACATTGAGTGTCTGAGAGAGTGTGGGAACAGAAGTCTGTCTTATCTCTTCCGCTGAAGTGTTGTTATTGTATGGTTTAGTTTCATTTCTGCCATGTCGCAGTTTGTACTCTTGTTCGGAGAACACAGACGTGATTATGGAGTTTCTGTATATAGACTGTAAATAAAGTAGTTTAGAACTACAGATGAGTCCTTCTTGTTGTTGCGTGATGCTAGAAGACCTGTGTGCTCTTTTCATAAGAAAAGGGTCGCAGACTACTGGCGCTCTGGAGTGAAGGGACATGCCAACAGTAGATGCCATAAAAAACTACTGTTTGGCCAGTTTGTATGTAAGTTGTTGATATTTCCCATATATACAAAACAAGTTGAGATTGTTAATTTGGGGTTCTCATCAGCTGTATGCCATAATCATCACAATTATAACAAATAAAGGCTTGATATATCTCACTTTGCATGTCATGAGTCTATCTCATATATTAATTTCGCCTTTTAAGTTGAATTAGAAAGAAATGAACCTTTCCACGATATTCTAATTTTTCGAGTTTCACCTGTAAATGGAGCCTGACAATGTTTACTCAGAAGTACGTCCCACTGTATTCAATGGAGCTTACTCCCAGGTAACTAGGTAAAGACTGGGCAGCTTTATGCTACAACCCTAAGCATTTTTACTCAGAAGTAAGTTCCATTAATAGGATTTAGTTTCTGGTATGTTCCTGATCATCGTCACAATTCTTCTTCTTCTTCTTCTTCTTCTTCTTCTTCTTCTTCTTCTTCTTCTTCCTCTTCCTCTTCCTCTTCTTCCTCTTCCTCTTCCTCTTCTTCCCTGCCTTTCCCCTTGACAGGGACTCAAGGCAACTTACAGATAAAATTCCATTCCATTCCATTCATCTGTGGAAAGTGTTGTACGCAGTCCCTTTTCCTTGCACCTTTTTTCTTTACAACGATCCTGTGAGGTTGGTTCAGGTTGTAATTGGCTCAAGGTGACCAATGTCGATGTGTCAATGGTGTCTATGTGTGTCAGAAGATCAGAGGCAGGAGAAGCTTCCTGATGTAGAATAGGGTGTGGCGTTAACATATGAGAGCGATGGAGGTGAAATAGTTACCCAATCAGAACCCGGGGGGTGGAGTCAGAGGGACTATAAAACCAGCTCTGGGAGAGGCGAGAGGAGTTCGTTGGTGGGTTGGGTGGCTGGTTGGAGTGGGAGTGAATTGAGAGTCTGTGGGTAGGTTGAGTTAGTGTAGCAGAATATGCTGTGTCAGGCGCAGTTTGGAGCTAAGAAGACAAGTAAAAAGTGAGAGCAGGGAGAGGAAGTTATAGGTCTGGATAGGCACCCCATGATTGTAATTGACTGAGATTATTTATGAAACCACACGCTTGTTAAACTACAATAAATAAATAAACAGAAGTTTTATGTTACAATTTAACCCTGACTGGACTCAGTATTTTATCAGGTAGGGCCTGGTTGGTGGCAGCGAGAAATAAAGTGGTGGCACAGGGATCAATAGACGTCGAAACGTCCGGGGACCCTGTGTGATCGCCACATGTTGTTGTTGTTGTTGTTCAGTCGTTCAGTTGTGTCCGACTCTTCGTGACCCCATGGACCAGAGCACGCCAGGCACGCCTATCCTTCACTGCCTCTCGCAGTTTGGCCAAACTCATGTTGGTAGCTGTGAGAACACTGTCCAACCATCTCGTCTTCTGTCATCCCCTTCTCCTTGTGCCCTCCACCTTTCCCAACATCAGGGTCTTTTCCAGGGAGTCTTCCCTTCTCATGAGGTGGCCAAAGTACTGGAGCCTCAACTTCAGGATCTGTCCTTCTAGTGAGCACTCAGGGCCGATTTCTTTGTGAATGGATAGGTTTGATCTTCTTGCAGTCCATGGGACTCTCAAGATCCATGGGACTCTCAAGATCGCCACATAGGGTGGCCAAATGTTGGAGGGTATGGCATAGCAAGACCACGAGGGGCAATCAAAGGAACGGAGTGTTGCAGCCTTCAAAAAGGCTGATGAATCTGCCTCACTTCAAAATATCATTAACACCAGTAACACATTTGACCGAGTCTGATTCTAAGGTGTGTGTGTGTGTGTGTGTGTGTGAGAGAGAGAGAGAGAGAGAGAGAGAGAGAGAGCGCTGCTGATTAAGACCTTTGATATAATGCTTTAAACGCTTAACAAAGGCATCTTCTCCAGCGAAGAGCAACTGCAGACACAAATTGCCCCCGTTCCTGCACCTTTTTCACAAAAATCAATAGTAAAGGAGTAGCCGCTTTAACTCTCCCATAGACCACGTAAGGAGGGAGAAGGAGAAGAAAACCACAGCCGTGCTTAGGAGAGTTTAGGTCAATAAGGAATCGATACTGTGGTTGAATTTGCAGAAAGATAAAAGACTTCAAACTCGCAACTGTGGTGCCCTATTGTTTCTCTCTGATTCTGAAAAGAAGCTGGAGTATTCTCCCTCTAAGCAGCCATGTATTTAGGGTGCGTGGAAAGTAAGAGAGAGGTCACCCAAGACTGCATATGGCTGCAGCGTTTGTAGGCGAGGGCTTTCTGATCCAGCACCCGAGAGCTTGTCAATTACAGGGAGGCAGGCCAGGATTGCAATGCAGAGACTCTGAGACACCAGCAAAAGCCGAAAGGAGTTTCTAATGAGGCTGGGAAAAAAGAAGCCTACCTCGTTCATTAACTACGGAGCCGCTGCCTAGCAAGCCAGTGTCATGGAATGGGGGGAGCAGCCTTCCCCAACCCAGTGCCCCCCCCCCGATGCTTTATTTGACCAGGGGGTTATGAGCCATTTTCAGTCCAAACTCCACATTCCCTTATGGGTAACCTTTGCGGGGGGGGGGGGGAGCACATGGCAACAACGGTGGGGCTAGACGAGAAAGAGTGGGAAGAGCAACTGGTGAAATTCTTCCCTCTGTAGAGCAGGTTACAGCAGCTGCAAAGATGTCTATTCACATCTACACACCTCTCTGTTCTCCACTGAGGAGAGCAAGAGGCATCATCGTTCATAGAATTGTTGACTTAGAAGGGACCTCAAGAGTCATTTAGTCCAACCCCCTGCATGGCAGGAATTTCAGCTAAAGCAGCAATGTCAGGGGGACATCCAACCTCTGCTTTAAAACCTTCACTTCCCCAGGGAGTCTGTTCCACTGCCAAACAGGTCATCTTCTTCTTCTTCTTCTTCTTCTTCTTCTTCTTCTTCTTCTTCTTCTTCTTCTTCTTCAGAGCCAGTGTGGTGTAGTGGTTAAGAGTGGTATACTCGTAATCTGGGGAACTGGGTTTGCGTCCCCGCTCCTCCACATGCAGCTGCTGGGTGACCTTGGGCTAGCCACACTTCTCAGAAGTCTCTCAGCCCCACTCACCTCACAGAGTGTTTGTTGTGGGGGAGGAAGGGAAAGGAGAATGTTAGCCGCTCCCATAATTTTGCCACAATCCCATGACTGTACTGTTTTTAACTGTAACCCATCCTCCGACCTGATTTTGAAGGGTGGGTAATAGTTTGAAATCCCCATCTTCATCTTAAATATTTGGGGGAATTCAAGGGGACAAAGTTGAGTTTCCGTACGATTTTTGAAATTTCCAGGAGATTGAATACTTTAGTTTAGGGAAGACCAGAAAAGAAGGTGGCAACCTTGCAAATCTTATTTATTTCATAAAATTTATATACTGCTTGGCTGCAAACAACAGCAGCAACAACAACTCCTCTCAAAGAGGTTTATAAAAAGGATAAAAAATAACATAATCAGGAAAAACAGCTATTAAAACATTCAGAAAAAAAATATTTAAAATCAATGATAAACTAAAAGCACACATCAACGTTTTACCCCTCTCAGTAAAGGTAAAGGGACCCCTGACCACTAGGTCCAGTCATGGACGACTCTGGGATTGTGGCGCTCATCTCGCTTTACTGGCCGAGGGAGCTGGCATACAGCTTCCGGGCCATGTGGCCAGCATGACTAAGCTCCTTCTGGCGAACCAGAGCAGCGCACAGAAACACCATTTACCTTCCCGCCGGAGCGGTACCTATTTATCTACTTGCACTTTGAGGTGCTTTCGAACTGCTAGGTGGGCAGGAGCAGGGACCGAGCAACGGGAGCTCACCCCGTCGCGGGGATTCAAACCTCCGACCTTCTGATCGACAAGCCCTAGGCTCTGTGGTTTAACCCACAGCGCCACCCGTGTCATTTCTAAACAAAAATGTTTTTCGCAGGAGCTGAAAAGAGTGCAGTGTGGGTGGGTGCTGGATGTCAACAGAAATGGAATTCTGAAGTGTTGGTGCTGCCACACTAAAATATTGATTTCTTATCAAAGTTGAATGAAAATTACATGTCACCTATAACAGTCCCAGGTCTGCACTGGGGTTTATGTAAGTATTTGAAGGCTACTTAGGTCAGGCCTGCTTCATACTAAAGGGGAAAAGGTATAGTATTCCACTTGTGACTTTAGTTTTAAATGTATCTTTTGACTGGAAAACGCAAAGAAACAGTTTTCACGGGGAACGACCACCAAGCAACGGATTCTCAGGGTCTCTGAGCATCTGGCTTCCTTTGTCAAGTATATTGTTCGTATTTCCAGCTTAACTGGAGGTCAACGATGGCGTTTCCAAGTTTTGTTGGACTGCATTTGAACCCTCCAGTGGAAAGAGAGAGAGAAATATATGGTGTTTCCAGGAAGTAAATATCTAGCAATCACAAACGTACAACTTAGATATTGTTCTTCCTCGTTTTTTCTGGGTGCTATGTTTCATTTGAAAGCCCTGCAACCACTACAATATACCTGTCAAGATATTCACTAAAAATGGAAGGAAATATATATATATTATCTCAGGTGGGCTGGAGGGCTCCGATAGGAACAATTCACGAGTCTAAATCTTTCAAATGCTTCACTGTAAAGTGTCATTATAGTATAAGGGGCATATTTTAATGCACTGTGCTTTGTAGCAATACAGTGTGTGTGTGTGTGTGTGTGTGTGTGTGTGTGTGTGTGTTTATGCACTATTTTTTTTTTTAAATTAGAGAAGTGAAATACTATTATAAATTGGTTTTAGCCTATGTAGTATTTAAGGGTTGTGGGTTTTTTTTTGGGGGGGGGGTGATAATTACGGGGAAAGTTTCCTTTTTTTATAAAAAAAGGTTTTTATTAAATATTTTCTTGCGTTACAAAACAGACAAATAAGCAGAGAAAAGTACAATGGGGTGAAAAAGAGGGGAGAGCGAGTGGGAGGGAGAGAGATGGGGGTGTTGTTATTGTGTTCTGTTGCATAGTTTTGGCGTAGTGGGTTCTGTCAGCATCATGTGGATAGTTAGACACTCACACACAGAGAGAGAGAGGGGGGGAGGGGGGGAGGGAGAGAGAGAGAGAGAGAGAGAGAGAGAGAGAGAGAGAGAGAGAGAGACTGCAAGAGGTAAGGGGGTCCAGAGCTTCGTTGGTTGCATTCAGTTGGTTGCAATTAGGCTTGTTTGCATGTGTATCCCTTCCAACAGCATACAAGTCCATATGGAAATGTTTCCTTTTAACCTCATCCATGTCCTGCTATGTGTATTGTAAGATGAAGGGGCTGATTCTTCTGCGGTGTCACCAGGAGATGAATATTAGCCCCGCACCCTGATTGTGAGCTTCTCATGGGTTTCTTGTTGGGATACAGGATACTGAACTAGATGAGCGTTTGTTGTGACGCAATTTTCATATTCTTAAGTCTTTAGCCTCCTCAAAGAAATTTCAATAGAATGACACGGGTCAAATAAAGCTGAAATTAAGTGTTGTGTGTGTGTGTGTGTGTGTGTGTGTGAGAGAGAGAGAGAGAGAGAGAGATGCTACACATCAAAGTTAATGGGGGGATTAGATGCCTCCAGAATGATGAAACCTAAGACTACCCTTTTATTTTTATTAGATATCTATGCTGCGGTCTAAACCACAGAGCCTAGGGCTTGCCGATCAGAAGGTCAGTGGTTCGAATCCCCGCAATGACGGGGTGAGCTCCCGTTGCTCGGTCCCTGCTCCTACCCACCTAGCAGTTCGAAAGCACGTCAAAGTGCAAGTAGATAAATAGGTACCGCTCTGGCGGGAAGGTAAACTGCATTTCCGTGCGCTGCTCTAGTTCACCAGAAGTGGCTTAGTCATGCTGGCCACATGACCCGGAAGCTGTACACCAGCTCCCTCGGCGGGAGTGAGCCTGTTACTGTTTCTGGAACCACGTACTGTTAGACTCCCTGCCATGGCCACCAATCACCACTGGATCTATGTGCTCTCAAGAACAGAAATAAGCTACGGGCTACCACTGATGTGAGGGACATGGGTGGTGCTGTGGTCTAAACCACTGAACCTAGGGCTTGCCGATCAGAAGGTCGGCAGTTTGAATCCCTGCGATGGGGTGAGCTCCCGTTGGTCTCTCCCAGCTCCTGCCAACCTAGCAGTTCGAAAGCATGTCAAAGTGCAAGTAGATAAATAGGTACCGCTCTGGAGGGAAGGTAAACAGCATTTCTGTGTGCTGCTCTGGTTCGCCAGAAGCGGCTTTGTCATGCTGGCCACATGACCTGGAAGCTCTCTGCAGACAAACGCCGGCTCCTTCGGTCTATAGAGTTTGATGAGCGCCACAACCCCAGAGTCACCTGCGACTGGACCTAACGGTCAGGGGTCCCTTTACGTTTACCTATTCTGAATAATAATAACAACAATAACAAATAACAATAAAAATAATGTCCCTAAGGCTTCTAACCTCCTCTTTTCTAGAAGTTAGTCCCAGTGAATTCAATGGGACTAACTTCTGAGTAGGCATAGTTAGGCTTCTGTAAGGTAGCTAAAAATAAAAATTACCCACATGTGAAAGGAGACTTCTCTCACCATTGGAGGCATAGCAGGTAGATGCCCAGGGAAGATGCCCAGGGTAGATGCCCAGGGAAGTAAATGTAGTTGTACCCCTGTGTGATTGAACAATAATCATGAAGTCTACAAGCATCTTCACACTTAACCTGGGTGTAAGTCTCATTGACTCTACTCTGAGTCACTTTGGCTTCGTTCTGTTTAAGGACAGTGTTTTGCGGCAATTTTACATATTAGTGGAACTGAAGTGCTTGGAAAATGCATCTATATTTGGGGCTTATTAGCTCCAGTATGTGTGTCAGTAAAGTGGTTTTTTTTTTTTTTTTACAAGAATAGACAACGAAATGAAAGCAAGGAGAGGAAATGTATTTATACCTGGGAGAGAGTGACGTGAAAATAGAGATAAATCGAGGTTTTGGAATATCCTGCTTGCCCCCTCTTCCCACCTGTTTGGAAGGATGAAGGTAGCAGACAAGATCCATTTTCCTTCCTTTATGGATGGTGTACGGAGCATGCTGCAATTCTCTTTGCTAATACAGCCCCATTTATGGACAAAACAATTCGTCTCTCATCTAATTTTGTTTTTTTGTTTTTTTTAATGTTCTGAAATGAATCTTTGCCCAGGCCACCTGAGGGGGTATTTAATAGGGCTTCTCAATCTATTTGTGATCTGCTATTCCCAGCTCCCCAAAGTTTCCATGTTAACAGCGGAACATCTAGGGAGCCCATATGTTGTGGGATCAAGGCAGAGCCAAAGCAAGTTGGGGTGGAATTGAGAGAAAGGGAAAGAGTGAGAGATGGGGGAAGATAATGTGTTTGATTGAAATCGTGGGACAGAGCAGCACCCACAGAGACCTTCCTTCATCTTTTTCACCTGGGTGCCCAGGAACAGAGCACTCATCTCAACCTCATTTAAGTGTGACGTTCCTTCTGAGGAAAAAAAGCTCACAGTGGTGACCTTGACATTAACTGATGCTGGTAGCATCATTGCCAGCTTCGTAATTCGGTGATTTTTTTCAACTGACAGACAAAGAAAAACCCCAGTATAATTTTAACATGATTGCCAGTGTGGTGTAGTGGTTAAGAGCG
Source organism: Lacerta agilis (assembly GCF_009819535.1). Lineage (NCBI taxonomy): Eukaryota > Metazoa > Chordata > Lepidosauria > Squamata > Lacertidae > Lacerta > Lacerta agilis. Next base: position 109,575,603 of record NC_046314.1, on the reverse strand, counting down.
GTATTCCCGTAATCTGGTGAACTGGGTTCGCGTCTCCGCTCCTCCACATGCAGCTGCTGGGAGACCTTGGGCTAGTCACACTTCTTTGAAGTCTCTCAGCCCCACTCACCTCACAGAGTGTTTGTTGTGAGGGAGGAAGGGAAAGGAGATTGTGAGCCGCTTTGAGACTCCTTAGGGTAGTGATAAAGTGGGATATCAAATCCAAACTCCTCCTCCTCCTCCTCCTCCTCTTCTTCTTCTTCTTCTTCTTCTTCTTCTTCTCCTCCTCCTCCTCCTCCTCCTCCTCCTCCTCCTCCATACTAATAGCTGGAAATATGGTGTGCAGAAAGACCCCCGCAAAGGCCTTGCAATGCAAATCGAAACCTCAGATTGATTTAAACTGGATGTGACAAAACGGTTTCAAAGCAAGGCACAGCCTCAAAGTGGCACTGCAGCCAAGACAACTGCCTGGGGATCACAGAAATATAGAATCGTAGAGGTGGATGGCACCCCAAGGGTCATCTAGTCTAACCCCTTGCAATGCAGGGATCTCAGCTAAAGCATCTATGACAGATGGACATCCAACCTCTGCTTAAAAAGGAGAGTCCACCCACAAGGGTGTCAATTCCACTGTCTAATAGCTCTTATAGTCAGAAAGTTCTTCCTGATGTTTAGTTGGAATCTCAATTTTTGTAACTGGAATCCATTGGTTCGAGTCCTACTCTCCAGAGCAGGCAAACAAGCTTGTTCCCTCTTCCATGTGGCACTGCCCTTGAGATATTTGAAGATGGCTATCATATCTCCTCTCAGTATCCTCATTTCCAGGCTAAACATGCCCAGCTTTTCAGTTGAGTTTCAATGTATGGGACAACCCAACTGTACTAAGTAGAGTGGTGCTGTCTGCCTAACCTGCCTACGTATTTTTTTGCCTAATGGTAGGGCCGGCCACATGGAAGAGAAACCCTCCTGGCTACAACCTATCATTAGCATTCCACCACCTTCCACACTCTTACTGTCAGAAAGTTCTTCTGAATGTTGAGCTGGAATCTCCTTTCTTTCTAATTTGAATCCATTGGTTTGAGCCCTACCCCCCAAGCAGGTGGAAAAAAGCTCGCTCCCTCTTCCATGTGACAGCCCTTTAGATCTTTGAAGATGGCTATCATATCTCCTCTCAGTCTCCTCTTTTCCAGGCTAAACATGCTCAGCTCCTTCAACCACTCCTCATAAGGCTTGGTTTCCAGACTTTGATCATCTTGGTTGCCCTCCTGTGCATATATTCCAGCTTGCCAATATCCTTCTTAAATTTTGGTGCCCAGAATTGAACACAGTACTCCAGATGTAGTCGGACCCAAGCAGAAGATCAATGCTTGTCAACACTGGGGCTGCTTTTGGTCCATGACACCAAGACTATGACAATGATGGCTACAGCTTTGAAGAAAGTAGAGTCCTACTGTTGGTGAGAAGGACATTGGCAACTTACAGGTTCGCTCTTAGTAAGGAAAGGTTATGGATGTCCTTAAGACTGGTTGGTTGCTGGGATTTATATGGGGAGAGAGGAGAGAGAGAGAGAGAGAGAGAGAGAGAGAGAGAGAGAGAATATGCAATGCTACAAAAGGTGCAAATATGGTGTGAGATTCTGCGTATCAGGTTTTTTCCAAGCTTCAGGCTGGCTATGAATAGATCTCCCTGGAGGAGAGGAGGAATGGGAACTGTAGCTCTACATGGCGAGAGATCTTTAACTACAGTGGAATTAGTTGAAGCTGCTCGAACAATGGACATGAAAGGAAGCAATTCAAAGGACATGGAGTTGGATTCAATTTGGAAGAAGATGTGAGACTTTCAATTAGCACATTTTATGTGAGATTTAAGAAGAAAATATTCAGGAACGGTATTTATTTAGCCCGCAGCCAAAGTCCATTACTGAGAATTATTCTTAATTAGAGCCGTGTGAGGTTGGGAATACCCACTTGCGTCTCTATCGCCTCACCTACCAAAAGCGCCGTCCTCTTTGCCTGTGCCTCTGGCACTTGGGAAGAAGATGATGAAAGAATAATTTAAGTAAGATAAGTCAACCATGGGGGGGGGAGTAGAAATATTTGCTTTACTTTGTGTGTCTCATATTCATAGCGTAATCAGAAGGGCACCATCAAAGGGTCTGAGCCGAAAGGAGATGCTCCCTTTGGGGAAACCCATAAGGTCTCAGAGTGGATCCAGAAAATGGAGGCATGTCTTGCATTAGCCACAGTCAACATATGGCAGAAAGTCACCCCTCCAATGATTCTTAGTCTGCAAGGGTGATTGCCAGTCTTTGTTGTTCAGTCGTTCAGTCGTGTCCGACTCTTCATGACCCCATGGACCAGAGCACAACAGGCACGCCTATCCTTCCCCGCCTCCCACAGTTTGGCCAAACTCATGCTGGTCGCTTCGAGAACATTATCCAACCATCTCATCCTCTGGCGTCCCCTTCTCCTTGTGCCCTCCATCTTTCCCAACACCAGGGTCTTTTCCAGGGAGTCTTCTCTTCTCATGAGGTGGCCAAAGTACTGGAGCCTCAACTTCAGGATCTGTCCTTCCAGTGGGCACTCAGGGCTGATTTCTTTAAGGATGGATAAGTTTGATCTTTTTGCAGTCCATGGGACTCTCGAGAGTCTCCTCCAGCACCATAATTCAAAAGGTAGATTGCCAGTCTACCTCTAATTTAAATTTAAATTTTATATGTGTACAGTGGTACCTTGGTTCTCCAACACCTTGGTACTCAAATGCCTTGGTTCTCAAATGCTGAAAACCAGGAGTAAGTGTTCCGGTCATCGAACATTTTACGGAAGCTGAATGTCCGATGTGGCTGCCAGCTATTGTTTCCAGGACACCTGCCCCAATCAGAAGCTGCGCCTTGGTTTTCGAACATTTCAGAAGTCAAACGGACTTCCGGAACAGATTAAGTTTGGCACTTTTGCTATTTATTTTGCATTTTTGTTTTTGAGTCTTTATTTGGTTAATTTGTTCTTGTGACTGTGTGGAACCCATTTCAGCTACTCATTGATTGATTGATTGATTGATTGATTGACTGACTGATTATGTGTCTGCAGAAATGGATTAAACCCCCCTTCCAAACAATGTCTATAATCATCTACAATACTGTCTTATTTATTTTATAGTACAGTACATTGATTATTGCTTTCATTTTATGGATCAATGGTCTCGTTAGATAGTAAAATTCATGTAAATTGCTGTTTTAAGGGTTGTTTTTTAAAAGTCTGGAACAGATTAATCCGTTTTACATTACTTTCTATGAGAAAGTGTGCCTTGGTTTTGGAACAGACTTCCGGAATGGAATAAGTTTGAGAACCAAGGTACCACTGTATTCTGCTTTCCCAACAATGATGTTGAGTCCTAATCAGCTCACAATAAAAGCAAGAGGAATGGGTGCTCAACACAGCACCTTGTCCACCAGAACAAATATACTGTGAGGCAGGCAGGGATTGGGGGTGGGGAGATTCAGTGCAGTTTGCTTTTTAATGCAAAACTACCAAATTTGTGCTTCCCGGAACAATGCGCAAATGAAAAACACAGCTGTTTTGAAATCGGTTCTTCTTCAAATTTTGCAATGCAGTTCCCCAGTCCAACAACAACAACAAAAAGTTTGCAAAACTGAATATCAGGTGATATCTGCATAAAAAGCATGCATTTATCAAAAAAAAAACCATACAAATATGCATTACATTTAGACAAAATTGCTTGAAAAATGTGTGCATTAGGCTTCGGTCGAGACACTTTTTAAAAAAATTAAAACAAGATAAAATCACAAATGGTTGCAGAAATTTGCAAACTAAATTTAAGACTTGGATGGGGGTGGGGTGGGGGTGGATGAGATACAGAGAGAAACCAAAATGGGACGGTTAGGGAAATGAAGAGAAACGAAACGCAAGCAAACATTCCTAATTCAGATGACACCTTCAAGCACTGAAACCTATATTCTCTTAAACAATCAACATTTGGGTGTTCTATGATTTGCTACAGAATATAAACAAACAAACAAACAAACAAATAAAGCAAGTAAGCAAGCAAGAGTAACTTTGAGATTGAGGAAAGAATGACATTACTTTACAATTTTATCAATATAAGTTTTGATGCTTTTGAATTATGGTGCTGGAGGAGACTCTTGAGAGTCCCATGGACTGCAAGAAGATCAAACCTATCCATTCTCAAAGAAATCAGCCCTGAGTGCTCACTAGAAGGACAGATCCTGAAGTTGAGGCTCCAGTACTTTGGCCACCTCACGAGAAGAGAAGAATCCCTAGAAAAGACCCTGATGTTGGGAAAGATGGAGGGCACAAGGAGAAGGGGACGGCAGAGGATGAGATGGTTGGACAGTGTTCTCGAAGCTACTAACATGAGTTTGGCCAAACTGCGAGAGGCAGTGAAGGATAGGCGTGCCTGGCGTGCTCTGGTCCATGGGGTCACGAAGAGTCGGACACGACTGAACGACTGAACAGCAACAACAACAAGTTTTGTGCACGGAATTGTGCCAAACCAGGGCCTCAGAGCCAGGTCTCTTGATGCACACTTATTCCTTTACATTTATTTAACTGCACCACTCAGGGCAGCTTACAGCACACAAAATTTCAATGACGTTAAAGAAGAATCAATTGAAAAATAAAGACGGAGTCAGCAGCTAAAAGGATAATGCTACTAAAGTTTACTAACATTGTGTATGCAATCAAATGCCAACAGTGCCCTTCAGCTCTCTATATTGTACAAACAGGCAAAACCCTACGCCAAAGGACCAGGAATCACAAGACAGAGAAACCAGTAGGATAACCCTTCAATCTCCCGGGACATTCTATACAAGATCTCAAAGTAGCTGTCTTAATACAAAGGAATTTCAGAAATAGACTGGAAAGAGAAGTTGCCGAATTGCAACTCATTACCAAACTCAAAACCACGGAGAGACCTGGTCTGAACAAAGACATTGTATTCTTATCTCATTATACATAGACAAAGCTATCTTTAGCCATCTCACCCATTGCTTTTTCCTTTAGGACTTATTGCAGTCGTTAACAGTCATCAACAGGTTTTCCACACCCATCAGCCAATCACCCATTCCCACCACCCTTCTGAGTAATACCCCCTCCTCACTCTCTCACTATATATAAGGGTCTATTTCAGTGTATCTGAAGAAGTGTGCATGCACACGAAAGCTCATACCAAGAACAAACTTAGTTGGTCTCTAAGGTGCTACTGGAAGGATTTATTTTTTATTTTTTTATTTTGTTGCTACTAAAGGAAACATTGCTTCATAAAACAATGTGTGTCAGAATGAAACGCTTTTCCATAGCCAGTGGAAATTAGTGAGCAGGTGGGTGCAGCTACTGGAAAGGTCCTCTCTCTTATCCCACACAGAAGGGCTTGCATCCTAAGTGAGACACAGAGAAGTATGATTCCAGGCCAATGGCCCATGTTCCTCAGTATCCTATTCCTGAATGTTCACCTGAAGTAAAATGTGAAACAAACATGGGGATTCCTCAGGCAAAACATCCGAGAACGTTCTTGTGATGCCAAAGGAGTTTCAACTAGTGAATTTCCCTCAGGAGGTTGTTAAGTATAGTAGTTTAATTCACTGAAATTGTGAATGATTGTATGCACTGCTATGTGTTTAAATTCGATTTGTTGGTAACTGAATTCTAGAGAGTTCTCTAGTAGTTATCATGGGATTGGCTAACATTCACCACATAGGAGGTATCTAGTGAAGGACACACTCCATTTCATGTGAAGCAAGATGACTGTGTTTTAGAATCCACTGTGAACACTGCTAAGTTGAATAGAGTGTTGGAGTGCTGCTTCTCTGCTTGAAGGAGAGCAAAGCTGTAGGAGAAGTGGAAATCGCATAGGAGCTGCAAGGCATGGCTTAACTGAGATACAGAACGCTGAGTGCTGAGCTCTGGAAAGAGAGGAAAATACAGTCATTTGGAATTTTCAAGAAGAGACTGTAATCCCATGCTTGAACAAGCATGTGGCTGTAAATATTGTGATTTAATTCATCCATAAGCAAAGTTTTTGAAAGTTAGTCTGGACATTGGTTTACTTTCCAAAGAAGGGTGTCAGTCATATATATGATTTGAGCTTCTTAGCTGTGATTTCGCTACTCTTACATCAACAGAGTTGGGGAAGTGTCTACAAAGACACCCGCACATAACATTTTAGAAACGAGCTACCTTTTTTTGTTTCCCAGAAAGTGAGTCCCAACAGTAGAGGAACACGGTTTTAAATTCCTCCTTCAATAATTGAGAACCCAAACCAAAAATAGCCTCTTCCTTGTACTATAAAAAAAAGCTGAAAACTTTCTGCAAAAACCATTTGGAGAGGGTGCGAGTACTCCTACTGAAGAATGAGCCTATTCCCTCGGGGAACTTGGGAAATGGCAGGTCCCTTGTCTCCCTTAGCGATTTCAGCAGAAGCGTTGTAAAAGAGGTGAAGGTCAGGGGGAAGAGAAGCACTGAGCATTTTCTGTTCCATGTAAAACATAAAGGTTGCTAATATGAAGTCAGCAATGGAGCTGGTGTTAATTTTTACTCTCTCTCTCTCTCTCTTTACAGTTCTGACATCATATTCCTGCCGGGTGACTTCATGGCTTCAAAGGTGTTGCGAGGGTCAATTCTGGGCAGCTTCATAGAGCTTGCTTTTTCTCCTCTTTCCACTCTGCGAAATGAAGTTGAAGGGTGAGTTTTCGCTGCCGCCGCCGTTCAGATGAATTCTTAAGTGTTTAGTAAGTGCTAGTCCACCTTGTGAATAACACCTTGTAAAACCGTATCCCGGCCTGAAGGGGCACCTTTCAGAAGTCGGGGAGGTTAGGAATACAGTTGTAACTACAGAGACAGTCTGAGCTGAACCAGGAATGCCTTGTTTGTTTTTTCCACGGCCCCTTCATGGCTTCCTCCAGACGTCCCAACCTGACAGCTACACCTATTTATAATACCCCCCCCTTTGAGCCGACTCTGTCCACATCCATAAACATGGGCAACCAGAAAGGAACAAACAGATTCACTAATATCGAGTCACACAGCAGCAGTGTTCCCCAAACTTCGGATAACTGGAACACTTAGTCTTTGGGGGGCATACCTTTTCACTGTTCAGAAACCCAGCCGCCCTCCTCATTAGTTCTCCCCATGCCTCCAACTCACAGAGGGCGACTTGAGTGAAGTGGGGAGTCTCCTGAATCCATTGAGGGTTCCCATTTATTTTACAGCCCTTTTACAAATGAGGATCGATACCTGCAGACCCTCCAAGTGTCCCGATTTTCCAGGGACAGTTCTGGATTTACAGAAGCCCTTCTGGTTTCTTATGTCATTCATGGAATGTCCCGCTTTTCCTTAGGACATCCCCATATTCAGGGGGAGAAATGTTGGACGGTATGAGGTTATGTGACCCCCAAGCCAAGGAGATAAGTAATTGTCGAACCTTTAGAAGATATCTGAAGGCATCTCAGTATAGGGAATTGGTTTTAATGTTTAATCTTTTATTATGTGTTTATATATGTTGGAAGCTGCCCAGAGTGGCTAGGGCAACCCAGTCAGATGGGCAGGGTGTAAATATGATGATGATGATGATGATAATGATGATGATGATAGAAGAACGTCCCTATTTTCAACAGAGAAATGTTGGAGGGTGTGTAGCTGTAGGCCACAGTGGCAATGTTCCACCTCCACTGTCAGAGGCAGTATGCTGGGGATTACTTTTGCTAGGAATAGCAGGAGAGAGTTGTTGTTGCATTCAGGCTTCCTACAGGCATCTGGTTGGCCACTGGGGAGACTGGATGGACATTCATTTAGTATGATCCAGCAAGGCTTTACGTCTGTTCTTATTTACTTATATGTATATAAAAATAGTTGCATATTGCAATTTCATGAAAAAAAATATCAAAGAAGGTTGCTGCAATTAAAATTCAAAGAGAACAATACAAAAATTAAAGCAGATCCCCAGCTGACTTTTACGGAGCATGTTTTCCTTAATTGTTCGCATAAGCCTGGCAGCAAAGAAAAGTCTGCAGCAAATGCCCGAAAGACAACATTGAAGGCCAGGCCCAGCCCTCAGATGATGGAAGCTCCCATGTCACAATCACTGTGGGCGTCCCCACCCACCTCACTGCCTCCACCACTGGCATTTCCGGTGAGATCTCACAAGATCTTGTGGAGCGCATGAGATTTCGGTGAGATCACGCTGGAAATCCACCAGCGGCGGAGGCAGCTCTTCCCAGTTTGCTTCAAGCGGTGAAATGGAATGTGGCGCACTGCTGAGGGCACTGGCAGAATCTGCTGGAAGCATAGGTGCCAACTCTTATGGGGCCAGCGCTTTTGCTCACCCCCAATAATATTTTGGAGAAGCCAGGACCCCCCATCCAATGTCCAAAACAACAACAAACTAACTAGGGGGCAGAGAAGGCCAAGTATGGAGCTGAGAGCAGCACACCTTCAGTGGCCGGTTCTTCTTCCTCCTCCTCCTCCGGCCGCATAAGGGAAAGATAGGGGAGCAGCCCCCGGCCAGTGGCAGTGGCAGGAGGAAGAGGAGGAGAAGTAGGCCAAGTGTTGGAGAGGAGGAGCTGCTGGCCATCGAAGCCGTGCTGCTGCAACATTCAGCTCTGCCCCCTGGCTCCTCCTGACGCCCTGACATTGCGTGCGTGATGTCATGCGTGTGACGTCACATACACATCACCAGCCCCCCCCCCAATCTCCTTCACAAGTTGGAGCCTCTGGTTATAAGTGCACACCACAAGAGTAGACCAATGACACCAAAGGCTCAATGTTATGTTGGTGTCCAAGGTGCCACACTAACTTGGGGCTACAACCAACAAGGCATCTACAGATGATCGTAGTCATCAAGCTGGTGTCAGTGTTGCTCTTGAGAACTCAAGAGGAAGGAGGAAGGGAGCAAAACTAGAATTCGTAGTCTCTGCCTGTCATTGGCTCCAGGTTCCCTTGTCGTTGGATCTAGCTCCACCTATTCTTGGTCTCCCTGCCTTCTGTCCTACTAGTCCAAACAGGCACCTGCCACCAGTGTCCGGGGCAGTGAGTTCCACAGGTTAGCCGAATTCTGCATAAAGGATGTTGCAGATGCTCCCTTGTGTTTTCTTCAGGTCTCCGTTGGGGCATCCCCGCTCCCCAGTCCCACCATTGTCATTTCCACAGAGAGCTCCCGGCAGCTGCCAATTCCAACTGCAGAGGCTCTTAAATAAGCCACCCACGCCCCCAGCTTAAGCGAGCGAATAAAGAACAAGGGGAAGGAGGGAAAACAACCTTTCTGGAGCATGAATTACCTCTCTCACCTCTAGGGATGTGATTATTCTTGGCAGACTGCTCTTGTGAAGCTGCTGTCCACACAGCTGTCAACAGCTTGCTCTCGAGCCGACAGAGCTGCAGAGGGAGCAGTTTCAAAGGCGGAGGTGCCCTTCCCTGCCAGCGGTAATATTTGCTAAAGAGGAAGGCGTCATGCAGACAATCCTCCTCTCCAACAATTTTGCAGTGCTGCACCCAGCCATGGGCAACTTCGCTGGGCCCTGAGGCACCGGATTGGGGGCGACACATGAGTGCACTGCACACACACACAAACACACACACACAGCCAGCAGGAAAGAGAAACCACGTGGCAAGACAGCAACAATCCCATCATGCCGCTCTGCTCAGCTGATTAGTGCTGGGAAGGGTTGCCAATCAGCACACTCCTCAGCTACTCCCAGTACCAAACAGCTGAGCAGAGGGAGGGACCACCCCCAAGACCCTTGCCGATTGGTGTAGAGTTGAATGGGATTCTGAGGGCCATCTAGCAGGGATCGTCCTCCCCTGAGCCAATCCAAGAGTTCTTTCCCAGGCAGCACAGAGAGCACAAAGCTAATAAGGAGGAAGGCATGCAGCAGGGTCGACTCTCCTCCCTGGTCAACTGTACTTCCCACAGCCTCCCAACTAACCCATTTGGGTTACAGAGACCCTGCTTGTGGGGGGTCAGCTCCATGACACCATCCCACCCACCCAGACACTCCTGACAAAAGAGGAACCAAAGGTGAATCTAATGTCATATCAGTGATGGATTACCATCACCATACTTTATTTGTATGCCACCTTTCCACAGTCAAAAGCAATGCTCAAGGCAGCTTGCAACGTGACAAGATTTACATAATTACAAAAGTCATAAACAACAAATAAACCCCATCCCAAAAAATATACAACCCAATGGAAAACAATTTTCACATAAATCAAAATCTAAAACAAAGAATACAGCATTAATATCACAGTTTTAAATGACATAGGTAAAAAATAACAGCAATTTAAAAACAAAAACAGAAACAAAACTAGAGCCCTCTCTGCCCAGCAGCAGCAGTGGCAGTGGCAGCAGTCCTTTATGGAGCCCGTCAGGCCCCATCCTAGGCCAGGTGGTGAGTGGCAGGACTGGGTCCCTCAGGCGCTCAGCAGGGGAGATACTTCCACAAGCAGGGCATGATTACAACAGCCCTCCCCACTTAATTGCCCTTCCCCAAAAACTGATTTTCAGAGCTATACCGCCTTTGAACATGGAGGTTTAATTTAGCCATGTATACTAAAAAAAAATTGTTTGCATCCATCTGTCTCGAGGGACAATAGAGTGTGTCTCTAGGAGTGAAGTCAAACCGACCTCCATGGGGCACAAGCCTGGGCAGGGCGTGTGGAGGTCTTGGGCTGGCCAGACGACAAAAGCCCCTCCTCCTCGGCCTCGCCAATGTGGTCCAAAGGAAAGCAGAGCAATACGTTTGGCACCAAACATCTGTCAGGAATGCTTTGATGGTGTTTCCCGCTTGGCAGGGGGTTGGACTGGATGGCCATTGTGGTCTCTTCCAACTCTATGATTCTATGATTCTATTCTATGATTTCTGGCTGCAGGAGTTGCCAGAAAGAGGCACATTCAACCGTCTTGGGGACTCCACTCTGGAGTTACAGTATATAGGGTTTACTCCTTAGCCTTTTCTTCTCCCAGATAATAGTAATAATAATAATAATAATAATAATAATAATAATAATAATAATAATTTATTTGTACCCCGCCCATCTGGCTGGGTTTCCCCAGCCACTCTGGGTGGCTTCCAACAGATATTAGGATACATTAAAATGTCACAGATATTCTGCAAGGCAGTGGAGAATCAGAGTTTTCCTTCTCCTAGATGGGCCACCTTCTCAGGTTGACAAGTGCCACCTTCCCCACACAGCTCATGCAGAAATCGCCTTCTTGAACGTTGGGCCCACTCTTGGTCTTGTCTGCTCAATCTTGCAGAGCCTGTCTTCACATGCCAGGGAAGCTCCCCATTCACCGAGGGTTGGAGACACATGGGTTACCCTCAGCCAATCAAAGCAGTTCCCAGGGTGTGGTCTGTGCTGATAGACATTGTCAATCCTATTGGCCACAAATTAATCTAATTCCATGTTTATTTCAGAAAGGTGTGACCCAACCATATGAATTGACTCTCCCCTTGGATTTAAACATTAGCTAGAGGTGCGCTTAGGGATCACACTAGATGAGTCTTTGACTTATAAGCACAATTTTTAATCAAGTGCCTGAGACCAGACCAGTCTCTGTGTTTACATAAATTAGCCATGGGTCAACACCATCAATAGGACCCAGTTCTGTAGAGGTAAAGCACCCAATTTCAGTTGGAATGAATGATATGCGATCATACTTCTCCCAATGAAATGAATGGGACTTGGTTTTGCCCACAGTGACAAATCTGTAAAAGAAAGGGAAAAAAGAGAAGTTGCAGGTCAGAAGATTATGTAAAAGATCCTGGGAGCCAAGCACTCTGGATATTAATGGAAGCTCCCTTTGTGTAATCTCTTCTTATTTACTGAAGAAGGAGGAGGAGGAGGAGGAGGAGGAGGAGGAGGAGGAGGAGGAGGAAGAGGAGGAGGAGGAGGAGAAGAAGAAGAAGAAGAAGAGGAGGAGGAGGAGGAGGAGGAGGAGGAGGAGGAGGAGGAGGAGGAGGAGGAGGAGGAGGAGTTTGGATTTGATATCCTTTCCTTTCCTCCCCCACAACAAACACTCTGTGAGGTGAGTGGGGCTGAGAGACTTCAAAGAAGGTCACCCAGCAGCTGCATGTGGAGGAGCGGAGACAAGAACCCAGTTCCCCAGATTACGAGTCTACTGCTCTTAACCACTACACCACACTGGCTCTCAAGTCTTTTCTCCATGTTATTTTCACAGATATATGCACACTTCCTGCCAACATACACACGTTTGTAAAAGAAAAACAAAGAGTTGCACAGCTAAAATGCAAAAGTGTGGGTTTTGAACGATATCCGCAATTCAGCTTGCATATAGTTTCAGAATGCGTAAATTAGGTTGTGTCATATAAAAATGTGAACCAAACCAAATTCTACCTCCATTTCCAATGGCAGTGGTGGAGCTAGCCATTTGGGCACCCGGAGCGGTGTGCACCTGGGAGCAGGGTGATCTGCCCACGGGGGCGATTGTCGCAGTGGCGCGATCCTCCTGGCAGGGACCGATTACAGCACGGTGGCGCGGTCCACCCAGGGGGGATTTTCTCACCCCCCTCTGGGATGGCACCTGGTGTGGATGGCCCCCACTGCACCCCCCTTCCTACACCCCTGCCCAATGGAAAGATATGCCCTGTGCAATCTGCTAGTACCTAATGGATCCATGTTTGTCCCACTATAAGCAGTTTCCTCTGCCTCCAATGTCCTCACTTCACTGGGTTGTTTTTTTTTGTTCCTTTCCTTTTTTCTTTTGCAAGTGGGGAGGGCAAATGCGTTCAACAGACACTTGGAGGTCTGGGGTATATGGAAGTTGCAGCAAAACCCAACTCCCCTTCAGAAGCCTGAATTTCTACGATCAGAAACAGCTGTGCCTCCTTTAATGCTCCCAGGTCTCGTATGGCTGTGACGTCGCACACAGCAATCAAACCTGGGCCCTTCACATTTACTAGCAATATGCTTCAAACTTTAGGGATTGGGTTACCAATATATGTGTGCCACGATTTGCTCCTGAATAGAAACAGCAACCAGAGGTCTCCCGCTGTCTTTGTTCTTTTGTAGGGACTCAGAAAGGGCCATAAATGCATTCCTTCCCCTTCCCAGCCAAAAAAAGAAAAAAGAAAAAGCTCATTTTTATGTTATCTTCCTGCTTTATTTTATTTTTAATCCTCCAACCATGGTGTGGGGGAGAGTAAATAAATGAGCAGGCCTCCGTTAGGTTTTATGATGTGTCTCGTCCACTTTCCCCCTCCCTCCTTCCAAAAAAGAGAGGAAGGAATTCAAGATCAGAACAGTAACAGGGGCCAAGTAGGAGGAGCTGAGGGGAGGGGGGGAGAGTTTGTATTCTAATTTCAAACTGCAGGAGTCCCAGGTGTATTGTCTTGGGTTTCCTGTAATTTACTCGCAGAATAAGCAGTCTGGAGGAAAATGTTTGCAGCACTGTACATGCGTATTAATTACACAGCAGGATAAAATGATTTCTTTGTGATGGAAAAGGTAAGCGATTTACAGGGGAAAGGGGTGTGTGTGTGGAGAAGCGGCTCTCTACATTTGCTGACAGACAATCTCCCGTTTGGAAGATGGGGCTCTCTCTTCAACTCAAGCACCCAATGAATATTCTGGGGTGTATTTGACTGCTCCACAACTTCCAAATGCAATGGCGAACTCCAAGACCAAGTGCATTATGTGACTTCTTCCTAAAGGCTTCCCTTGTGGCCAGAGAACATCTGACTCTCCAGATATTGTTGGCCTACATCTTCAATCACCCCCTGACCATGGACAAAGCTGCTTGGTGCTGATGGGAGTTGTAGTCCAACAACTTCTGAAGGGCCAAAGGTTCCCTGCTTTAGGGAAAGAGGAGCCAATTTGTTGCTGTGCAGAGGTTGGGGGACTCTAGATCCCCTCATCCCCAACTGTTGTCCATGTTGACTGGGGCTGATGGACCTCAGAGTCCAGCCAAATCTGGAGGGCATCCATGCATTGTGAGCAAAGTTGCCCAGAGTCCACCTGTGCCCCTTCCACTTTGTCCATTTAAAACTCTCTTAAAATATATCAGTAAAATATATCGTTTTTGAAAAAGAAGCAAAGCAAGGAATACCCATGTTGCTGAGGAGCAAGGAGTTCTGATGCTGCCATCACCTTGTGCTGGTGGGTGGGCAAGCTGGGAGAAGTACAAAGCGGCTGGGCCGGTCTCAGGGGTCACATTGCCTTCCACTGACCATAATGGGAAGCGGTGCCCTGACCCACGGCCAGTTTTGTTTGCCTTCAGTTACGTCACCGCATCGCCAAATTCGATTGGTTGGAAAAACAATGTGGCATCATATTCACTACACAATTGGGTTGGAGTCTCCAATGCTTCTGAACCCAAGCAGCTTTTTATTCCACAGGAGGGGAGAAGGAACTTGTGGGTTTCCCACAAGAATCTAGTTCACCACTGTGAGAACAAGATCCTGGACCTAACGGGCCACTGGTCTGATCCAGAAGGCTCTTCTCATGCTCTGGTGGTCTTAATTCCTAACTGGTTACCATTGGAACCTCCACAGTGTTGCTCTTCCCTCTCCTGGTACCCCTCTAGTTTGCTGTTGATGCCCAAACATGACTACAGCCAAGCTGAAATTTCTCAGAAAATATGTATTTTAGACTGATCGCCGAAGAATTGATGCTTTTGAATTATGGAGCTGGAGGAGACTCTTGAGAGTCCCATGGACTGCAAAAAGATCAAACTCATCCATCCTTAAAGAAATCAGCCCTGAGTGCTCACTAGAAGGACAGATCCTGAAGTTGAGGCTCCAGTACTTTGGCCACCTCATGAGAAGAGAAGACTCCCTGGAAAAGACCCTGATGTTGGGAAAGATGGAGGGCACAAGGAGAAGGGGACGACAGAGGATGAGATGGTTGGACAGTGTTCTTGAAGCTACTAACATGAGTTTGGCCAAACTGTGGGAGGCAGTGGAGGATAGGGGTGCCTGGCGTGCTCTGGTCCATGGGGTCACGAAGAGTCAGACATGACTGAACAACAACAAATAGTCCAACAGCTCTCAGCACCCTTAACTAATAATAATAATAATAATAATAATAATAATAATAATAATAATCTCCCAGAATTCTTTGGCGCATGCCATGACTGTTTAAAGTGGCACCATAGTGCTTTGAATGTGTGGTGTGAATGTGGCTAATGACTCTTCGAGAAGCAGATCACCTATAGCAAGAGCATCCCATGCCAATGGCTTCTGGAGTTTCTGAAAACTCATGGGGAACCCACGGCCTCCCTAGATAGGCTCTCTGGTCCCTATTTGTTACACTTGGCCATTTGGTCCTGCGGTGGCAACTTGCTTTGGAGATCTGGTAGCCCAGTCCCTCAACAAACGTCTCCTCCCTTTCTTGCAAACGTGAGAAAGGACAGTGGGTGGGTGCATCAGCCCCCTCCGTGCCCTCTTGTGCGCCTGCAGATTCTTTCGGGAGAAAATAGAAGCTTAATTCCGTGGAGGTGTTTTGTTGACACCCAAATGGAAAGCATGTGTCTCTTGCCTCTCTTATTGTGCTTCCAAGTAATGAAAGTATTTAAGAAGGTGCAATTATGGATTTGGCAAGCACCTGGGGTTCCTGGAACCACTTTTTCACACTGCATAAACACTTGCGCTAAGTCTGTTTATATTGCGACGTGCAGGAGAACTGTCTACAGCAAATGGGTACAACCAGCATGTTCAGCCCCCTCTCTCCCCTTCTATTTATCTCTGTACTTGCATTGTGTTAATGAGACACCGGGAGCATATGGACTGCAATCCCTGCTTCCCCAGGAACAAATAGTGGAGGATATCGTGGCAGGGCTACGGAGTTGTCTTCCCAATACTGGCATTGCTGCAGATAACCTGGGTGGGTCCATGCTAGGGTGGCAGTGAGGTTGGGGCTGACTGGAGGCAGGGTCAATCTGGTCCTCCTGCCAGGGTATCCTGCTGCTGTTTCACCGTGGCCATGAAGACATAAGAGGAGCCCGCTGGATCAGGCCAATGGCCCATCTAGTTCTTAGAGTGGCCAACCAGATCCCTGCCTGTCGGCAGGACCCAAGCACAAAAGTACAGTACTCTCCCTTCCTGTGCTTTCCATGGTGATTGACCTAGAGCTCACACATTGTGGATACAGGATTCACCTAACACACCATACATCTCGTTCCGTTCTGCCCACCTTGCCTCCAAGCCCTGCCCTCCACGAATTAGTCCAATCCTCTTTTAAATGCATCTAAGTTGGCAGCATCCTGGAGCGAGTTCCATAGTTTAACTCTGCACCCCTTTTAGGAAATGGTGGAGAGTCACAGGTATAGAAATTGGGGTGTGGCCACAGCTCTGTGGTAGACCAACCTGACTTTCATGCGGAAGGTCCCAGATTCGATCCCTGAGATCCCCTGGAAAATCGCAAATGAAACCTCGGAGAGTCACTCGGTGAGGACAATGCTGAGCTAGTTGGACCAATGGCCTGACTTGATGAAAGGCAGATTCCTAATGTTTCTATTTGACAGCCTCTGTTCCTATTTTAAAACTCTTCCTTCAGAACCAGAACAGTGATGTGTGTTGTGTGTGTGTGTGTGTTGGCTTTCCAGGGAAGGCACAAGAAACCAGTTGAGAGCAGAGAAATCCTGACTGTGTTTCCAGCTCCAGTTTCCCACTGTAATATCAACTGCACCGCAATTGCCGTTTTGCTTTTTAATGTCCTCAAACAGGCACTTATCCTCTTGAGCCACTGCCTGGCTTCTCCCCCCCCCCCCCCGCAAGGCGAAGCAAGGCAAAACAAGCGAGGCCTGCAAGGCAGAGACAGGCAAAGCTGCCTTTTGTGGAGACGCCACCATGGCTGCCAACCAAGCTGTCTCCACCCTCGCCCTCCTTATTACAGCCACTTTCCATATGGTGGCACTTGCACTTGCCCGCTCCCTCAGGTTGCTGCGAGCAGCCGACACATTGATTTCTGCAGGTTTCTGTGCCAGAGCCATTCCGGATGGCATGGGGCCATTCTTTGACTTCTCCCTCTCCCTCTCCCCCCCCTTCTCTCTCTTGCTTCCCGCTCGCACTCGATGCTGCTGTGTCAAACTCAACACCTTCCCCAACACTCGCCTCTTCCTCCTTAATAACAAAGCACTCATCACCTCCTCCTCCTCCTCTCTCGAGCATTGTCAGCAGTGGCGACAGGAGGAGGCTTGGAGGCAGCTGCGTTTGTTTTGACAGTGCCAGCTCTCTTTTTTTTAAAAAAAGAGAAAGAAACACGGAAGAAAAGAAGAAGAAGAAGGCTGGGCATTTCCTCCTCCTCCTCCCCACTCCCTTATTTTCCCTTCCACGATCTAACTAGTGTTGGTACTTCCTTTTGCAGAGCAGCTTGTCTTCTGAACCTAACATATCCACATTCTGTGGCATGCCCTTCCCCGCTTTGAATTACGCAGGTGGGAACAACGCATTGACTCTTGTGTGTGCCGCAAAACCTCATTCCATCCCCATGCTCCTTTCCGAAGTCAATGCAGGGCTTTTTATAGTTGTTGAAAATCTGGGGAGAAAACTCCTGCCGGTGATCTACTCAGCAGAGCTTGGTCTATTAGGGCAAGTGGGACCTACTCATCTCAGCCTGCCCTTAGCCAGCTTCTGCCAGCCTGCCTTAAGAGTAGAAGATGAGCCCTGCTGGAACAAGCCGATGGCCCATCTAGTCCGGCGTCCTGTTCTCACGGTCACCAACCAGATGCCTGTAGGAATCCTGCAAGCAGGACTTGAGTGCAAAAACCCTCTCTCTCCAGGCTCTGGGTAGGTTCATATGGAAAGAGGCGGTCCTTGAGGTATTGCGGTCTTGAGCCGTTTAAGGCTTTATGGGTCAAAGCCAGCACTTTGAATTGGGCCTGGAAATTAATCAGTAGCCAGTGCAGTCGGACCAGGATCGGTGTAACATGCTCAAACTGTCTTACTCCAGTGAGCAACCTGGCTGCTAAATTCTGCACTAGCTGAAGTTTCTGAACTGTCTTCAGAGGCAGCCCTACATATAATGCATCGCAGTAATCTCACCTTGAGGTAGACAACAGTAGTTAGGTTATCTGTCCAGATAGTGGCATAGCTGGGCCACCAGCCGAAGCTGATGGTAGGCACTCCGGGCCAATGAGGCCACCTGAGCCTCGAGGCTTGTTGGCTTTTGACAGACATCTGGTTGACCATTGTGAGAACTGGCTCCTGGACTAGGTGTTCCCTGGGCCTGATTTAGCTTGGTTCCTTTTATGGTCTTAACAACAGAGTTTCACCCCCAGAAAAACGGCAGCCCCCCGTGCCTCAGGACCACCTCTGAAAGTCATGTTCCCTCAGCCCTAGCTAGCATAGATCCAGACTACAACAAAACACGCCTCATACAACTGGTGCCCCATCAAGCTGAATGCAACCCATGAGCCATTAGGGACACAATAAACCTTCTGTTCTTGTTGCCTGCCAGAGTTTGCGAAACGGGCTGGGGTCTGTGATCTGTGGGGTCATTAGGCATCTAGCAGGCCTTAATGCTTCACCCATCACCTCCATTCAACCCTGAGCTGAGCTGGCCTGGTTCTGCCACGGGCCTCGTTCACGGACGCCGGCTCCCAGTCCTCTACTTCCCCCTCCACTGTTGTCCTTTCTGCTTCTTTAATCTGCCGCCTTTGCCGGCCAAGAGAGTGATGGAGAAGCAGAGCCCTTTGGCTCTCCTCTGCTCTTCGGGTACAATTAAGCAATTCCCGAACACATATGCACATAATAAATAACCCAAACATATTCTTAGCCATAATGAGTACCTCGCCATAAAGTTAATGCGCTGTGAAACAACAGGGAAGTGGGGGGGGGAGAGAGAAAGAAAAGCTACATAGTCTGCGGCAGCTGCTGCTGATTTCATCTCTGGTCCTCTGCAGAAGTGCTGGCCAAACTAGCAGAAGCTTGCAAAAACACGGAGGGTTTCATAGCACCTGGCAGGCGTCCATGCGTGGTTGGTGGGCCGCGCTTGGCTTGACTTGGCCGGTCGCACATTCTGCATGCCTGCTCTGGCTCATCTGTGCATGGCGTTTCTCTAATTCGGTGCTGCAGCTCAGTCAATGAGAAATGGAGGAAATGACCTCTTGACTTCCAAAGACGACAACTGAGCCAAGCCTTGTGCACGCGTGGGGGGGGGGAGTGCAGACTTATGGCTCACAGGGGAATGTTACCCGGGCACTCAGAAGAAGAGCTCTGCTGGGTTAGGTGTCAAGGGCCCATTTGTTCCGGCATCCTGTTCTCACAGTGGCCAACTGAATGCCTCTGGGGAGCAACAGCACTCTGCCCAACTGTGATCGCTACCAACTGATACCATACTGTCCAACACAACGTTGCCCAAATCTGGGACACCACCTTCCGGTTCTGAAATCCCACACAAGATCATGGACCCGGGAAAAGCACTTTCCTAGGCATGGCACCCTAAACCACGTTGTTTGGGGTGCTGTGAGAGGTTTGGCGGGGAAGGGTGGGGTATAAATAAATAAATTATTATTATTATTATTATTATTATTATTATTATTTCATAAATGGGGAGCCACTCTGGAGAAGACCCTGACATGGGTCACCACCAACCAGGCAGCATTCAGTGGCAACAGTGCCACCAAGTCACTTCCTGCTAATCTTAGGATGCATACACTATATTTTTCCACTAGATAGTAATGTTCAGATCTTCATTGCCCTCTCGCAGGGAAGTCCAGTCATATGTCAAATGAATCAGGGGTTTCAGCACCAAAAAAAGAAAAGAAAAAAAAAGAATCAGGGGTGAAGGTTGAATCCAAACTGCCTGGTATTTATGGCAGCTTCCAGCCATTATGAAATTCCAAACTTTGAATCGAAAGATGAACTTGGCAGACCTTTGCATCTCCCGTACCCACAAAACCTTCCACCTGTAACGTCAATGTTATTAGGAATACAGCAGATTTCTGAACATAAAAAGAAAATATCGTCTCCCTTAATGCCATCATCATTTTTAGAAAAAGCAATTGATGTCGCCTGGAGCAGTGGCTATGAAGTCCAATTATGCCATATTTCATTCAAGTGTCAAAAATTGGAATAATAATCCCCAGCCATAAGTAGTCCCACATACCGAATGAGGGTACCATCTTCTTTTGTTTGGGGCTCATAATTTTCATAAATTTATGCTTGGAGCATGCCCTATTCTAAGTTCCTTCAAGGACTATCTGTTTTCTGTTCCTTACAATTCACTTCCCTCTGTACTTTTCCTGATGTTGGCAACTGCTCACTGAGCCTCCATATGCTAGCTGCATCAGATGGTCAATCATTTGTGAATTACCTACCCAACTAAATATCTGAAGGAGAGCAGTGGCATTTGTCTGCAGATGCTGTTTTCAAGAGACATGGAGGACACCAGATCAAATGCACAGCAATAACTACATCCTCAGATCCAGTTACAGGTAGGTAGCTGTGTTGGACTGCCATAGTCAAAACAAAATAAAAAATTAAGAAATTCCTTCCAGTAGCACCTTAGAGAACAACTAAGTTTGTTCTTGGTATGAGCTTTCATGTGCATGCACACGAAAGCTCATACCACGTACAAACTTAGTTGGTCTCTAAGGTGCTACTGGAAGGAATTTCTTAATTTTTTATTTTGTTACATTCCCAGAGTATAGGCAGGATAGGTGGAGATGGCCGAGAATTTTCATGTAAACCTGCCTAATTTTCACTCCTTGGAATAATATATGAATTTAAGGGCAGTTATATTTTGAAATTTGCACTTCTCTGAATTTTGCAATTCAGTTTTCTAACCTAAAAATGCACCTTAAACTGCATATAGGAAGGACAGTGTAGATAAAAGTGCATATATATTCATGAAAAGAACACACACAAATGCATGATTACATATTGACAAGTGGGAATGTGTGCAGAGGAAGGCAACCAAGATGATAAGGGTCTGGAAACCAAGACTTATTAGGAGCGGCTAAGGGAGTTGGGAATGTTTAGCTTGGAAGAGACCATATGGTAAAAAAGGTAAAGGGACCCCTGACTGTTAGGTCCAGTTGTGGACGACTCTGGGGTTGCGGCACTCATCTTGCTCTATAGGCCGAGGGAGCCAGAGTTTGTCCGCAGACAGCTTCCGGGTCATGTGGCCAGCATGACTAAGCCGCTTCTGGCGAACCAGAGCAGTGCACAGAAACGCCGTATACCGTCCCGCCAGAGCGGTACCTATTTATCGACTTGCACTTTGACTTCCTTTCGAACTGCTAGGTTGGCAGGAGTAGGGACTGAGCAACAGGAGCTCACCCTTCAAATATCTGAAGGGCCACATGGAAGATGGAGCAACCTTCTTTTCTGCTGCTCCAGGGGGTACGACTCAAACCAATGGATTCAGGTTACAAGAAAGGGGATTCTGACTCAACATCAGGGAGAATTTTATGATGGTAAGAGCAGTTCAGAAGTGGAACCAACTGCCTTGGAAGGTCGTGGAGTCTCCTTCCTTGGAGGTTTTTAAACAGAGATTGCATGGCCATCTTTTAGGGATTATTTAGCTACTATTTGTGTATTGCAGGTGATCGGTGTAGCTGACACTCAGGGTCCCTTCCAACCCTACAATTCTATAACATACAAATGAAGGGAAGTTGCTTGCAAAAATGTATTATAAAATCAACACAAATGTTGAATTTTCATGATAACCTTTCTTTGTGAAGCAAAGCGATGAAGAAATGGGTTGAATTCAATAATGAAAAAATGAGGGGAAGTGAAATGTACGTATTTGCCCATCCTCTTTTTAAAAATCAGTTTTTATTGATTTTAATACATATATCATACATTATTCAACTTAATCAAACAATCATTTTATAAATTCCCCTCTCCCTCTTGGCTTCCCTCCGTTTCCGTTTCCGGTTTGTTAAACCACTTGTTGCATTCTGCTGCTTATACATAGTAGTATATTATCACATTGTTGTCTTTCTTGTTCTCTCTAATTACATTATGTATGTTTATTTAAACTCTGCCAAAGAGTCCATACTTTTTATTTGCCCATCCTCAAGAAGAAGAACCTCAGATGAAACATAGCACCCTGCAAAGTTCTGTGACTTTTGCAGCAAGGATAAAAGAGGAATAAAATATTCCATGGTGGTACGCAATGGAAGTGTTAGGCATATCTCACCCCCCATGAGATATTTTAAGCCCACCTGATTTTACTTCCTACAAAATTCATTGGACATGTAGGGAAGTTGAAATTTGCATGTGTTTCTCTAGCCACTTCTGTGTCCAACCCCACCCACCTCAGGTGGAAGAAAATGTAGCTCACACGCTGAAGAAATTCTGCACCTCTGATATTAATAATGAGTTCATTGTGGTGAATTTACTTCAGTGGTCTTAAAGCTTTTTTTGCTGTACTCCACCCCAGCTATTCCTCTATTTCCCTGGCTATTTCCCCCCCGCCTCTCATCTTGGATATTTTAAAACACTCACAGCCCCTGCTTATAGACGGTACAAGGGACGAGAGTGTGAAGAAGGAGACAGGCACTCTCCAAGGTTGCCTGCTAAAATACAAGGCCACAAATAAGCACTGAGTGAATTCTGATATGCTACAACATTGCAACAAGCCAGTCAAAAAGTCTGACCTCAGGCATCAACAACATGATGCAGCTAGGTTCCTGGTTTTGATACTTTCAATAAAAAACAACAACAAACCTTTCCCAAGAGGGCTGGGGAAAACGAAAGATGTGAAAATATCTTATTCGCTCTCAGTGAAACAGGAAACCACTTGCACCGTACAAAAGCAGGCGAATAATTGGATAGTGTTCTCTAGTGGCTTTTATCAAGCCCTCGCTCAAGATTCAGCCTCTCCAAGGGATTCCAGGAAATGCCATGGTTCTGTGGGGAAGCAAAAGAGAGACCCTGAACCACAGATCCTTGAACACATATAGGGGCTGTAGGTGCGCATGGTGCGTTTTGGCATCTCTGCACACGCACCCACTGAACTGATGTTTCGCACACCAGACCTTCATGGTGCTGCGTGAGCCACCCCAGATTTCATATGTGTTCACCAGAAAGCTACTGGCGTGGGCATGAGGCTCCAATTCTTCTTGATCACCACAAAAGAACAGGAGAAGAAGAGCCCTACTGGATCAAGCCGAAAGCCCACTCGGCCCAGCATCCTGTTGTCGCAGTGGCTGGAAGCGCTTGAATACAGCAGCACTCTTTCCCTTTGTAATTCCCAGCAACCAGTAGTGTTGTGCTGGAACTTGCATGCCAATTTCTTCCACTGTGAAGGAGAGTTTCCAAGATGTTCAGGGCAGTGTCAGTCTTCGGGGAATCAGATCGCTCCCCTGGTGGCAGCAAAGAAGCAGATAAAAAAAGAGGAAGAGTTCTTACCAATTAGTTTATTCAATAATCACAGCGAGACACAAAGGAATGTGGTCTCTCTTCTAGAAATGGTGTTGCTCCAAGTAAAGTCTCCCCTATTCTACATCAATCCTGTGTTGGCTAATCTGAGCCTTCTGCTGCTGAGCTCTCTGTTCTACTACCCTCAATGCTTGCCTGGTCCTGGGGGAAGGGGGGTCAGGAATGCTTTCCAAGGACACTGAGTTTGCCAGCTGTCTCTCCCCTTCTTCTTCTTCTTCTTCTTCTTCTTCTTCTTCTTCTTCTTCTTCTTCTTCTTCTTCTTCCTGCTCTTCCTCTTCCAATATTTCCCAGCTTCTGCCCTCCACAGCCTCTGAACTATGCCCTTCTGCAAACCACTGATCTAAATCTATATTTTCCTCCTATTCTCGGGAAGTTTCAGGAGAAGGGGGGCGGCCCCCACCATTCCTTCTCAGTCCAGCCCCTGACAGGCAGCCCTTAAGAACATCTGAAAAGCCCTGGTGGATCAACTACTCCAGCGTCATGTTCTCAATGTGGACAACCTGTGAGAAGCCCACAGTGCATCTGTGCTCTACCAAATTGTGATCCCCTAGAAACTGGCATTGAGAGGCATACTGACTCCAACAGCAGAGGTAGAACACAGTCATCGTGACAGGAAGACCAACAGTAGGTGGCGCCAGAGAGCCAACAATAGACAGAGGCAACTAATTCTAGCCTTGCCAAATTCCTCCCTGTTAGATTACAGAAGTGCAACAAGGAGGAAGTTGACAGGCGGCACCGCCCCTTGGACTGCTTGTCAGTAAGGCGAGATTGGCAAAAAGTTTGTCCCACCCATATTGCCACCCTTATTAATGTCAGGAGTCCGGTTTCACTCAGCTTTCTGCCTGTCAGTGGCTCTCTGCTGCCACCTACTGTTGGTCTTCCTGTCTTGTGCCCTGCCAGTTCCAACAGTCACAAGCCACCTCTGCTTTGGAGGTCAGTAGGCCACAGACCACCTGTTTCTTGGGTCCCCTGTCAATCTTGTACCTCCTCACAAGTTCTTGAAAGAAAGAATGGATGTGTGTATGGGTGCTTAGTGCAACTTTCGGTAGGTGGACAGCAGCATGAATCACTGAGGCATAGTTTCCAATGTAATTAAAGCTTTCCACTGATTCTTCCCAGTGGCAATTGTTATTTCAAATGCAAATTAATAAATCATGTCCATCTATTTAAGAATTAAAACCAGGCTCAAGGATTCCTGCTTAGAACAGCAAACTTAAAATGCACCAAGAATATATTGGAAGGAAAAAGGGGGAGAGGGGGCATGCTTGAAAGGGGTGCACCCTGTCTTCTTTCGGCTTGAAAAAACATCTGTAAAATCAGGACGGAGGGACACAATTCGGGGCGTTTGTTTATTGTTTGTGTTTGTTCAGTCCAACAACATGCAGATGGTCTCCCGCTTCAATTGATGAGTGGTCACCGACATGCACACACAACACACACACACACACACACACACAAAGCTGAACAGTCCTCAGTGCTCTGCTCCAGAAGAAATCCTCCAGGGTTTCTGGTCTCTTGTGGGTTATACAGCAAAGCACTTTAGCTTTCACTGTGAATTAGTGTAAGGGCCAGTAATGCATCTTAAAGGATGCGATCCCTTTGAAGGCACTTGGAGGTCAAGACTGTGGCTATATAAAGCACAACCTTTGCAACATTACTTTTCACTTCCCAGGCCAGAGGCTTTGATGGCAATGCTAAAAGGGTCTCTCTCTGTGTAGCTAATTTCACCGAAAACCCTTCGGATCTCCAAACCGTTGACTTAATCCACCAGCCGACCACAAACATAGAAGGGCGGTAATAATAACCCACATCAATATTTACAATATGCAACCAAGAGAGGAGCGTGAAGCATATCTATGTATTAAAGAGACAACAGCTGTTGCGGGGGGTGGGGGGGTCAGAATAGAGGGGGGATCTTGCGATGCAGCACAAGCAAAATGGCCTCTGACCTGGAAGCCATTTCATTCGGACGCTTTGATCTCTCGCTTTCATCCTGCTTTCCTGTTTAATAGCAATATCTTTCCGCCTCTTTGCCTCGTGAGTGGGATTGCTGCCTAAGGTGAAAGGTCAAGGCAAATTTGGAAAGTTTGAGAACTGGGGAAATGTCCAAGGAATTTGGAGAATCTGAAGGGTTGAGTAGAGATCAGGAGTGCTATTGCTTTTGTTATTATTTCAATGCCACCTTCTTCTTCTTCTTCTTCTTCTTCTTCTTCTTCTTCTTCTTCTTCTTCTTTTTGACTAAACAGGCCCCCGAGTTGGCTAACAAGGGTTCACACACAAGTAAAAATGCAACCCGCAAAAATTTTAAGACAACGAATTTTCAATATTTGCTTTTTAAAAGATTGAAGTCAAATACACCCATGTTCCTGACCGAATTAAAGGCAGAGGAACAAAGGAAGTGGCTCTGTGCAAGAAGGCAAATGGGTGGGGAAACCCTGCCTCGGCTGGCAGGTGGTTGAGAGTGAAGTGATGCGAGCTGGAAGCAAGAAGCAGGCTGAGGCCAGGGAATCTGAGCGATGTCTGTTTTCTGTTTGAATCCAAAGCTGCAGCTATGGGGGAAGCAACTTCGGGTGCTAATGCAGTGAACCCTTCCGTCATAGGCACAGGTTGTATATGTGTGTGTATAAACAACGCCATTAAAACACCACACTCTCCTCTCTGCCTCATTCCAGAGGAAACACAGACCCTGAGTAAGTGCCTGGAACCCCCAGAATCTCTCACCGCTCAGATATTGGAGCGGCGTGCGACAGTCTTTATTTATTTATTTATTTATTTATTTATTTATTTATTTATTTATTTCCCTCCCCATGGCTTTTTATGGAGAGAGAGCATGAATGCTTCAATATATATATTTTTAAAACACACACACAAAGCAGAGAGGAAATGATATGTTTAGTGGAAAACAAGGGTGCTTTCTGGAGCTGATAAAAGGTGTCATAACAGGCTAGTGCCAACATGCCTCTGACAGAAGGCTGAGAGAGCAGATGTCCAGGCCGGAGCTCAAAGCTGACAATTGCGAGATTGCCTGGCTTAAGCGGGAATGAACATTTTTCTTTTGTCCAGACATGCCCTGAAGCTATGGGAAGAACTCCCCGAGTTGCAGACATTTCATAGAATCATAGAATCATAGAGTTGGAAGAGACCACAAGGGCCATCCAGTCCAACCCCCTGCCAAGCAGGAAACACCATCAAAGCATTCCTGACAGATGGCTGTCAAGCCTCCGCTTAAAGACCTCCAAAGAAGGAGACTCCACCACACTCCTTGGCAGCAAATTCCACTGTCAAACAGCTCTTACTGTCAGGAAGTCCTTCCTAATGTTTAGGTGGAATCTTCTTTCTTGTAGTTTGAATCCATTGCCCCGTGTCCGCTTCTCTGCAGCAGCAGAAAACAACCTTTCACCCTCCTCTATATGACATCCTTTGATATATTTGAACATGGCTATCATATCACCCCTTAACCTTCTCTTCTCCAGGCTAAACATACCCAGCTCCCTAAGCCGTTCCTCATAAGGCATCGTTTCCAGGCCTTTGACCATTTTGGTTGCCCTCCTCTGGACACGTTCCAGCTTGTCAGTATCCTTTTGAACTGTGGTGCCCAGAACTGGACACAGTATTCCAGGTGAGGTCTGACCAGAGCGGAATACAGTGGTACTATTACTTCCCTTGATCTAGATGCTATACTCCTATTGATGCAGCCCAGAATTGCATTGGCTTTTTTAGCCAATTTCCATACGGCTCACTTACCAAACTGACCACAAGATGCCTGGATGCAGAACAAAAAAATAAATCCTTCCTTCCTTCCTTCCTTCCTTCCTTCCTTCCTTCCTTCCTTCCTTCCTTCCTCCCCCCCCCCTCGTTCCACAATGGAGGTATGCACTTGTTTTACACGGACACCTTATAAACTACTGAAGTCTTGACCATATCTTGGCTAAATTCTACTTGACAGTCTTTCCTACCCAGAGAGGTTTGGGGCTTGGCTTCGGATCCATGGGGCCTCTCAGTGGCTTAGAAAAGTTTGATCTCCCTGCACTGATAGCTCTCAAAACCAGTGGCAGTAGATTACAGAAGGGGAGGGGGCACCCCATCGTCATATAATATACCAAACTCTGGTGGTAAGTACCAACAAGATTGTAGGCGAAACAGAGACACTGAAAAATGTGCTTCGCTAAACCCTAGGTTTTGCAGAAGTGCGAAAGAAATATTTTTGTGTGGAGGGGGAGCCTAAGGAATCAACAACCCCCAAAAAACATCCCAATGAGGACTGAGTATGTTCAGTGGCCACAGAATGCTGAGAGATTGTTGGGTTTGTGTGTGCAAAACTGGTACAGGGGAGACCGGAATGGATTGGGTCACCCTAGAGCAGAGGTCGGCAACCTCTGGCCCATGGGCCGGATGCGGTCCACAAAGGCCGTTTTACTGGCCCATGAGCTGTCCGCCAACTGAGCCACCTGCTTGGCAAGCCCCCCCCCCCCGCGCGCTGCGCTAAAGCAGCGCAGCATGGCATGGGGACTTGCCGAGCAGCGCCGGAAATTGCATCTGCAAACGCACAGATACTGGGAAACACGTCTGCGCATGTCCAGATGGCGAAAATCACTTCTGGACAGGAGCGATTTTTGGCGCCTAGGCATGCTCAGAAGAGATTTCCGGTGCCATGGACATGCGCAGACGTGATTTCTGGCATCACGCAGTGCATGTTTGGCCCACGGACGCTCTCCATGGGCTTGATCCAGCCCATGGCTGGATAACCTTGCCGACGCCTGCCCTAGAGGAAGCCAAGACTGACTAGTAGATCTGGCATCTGGGCAAAGCCTGAATCCCAAACTAAACTGTGCTCCGAATTGGACCCTGGGTCATGATGGTTCACCTGGAATGATCTGAGGCTGTCAAAGGGGGGTGGTCATGCAGCAGGCGAGGGAGACAAGCAGCTGCTGCAAAGAGCAGCATGAGGCTGTTTACAAGGGGGCTTTAAATAGCGCCCCCCCCAAGAGGCACACACAGTCAAACGGAGCAGGACTGGTGAGTGGAGGGTTCAATCCTGCGGGCTGCTGAGGTCCACTTTGCCAAGAAGTACACTGTTAAAGCTGCGCCCAGCAGTATTGAACCCTCTGCTCACAAGATGGTGAGTGGAAATTACAATCTTGCTCTCTACAGTATGATTGAGAGTGGGGAAGGAATTGCAGTGTCTCCTCCCCCCTCCCACATGCATATTTCATTAGGAAGGGGCAGAGGAAGGGGAGTACGGTAGGGGCAGGCCGTCCTAGGTGTCACCACTGAGGGGGGTCACAAAATGCTGGGTGGCACTCTCCGAGGGGCCTGCAGCGTGCTTGAGCCACACATCTCTCCTGGGAGTGATGCGGTGGCTTGGGCACCTGCAGGCTCTGTGCTGCCCCCAAACGGTCAACCCAAACGGTCGACCCGCCACCTCCCCATCAGTTGTAGGGCAGCTGAGTAGGAGGAGGCAGGCAGACTCCTCAGGGGCCCCATGGAGCGTCCTGCCCCGGCTCACCCCACCCTGCGGGCGGCTGGCCCCACCCTGTGCGCTGCTCCAGGAGCCCGATCAGCTTGCTTCGCCGCTGTCATTAGGATTTGAAAACTTCAGAAAGCCCCCCCCCCTGCCAAAGTCCAGATGCAGCTTAACCCCCTCCATATCTGGGAGATTTATTTATTAAAACAAACAAAGAAACAAACAAACAAACAAACTACACAGTGAAAAACTTTGCAACAGATGCCATGTCCACTTTGGCCTTGGTACCAAACGTTGTGAGCTACTCAGGATGGTAACATGTGCTCAAACCGCAGAGTTATCTTCAGGCGCAGGAGGGAAGGAGACTCGCCAATTTGGTACTTTTTTCTGGCATGAAGTAGGAGACCTCAGGAATGGAAGAGGGCACAATTATTTGTTTATGCAGAAACGCAGTGTATATGGTGCTAAACTGCAATCATCTCTAAGCAGCTGCCAATAAATGCAATACGGAGAAGGTAAAAATCAGTTAAAGCTATCAAACCAGACTTCAAATAAAATGCCTGGTGGAATAAAATTTTAAACAGGTCTCCAGTAGGTGTTGGGAGTTCAACAGGGAGAGGACCTCACTGACTTCCACTGGTATTTCCATAAAATTATAGAATTGTAGCATTGGAAGGGACCTCAAGGGTCATCTAGTCCAACGCCCTGCATTGCAGGGCTAAAAATAGTGAATGCATGACTCCTTGTGGATCCGGCCTATACATCTGAGCCATGGGGGACACTAACAGTGAATCCCCCCCAAGACCTCAGTGATCAGGCCTGGATTCAAGCTGCAAAAATATCAAACTTATGCATCCTTAAAGAAATCAGCCCTTAGTGTTCACTAGAAGGACAGATCCCGAAGTTGATGCTCCAGTACTTTGGCTACCTCATGAGAAGAGAAGACTCCCTGGAAAAGACCCTGATGTTGGGAAAGATGGAGAGCACAAGGAGAAGGAGACAACAGAAAATGAGATGGTTGGACAGTGTTCTCGAAGCTACTAACATGAGTTTGGCCAAACTGCGGGAGGCAGTGAAGGATAGGCGTGCCTGGCATGCTCTGGTCCATGGGGTCATGAAGAGTCGGACACGACTGAACGACTGAACAACAACAACAACAACCCTTTTTAAGGGATTTGTAAATTAGTACACCATTTGCACCATGATTTACACCATGCGGTCATGGTTCCTCTCTAGGAAATGGGGAGCACATAAGTGTGTTGGAGAGAAGAGTCCTCAATTCTGTCAACAGCCCAGTTTTTGGTCCATTTGTTGTCCGCATAGCAGAACTCCTTTGCCTACAGATTGTGCGTTTCAGCTCTCTGATTACTCAAAGCTGTCTTCTTCCCCCACATAGCTCCTGTAACAGTTAATTTAATAATTTGAGTTAATGGAGTCATACAATGCACTGTCAGATAACACTTGAGTCTAACAGGCTTCTCTTTCAACGTAGCCCTTCACTGTCAACATTTACCACTCACTGCTATAATTAAGCAAGGAGTCTTGCGTGATGAAGAACACCCACTACCCTTGCTTGATCCCCATCCTTGCCTGCTCTACAGAGATTGTTGTAGCATAGCATCGTGGTGAAGCAAAGGAGTTATGAACTTCTAGACAGAAATGCACTAGGGGGGTTGGGGTGTGCTGGGCTCATATAGATCAGTTGGGAAGTACATGCTCCACATGCAGAAGGTCCTGGAGATCTCCAGAGGATCTCCTGCAACAGAGCCAGGTGGAGGATCTAAGGGCTCAGTGGACCATCACCAAGCATAGACAACACGGGAGAAGGCGTGAAATATGATAGGTTCAACCACCATCACTTGACCTGAGCTCCACTTCTGGAACAGGTGGACAATAGAAGTAGCTGGCTGGGTAGGGTGGAGCCTTTGCATAGTCTTGCAGATTTCCCGTAGGTATCTGGTTGTCCACTGTGACAACAGGATCCTGAATTTGATGGGTGACTTGCCTGATCCAGCAGGCTCTTGCTATGTTCTTATGTACACCAGTTTCCCGCTAGGAAGGTTGCTGTTGCTTACTGGGAGGGGTGGAGGGCTTATCAGGAGGGGTGAGGTGGCCAGTGTTGTAAAAACTCACCAGCAAAGTCAATATGGCGCTTCCTTTCCCTGGGGAAGGGACATAGCTCAGTGGTAGAGCATGCAGACAGTCCCTGGTTCTTCAGGTAGGCATCTTCAGGTAGGACTGGGAAAAGGTCCTGTTGGAAACCCTGGAGAGCCATTGCCAGGCGGTGTGGACAGTACTAAGGTGGATGGACTGGTGGTCTAACTCCATATGAGGCAGCTTCCAATGTTCCTCTCCGTCCTGGTAAGCAACAGAATCTTACTTGCTGGGAAGCTTAAGTAGTGGCTCTACTTCTGGTGGACTATCCTACCGGGCTGATGTCAATATCACAGGTGGAAGGGAAGTACACTGGCCACTATGTGCTTTTACAGTTATGGTTGCTACTTGTTGGCATCTGTCTGTCTTGAGAGACAATGGAGTGCACCTCCAGGGGTGCAGTCAAACAGCTGCATTAAAAGCATTGGAGTGATTTCCACGGGGCACAAGCCTGGGCAGCGTGTATGGAGGTCTTGGGCTGCCCAGATGACAAGACCCCCTCCAAAGGAAAGCAGAGCAAGACGTTTGGCACCAGCTGGGCTACAGGAGTTGCTGGAAGGAGGCAACCAAGGTGTCATCCCAAACACCTTAGGGACTCCACTACTGATCTGAGGAGGGTTTACCCCTTAGCCCTTTCTTGTCCCGAAGATGTCCCACAAGGCAGTGGAGGTTTAGGATCAGAGTTTTCCTTCTCCTAGATGGGCTACCTTTCCAGGTTGACAAGCTCCATCTGTCCCTCACTTCTATTAGTAAGGGCATACGTCTTCAAACAACATGTAGTTAAACTATGGAATCCGCTACCCCAAGATGAAATGATGGCCACCAGCTTGGGGACTAGGCAGAGTCATGAAGGATAAGGATATCAATGGTTGCTAGCCCAGATTGCTATTGCACTACCTCTTGTAGCAGAGGCAGTATGTAAGTGGGGCAAGCACTTGTGGGCTTCCAAGAGGCATCTGGTTGGCTATGGTGAGAACAGGACTGGATAGACCTTTGGCCTGATCCAGCAGTCTTCTTTGTTTTTTTGTTTTTTTTATTACAAAATATATTGCAAGAAAGATTAAGCAACCACCTGAACACACAGAGAGAACACATATATTTTATTTCCCACATTCTTTTCTCTCCCTCTCCCCTTTTTACTGAACCTCTGGTGTGTTGGTCCCCATGCAACAAGATTTGTTGAGATGGGTGGGGGTTTGGTTATTTCTTTAAAAAGGAAGGGCAAGACGCATGGAGCACAAATTGGAAGCAGAGTAGGACTGAAACGTGAAATATCCACAGGGTTCAGTGAGAAATGACAGCATCTTTCATGTGCAAGACTGAAATAGCAAGTGTCTGGGAGATTTTAGCTGGTCAGCAAATGTCTGATACATTATAGGATAGTCAGCAGATATGGGACGGACCACAGAAAATTGCTATTTGAGACTGATCCATAACGTATTAGTAAACAGATGTTAAGAGTCCTGTGTTGGCCTGGCCTGTGCTACAGACACCTGCTGTATCAGTTACTCAGGCTAGGAAACAAACTCATGCAAGGGTACCTTTCAGACTTTCTCTCTAGCACCACCCACCACTGCTTTTGACAGACACAGAGGACCTGTTTGGAGTGGACTATGCTTATAAGTTACAGCAGGGTGATGACAAACAGTGTAATCCAATATATATCTACTCAGAAGTTGGTTTCACTGAGTTCAGTCAGATTTACTCCCAGCTCAGGTAAGTTTTTACAGAGTCTCAGCCATAAGTGAAGTCTCAAGTGTCTCAACAATGAATCTCTGGCATGTCACCATAGTCTGGCCCACTTGCAATAGAAATAGGAATAGAAATAGAAATACTTTATTGTCACTGTACCACATGTTTACAGTGAGATTAAACGAGCCCCCTCCACACCCCAAAATCTCTCAGTCCTTGTTACACTCTATGTGCTGTCGTACAACCACCAACCCCGAACGTCAGCTGCAATCTTGCTGTCTTCCATTCAGCAGCCTCACGGCTCATGGGTAGAAACTGTTCTTTAACCTGTTGGTGCGGCTTATCGTGCTTCTATACCTCCTGCCCAAGGGCAGGAGATTAAAAAGGTGCTAGCCAAGGTGTGAGTCATCCCTGAGAATGTTCCTCGCTCTTCTGAGGCAACGGCCTCCTGCGATGACGTCTAGCAGACTAGGGGACAGCCCATGATGTCGTGTGCTGTCTTCAACACCCTCTGTAGGGACTTTCTTCCATGGCTGTCAAACCAGCGTACCACACTGTAATACAGTATGAGAGAACACTTTCTATCGTGGACCGATAGAAGGAAATCATCAGTTGTTGTCTAACATTGTTCTTTCGCATGACCCTAAGGAAATGAAGTCTCTGTTGGGCCTTCCTGACCACCTGGGCTGTATTGACCTCCAAGTAAGGTCTTCACTGAGATGGACACCCAGGAATTTAAAGGAAGAGCCAGTGTGGTGTAGTGGTTAGGAGTGGTAGACTTGTAATCTGGGGAACCGGGTTCATGTCTCCACTCCTCCACATGCAGCTGCTGGGTGACCTTGGGCTACTCACACTTCTTTGAAGTCTCTCAGCCCCACTCACCTCACAGAGTGTTTGTTGTGGGGGAAGAAGGGAAAGGAGAATGTTAGCCGCTTTGAGACTCCTTCGGGTAGTGAAAAGCGGGATATCAAATCCAAACTCTTCTTCTTCTCTTCTTCTTCTCCACACAGCCCCACCCCCACCCCCGGATATACAACGGGGCTAGCTTCCCTCTCTTCCTCCGAAAGTCCAACACCATCTCCTTTGTCTTGCCAATGTTTAGGTGCAGATTGTTCTCTGAGCACCATGTGGATACCTTTTGAACCTCCCCCCCTGTATGCAGATTCGGATAAGGGTAAAATTGTACTCGCCTCCCTTATTAGTATCATTGCAGTGTCCCTGTAGGTGCAACATCCTTGCTTGATACAAATGAGGAAATCTCAACCTCTGAAAGGTAAGAGGATTCCCCGAGCTGGAGAGCCACGTAGAGAAGGAGGAGTGCTGTGGCAGGGAGGTCAAGGTGGTGAAAGTGCGCTGGCAGGACCACTGGAAAGTTTCTGCAACTGCATTTGCACTGCACTGACCTCCCTGCCACCTCTCTCCATCCCTCCTAGTAAGCAGCAATGACCCTCCTGCCATGAAGCTCTACCTCACCTAGTGAGCCATGTCTGTGTTTTAAAGGAATTTTGAGAGGGATTGGTTTTCAGTGAATTTGTGGGTTTTACTGTTGTTTAGAAATGATTGTCAGTTTCATTGTAATTTTCCTGCTGGTATTTTTAAGGATGCTTTTAGGTCTGGTTTGAAGTGCGTCGGTGAGCTCTATTGATTTTTTGAACTAATTTTCAATTTTGTTGTGATTTTATGCTGACACTTCTAAGGATGTTTTAGGGCTGGTTTTTTAAGTCTATTTGAGAGTTTTATTGATTTTTTTTTAAAAAATAAATAAATAATAATAATGATTTTCGGTGTTGATTGTTGTGATTTTTATTGTTGAAGCCTGCGCTGATTGCTGGATGAAACTCCGCTGAAATTGTAAAGAAAGAAATAGCTGCCACCAAAACTGCATGCTATCATCATAGCCCATTGTTTAATTTGCCCTCCTATTTTTCGGGGAAAGTGCTGGCAGGTGTGTAGCCTGTGGGAAGAGATGTAGTTCAGTGGTATAGCATGTGCATTAGATGCAGAAGAACTTGGTTCAGTCCAGGTATGGCTGGGAAAGACCCCTGGTCTGAAACCCTGGAGAGCTGTTGCCAGTCAGTGTAGAAAATACTGAGCTTGTTGTTGTTGTTGTTGTTGTTCAGTCGTTCAGTCTGACTCTTCGTGACCCCATGGACCAGAGCACGCCAGGCACGCCTATCCTTCACTGCCTCTTGCAGTTTGGCCAAACTCATGTTAGTAGCTTCAAGAACCATCTCATCCTCTGTTGTCCCCTTCTCCTTGTGCCCTCCATAATTATAATTCTAAAGTATGTGTGTTTCTCAAATGACATCATTGGCTGATGATGGGGCGTGGACACCATGAAGTTTCATGATATCAGAGCTGAGTTGCTTGAGATGTTATAAGTGGAAGAGGGACCTAGATAGCTTCCATTTTCAGAAGCAACTATGTGTTTCCAGTAATGTCTTGTTCGCTCGCTGCTGCCTGGCTCTGCTTTGATGTAGGGCAACAGGCGGCTGTTGGAAGGTTTAGCTGTTGAGACAATTTGTTGTTCAGTCATGTCTGACTCTTCGTAACCCCATGGACCAGAGCACGCCTGGCACCCCTATCCTCCACTGCCTCCCACAGTTTGGCCAAACTCATGCCAGTCGCTTCGAGAACACTGTCCAACCATCTCATCCTCTGCCGTCCCCTTCTCCTTGTGCCCTCCATCTTTCCCAACATCAGGGTCTTTTCTAGGGAGTCTTCTCTTCTCATGAGGTGGCCAAAGTACTGGAGCCTCAGCTTCAGGATCTGCCCTTCCAGTGAGCACTCAGGGCTGATTTCTTTAAGGATGGATGAGTTTGATCTTTTTGCAGTCCATGGGACTCTCAAGAGTCTCCTCCAGCACCATAATTCAAAAGCATCAATTCTTTGGCGATCAGCCTTCTTTATGTTCCAGCTCTCACTTCCATAAATTACTACTGGGAAAACCATAGCTTTAACTATATGGACCTTTGTCTAGATGGACAAATGGTTTGACTGTGTGTAAGACAGTTTTGTATGTTCCTAAATCAGCTATTCAGTTATCTGTAGACTCATAGTGGGCCCCATATATTCAGATATGTGTCTATGCAGAAGTGCAGCCATTCCTGGTCTACAGATATAGGTGCAGTAGTACAGAAGCAGTACAGAAGCTGTAGAGAACTGTGTTCAGAGTATAAGCCAGGGATGGTTGGATACCTCTTTCAATTTTGTTTACTCCCAGTTTCTCATTTTTCCCATTTTAAATCCAGTCCTTCACATTTCCAGAGCAATATGCAGCTTCTGCCTCTGATTCTGGACTTCTCTCTGCCACAGACTCTCCCAGCTCACTATGCCCTGTTTGCTCTTCAGCTTCCAACACCTCAACCTCCCATTCTTCTTCCTCTGACCACTCATCATTGTCCCGCCACCAGTCCCCTGGCTCTGAGTCTTCTTCCCTTGAATCTTCCTCAGCTTGTTCCTCCCATCATTTCTCTGCAGCTAACCAGTCCAGGACATTGGTTTTGGCCGCACACACAAGAACATCGTGGTTTCTGGAAGCTGCAGCTCGGCAGTTTGGTGGGCCTGCCAATAACCTGTTACCCAAGCTCTCCTAAATACCTAGCATGTCCCTCCCTCCCAGTTTGAAACCAGAAAGGTGAGAAGCCTACATGCCCAGAAAACACCCCTTCCTTTTTCGGCTGCATTTGAAACCCTGGCGATGAATCTCCGCACCATATTCTATGGACACAAAGGAACGAAAGGGTGAAGGACAGTGGCTGTGCGGTGTCTTAATCAGATGCAGATCTTCCTAAGAGCACCAGACCATCAAATCCCTCTCCGCTCTCCTCCCCCCCCCCCGCGCTTTCCCTCCCAGCAGTCATGTACCTTCAGCCAAGCCCTGAATAGGCAGAGATGGATTCGGGGCTTTATTGAAAGATCATACAGGATGACTGCAAAATCCCATTACTTGTTGATTAAGTATTGATTGCCTCGGTATTAACAAGCTAGCTAATATGAAGTGACCTCTGAGGCCACTGGTTGGGAGAAGGGAGAGGAAGGGAGACGGGGTGGGGTGGGGTGGGGGGAGAGATACGGGGTGGAGAGAGAGAGAGAGAGAGAGAGAGAGAGAGAGAGAGAGAGAGAGAGAAAGACAATTTACTAAAACAGGCAGGCAGATGAATCAGAGGGTCAGCTCCACTCTTGGCTTTTAGCTTCGGTTAAAATGTCACACTCGACAGTGCAGATCAATGGGCCCTTTATTTCTTTGCAGCCGTCTTATTAACATCACGAGGCTGCCTCCTTTGATGGTTTTTAATGACCCTCTGAACCGCGTGCTCTGCTTACCCACTGCTTTTGACTAAAAGGAGAGACCTGTCTCTCGCTCCCCCCCAGCATGACTGGGCCCCTCCTCACTCCCCGCCCTCCTCCCAGAGCTTTCACCCAACACCGATTTTGGAGTGGCTAAGAAAGCTATATTGTGCACCCCTCTTTAACTGGAGCTACGAGGTTTGCCGGGTCACCGGTGCCAGGCCTGTGTTCTTGCCTGCCATTTCCCCATCTTCCCCCTTCCTTCCTTCCTTCCTTCCTTCCTTCCTTCCTTCCTTCCTTCCTTCCTTCCTTCCTTTCTCCCCCACCCTCGTTTTTTTTTTTTTTTTTAAGAGTCTTGCTCCTTTTCAGAACTTCAAAACCAGCAATATATTAAGGGACCACCTACTGTTAGCTTCTGTCGACAGCTCTTATTTGTGTGTGTGTGTGTGTGTGTGTCCTTTCCAAAGCGTATTAACACTCAGAATTTCCCGTTGCATCAACGCTCCCAGAACAAGGACCTCGCGGTTGAAAGTGCAATGTCGCTTCTTGTTACCATTTTGTAAATATTGAATCGTTGTTTCAGAAAGCGGCAGAATGACACGTTTCAGACGTGTCTGGGTTTTTGTTTTGTTTTGTTTTAAAGCAACTGCGTAGACCTTTTTCGTTTGTGCACACCCACCCACTCACCCACACACCAGAACATGAATTTGATAGAGAGTACACATCCTGTTCATAAACTTGTACATTCACACAGCTCAATTTTGACATGGATTAGAAAAGAAATCTGTATTCCATGCCTTCTTGCTGCGAGGATTTTGTCTTTCGCTGCCAAAAACCAGGATCTATCAACAAAGCTGGTGTTTCCGCTACGGGTTCACATTTCCTTTTCAATCTCTAATTTTGAAATCAAGAAGCGAGGCAGATAATTCCTCAGCTTGCTTCAGCATTCCTGTGGATGGGCAAAATGTCATGGTAATGAGGGCAGCGAGTGATGTGGGCTTTTTAAGATTTGCAAGAGAAATCTCGCACACTTTGCTTGGAAAATTCACTTCTCAACTAATTTTTCCTCACAGCCCTCAACTGAAATGTCGAAGTTATTAATTGCAGAAAGGAAACAAATTTAAGAGGGGGGGGGGGAATGCACACATTTTCCTAACTTGAACTTGCTTGCAGAAGTTTAAATTAGTATTCTCTTCCTCTGGGTTTCGGAAACCTGCTAGTCATGGATGTCATTGGATTAAGAGAATTTTGGAAATGAGGATGTAAGGTGTGGAAATTAAGTACGGGGCTTAAACTTCATCACACTCAAGGACCATTTCCTTTTTAAAAAATGGGTGCATAACACTTTTTAAAATTCAGTAAAGCTTTAGTTAATTTATTGGTTGTTGCAATTGCTAGGGCTAAGAGTTAAAGACCACTTTGATTACCTTTTTAACCTCATGTGGTGCTGAGGTGGAATGGAAAAGAAAATGTTAGTGATGACATCTTGTTTAAAAAGTAATTATTTGATCATTTATTATAACCCACCCTTTCACACAAAAGAACCCAGGGCAGCTAACATTATTAAGAAATGCAACACACAACAGCATTCAAATCACAGTTACATTAAAATGAATATATAGATGCAATTTTGTTTATTTTTATTCATTTGTCAGATTTTACTTTTACAACTTAGATACTGCTTAATATAGGTTTGCATGAAATTTATTAAATGCAAGTCATAAGTTGATCCTGGGAGGATCAATACAATACTAATATAATGCAATACAATGAGTAAAATTCATTAGGAGTATATATAATTCAATGAAAATGAGCAGTGAATAATATGAATAAATTAAGAGTTGCAGTCCATGGAAACCTTCATAAACACCCATGATTTTAGGGTGTGTCTAAATGCTTCTGCTTCACCCCAAACGTATCACTCAGTCAACCAGCTACAATTCCACCTAACAGTGATATCATCCAGACCCCATTTTTCCAGCTTCCCCAGAAGAAATCATGGGGGGCTTTGTCAGAAGCCTTACTGAAATCAAGATACACTATGTCCTCAGCATTCCCCTGATCCACTTAGCTTGTAACACTATCAAAAAAAAGAAATGAGATTTGTCTGGCATGACTGCTTTTTGAGTCAGGTCTTAGTAATGACAGTAGTAGTAGTAGTAGTAGTAGTAGTAATTATTTATTAATTTATTTATTTATTTATTTATTTATTTATTTATTTATTTATACCCCACCCATCTGGCTGGGTTTCCCTAGCCACTCTGGGTGGCTTCCAACAAAAGATTAAAAATACATTAAAACATCAGTCATTAAAAACTTCCTTAAGCATCCTTTTCAATTTAATTATGTGTTCTTGGTTCTTTCCTGGTGTTAAGCTGATTGGTCAGATGTTACCTGGGTCTTCTCCCCCCCCTTTTTGAAGATTAAGACATTTGTCCACCTCCACTCGGCAGCCGACCTCACCTGTTCTCCAAGAATTCTCAAAGATTATAGACTGAAGCTCCGAGTTCCGTTAGTACCCTTGGGTATCTCAGAAAGGCATGAATACTGAGGTATTGGTGATACGCAGAACTACTGGAATGTAAAGAGCAATTTAAAAGTCAGGGAGGGAGGAGAATAAAAGGTGGACAAACAACATTTCCCGCTGCCCTGTTAGGTTTACACCGGCATTTTCATTGGAAGTGTGTGGGGGGGATGGGTGGTTTTCCTCATTTTTGTTAGCTCTATAGATCACATAATTCATGTGCTTTCCGGGGGGGGGGGGGTTGTCAAAGTATTATATCGTACTGGGAACCTTAGTTCTTAAAATAAATGCCAAACACTGGATTTAGGAGAAATCAAGAGTAAGCGTTTTATTGCTGAGCAATAGGTCCAGGGAGTCATCTCCAAAAGACTGGACATCAATCACAGGTATCTAAAGGTTTTTATAGATCCTTCAAACGTTACATATTCATGCCTTGCATTAAGCATCAAGCCAATGAGTGTATGACAGCAACCCAGAAATCCAACCCTCTTGTCCCCAGAAGAATCTCTGAACTTCACCCTAGCTAGCTGAGACAAGGAGATTCACTTCTGCTTTCTTGTAACAACCTTCTGCCCCTGTGAACTCTCCTTTCGTTGGGTCATTCTTTCAGCTTGGTAAGCATATAGATCTCATTATGTCATTTGGTAAAACTCTATGTATGTATCTCAAACACCCAGAACATTCTGCAGACATCCTCTTTCTCCCAACATCACTTGGGGACATAGGACCCATGACATAACTTATCTTCTGCGGTCAGTCTGCCTAGCTAGATACTTCTGCTTGGCTCAGCTGTAACCCACAAACTCTTTGTAAGAAGCATTCCTTACAAGGTACAGTCTTAATGCATAAGCATACAGAATAAAGCAAAGGTGAGATTATATATCTATTCCAGGTTACAACAAAAGGAATGCCCAGCATGCCCCTGGTCTGCTTCCTTTTCACCTTCTCTGACATCAGAGCTTTGACATCAGAGGTAAGCTGACCGCAGACTATTGCACAGTCTTGCAGGAGAGGTTAGAACTCCTACTTTGAGGATGCAGCACTTACTCCACAGGGAGGGGAGCTGAGGAGTCCAATGATCTCTGGAACCACAGGAGGGTTGCAACTTTAATCAAGAAATCAGTTTGCCAGCAGATGATTAGAGTATGAATCAGCTAAAATGTCTCCAATAGGATGACAAGCCGAATAAGAAAGTGCACTTTAAGAAGCTAGTATTAATAGATCTGGAATGTATCCCAAACTTGAATCCTACTTTGGAAAGTTTTGCTTTCATTTAAAAGAGATGAAAAGTGCTGAACGTTGACAGCGTATAGAGATTTCAGAAGCGGCAATGGTAATAATCTTGGTGTTACTTAATAACCTATGTTTTCCCTTTCCGGAAAATGAGATACTGTGCTGTTGATGTGTGTTCTGGTTGTTAAGTTGGCACATTAAACAAATGCCTTTTCTCATTTCCATGTTTGAATTCTTCTGTCATTTTGGATCTTCCCACACAGCTGGACTTTCTTCCCCCGGTTATTTTATTTGTTCAACTGGTAACAAACACGCTAACTTTATCGGCTCCCAGCTTGCCTCTCAACACTAGATAATTATCTCGTGCGAATTTCTCATATCTGATGTTGTCAGGTTTCAAACGTCTCTTGGTAGGCTGAAGTCCTGCAGAAGGCAACATGTCGCATGTTCAGATCTCATGCTTAAACACCGTCTGTGGAAACCTCATTCCCCCCCCCCCAAACCCAGTGTTTAGTATGAGAACAAAGATTTCTTTGCAAACGTGATGACTTAATGAGCAGTGGTCTTCCCCAATATCTAAATTGTTTCCAGAAAAAGCACCACCAGTTGAATTTACGTCTGCTACACAGATGCTAAAAGCACGGGAAGTGTGCCAGGAAAACAGGAGCGTGGCTGCATCTTGTCCCTTGAAGCAGAGCGTTGGTTTTTTTGCTCAGACTGAAGAGGGCATCTGCTTTGAGGAATGCATCATGT
Organism: Lacerta agilis; assembly: GCF_009819535.1. Classification (NCBI taxonomy): domain Eukaryota; kingdom Metazoa; phylum Chordata; class Lepidosauria; order Squamata; family Lacertidae; genus Lacerta; species Lacerta agilis. The sequence continues at coordinate 109,534,131 of NC_046314.1, read as the reverse complement.
GTCTCCTGAGGACAGAATGGGCTCTTGACCCCACAGCTGAGTCATGACAACCTGCCCTGAACTCAATGGGAAGACTGGCCTTCCAGGGACGGAATTTGAAAACATGTTGGATCTCTGACACCACTTGCATGTTGCAAGCTCTGCAGTCACTGAAACATTCAGGTCGGAGAAGTATCAAGAATTTGTTCCTCACCCTCCCTGTTTCCAAACATGCTGAGCAGCTGGATGGCTGATGGCAAAGTACAATAAAAGCTGATTGTCTTTTCTTACTTATCTGGCCTACTATCCCCCATGTATTTATTCTCTTCCTCTCATTTTAGCCCACTATTTTTCATCCCCATTCTTTCCCCCCTTTTGTCTTGTTTGTATAAGTTTTCTCAACCCCCCCCCCCCATCTCTTTTATGCCTTTCTCTCCCACTGGGGAAAGAAGAAGAAGAAGGGGGGGAAATTGCTTCCCTTGTTTCATTGTAACACAGATCATTAGCCCTTATTCTTTTAGTTTCCTCTTTCTATTCCCTTCCCCCCCTCCCCTCACTCCATGTCCCATTGTCTTGCTCCAGCGGTCAACTTTCTTCTTTCCGTTTTCTGTGATTCACGTTGATTGACAATGTTGTCCGTGCACAGAGCTTGACCACATGAGAACATGGGAGTGCCGTCCATGCACAGACAACATGAGAAGACAGAGCTAAGGTTAGGCTGATAGTCCATCTGGAAAATCATTCAACCTTTTGGCCAAGGCCAAGCCCTTTGGAACTGTGCTTCTATGAGGGGAGAGAGACTTTCTGTTGCCCATCAGGCAATGGCTCTTTCCACTTGCCTTGCCCCACCTTTCAGCCCTAGGAGCCTTTCTGAAATATACTCGGAGGCAAGTGTTAATTTCATGCTCTTTATTCAGCTCATTGTAGCGAGGAATGCAGTTCCCCCAAAACGTCTGCTTTATATACACTATTTACAGAATGGGCCCCACGTGATTGGCTAATTCCGGGATACTCCTGTATGCCAATCGGGTTGCGGATTCACTTCCACCTGGAGCTGGATTGGGTGGCTCCTGTGGACCAATCAGACTTCTGCATTCTGGATCCTATTGTTCTAGGACCAATCAGACTGCTGCATTCTGAATCCTATTGTTCTAGGACCAATTGGACTGCTGCATTTTGGCTCCTATTCAACTCAGTACATAACACTTTCCCGGACCATGACCTTGAGAACAGCAGAAGCAGCTGGGAAGAGAGAAGAGGAGTTCAGGAATATATATATGAATATTTTATAATTTGTGTGTCCTTGTTTCTCAATTTGATCCTTCTACATGGTTTTGTATTTTTTGAGGTATTTTATGCCTTGTCACTTGCCATTATTTTTATTGATTATACAAGGGGTGACTGGAAAGTTCGGTGAATGGTCACAGAAATCGGACAGTGAGAAATATTTGAACATATATACCTTACAGGCCTTCAAAGTAGGCCCCCTCTGATACAATGCACTATTGACAACATTCGTGGAACTGTTGGAAACTTCTGGAGAAGTCCTCTTTTCATACTGCATTCAGTTCCCTCATCACAGCACCTTGGACGTGTGAAATGTTGGAAAATCTGTGCCCTTTCAGTGCAGATTTCAGTTTTGAAAAGAGAAAGAAATCTGGTGGGGCCAGATAGGGAGAATATGGAGGGTGGGACAACTCAGTAACCTCAGTCATGATTTCACGCAGAATATGCAATTATTCCGCCATTATTCGGATGGACAAACACCGATCCCACACCAATAACGCACGAACTCTGTCGGCATTTACCACCGTTCTGCTTGTCAACGGTCTGCCAGACCGAGGGTCATCTTCGATGGCTTGCCACCCTTCACAGAAACACTTAAACCACTCATACACTGTCTTTCGAGTTACAGCTTCATCTCCGCACACAATTGTGAGCATTTCGTGGGATTCCGATGCCATTTGTATGATCAAATATTTCTCACTGTCCGATTTCTGTGACAATTCACCGAACTTTCCTGTCACACCTTGTAGTTTATTGCAATTGTTACGTGCAAAATGTTTAATTATTATTTGCTGGTATTTAATTCTACTGTTTACTATTATATTCTAATGGATTATTGAATATTTCTTTGTTATAAATGGTTTACTTTAAAGGTATTGTGACTTCTTTGTATTGGCTCAGAGTGTTATTATAAATATTTGATATTTTATTATGTTCTGATATGTGTTGGAAGCCAACCAGAGTGGCTGGGGCAACCCAACCAAATGGTCAGAGTGCAAATAATAAAATTAATATTCATTATTATTATCATTATTTGGCTTTAAAGAAAGGTAAAGGACCCCTGACAGTTAAGTCCAGTCGCGAACAACTCTGGGGTTGCAGCACTCATCTTGCTTTACAGGCCGAGGGAGCCGGCATTTGGCTGCAGACGTTTTTCTGGGTCATGTGGCCAGCATGACTAAACCGCTTCTGGTAAACCAGAGCAGCACTTGGAAACACTGTTTACCTTCCCACCAATGCGGTACCTATTTATCTACTTGCACTTTGAAATGCTTTTTGACTGCTAGGTTGGCAGGAACTGGGATTGAACAACAGGAGCTCACTCTGTCGTGGGGATTTGAACTGTCAACCTTCTGATCGACAAGCCCTAGGCTCCACAGCGCCACCTGCGTCCCATATTATTTGGCTAAGTAGCATCAAAAATGCTCTCCTGCATAAATTTACTTGGCTCTCTCCTTCAACCATTCATGAGCTGGAGAGCACCCATATAACCTATATCCTGCTCACATATGTCCTATTGCAAAATCTAATATAGACTGCATACACTTAGCCCTAAATGCATCCAATGAAGTTCTAGGGATGGGGGACTTGTGGCCCTACTGAACTCCAGTGCCCATCAGCTTCAGCCAGGACGGACCATGGTGAGGGACGATGGGAGTTGTGGTCCAACAATGTCACTGGTTTTACCATCCCTGTTCTACTCCAAAAGAGCTTCTGTTATGATGAATGTATTAGTCTTTAAAGTGCCACAAAATTCTTCATTGGCTTTGCTATGATGGACAAAAAGGGCTTCCCCCTCTGGAAATCCCTAATCTAATTTTGTGAATTGAGTCTTATGTATGTATGTATGTATGTATGTATGTATGTATCTCTCTCTCTCTCTCTCTCTCTCTCTCTCTCTCTCTCTCTCTCTCTCATCTATCTATCTATCATCTATCTATTTGTATGGGCAAACATATCAATTACAGTTTCTTTCAGTTTCGTGTTTGTCCAATCTTAGCTTCATTTCACCCTGTTACTTTGCATTTTTTAAAAAGTCTCCATGAAAATTCACCAGCATTTTAATGTGAATTTATGTTTGCACTCAATATACACACTTTTCCAAAGCAATTTCAACTAATATGCATTTATTATGTTTTATTTTCCCTAATGCATGCATTCCTGTGCACACTTTAATGAGTCAAAACTACTCATTCATCTAGCTCATTGTGTGTGTGTGTGGGGGGGATATTTAGCCCTCCAACTGCTGCTAGACTACAACTCACATCATCCCTGGACACTGGCCATGCTTGCTAGGGCAGATTGGGGTTGAAGTTCAGTGACATCTGGAGGGCCAAACGTTTCACACCCCTGGTGTAAGCTGACAGGTAGCAACTCTCCAGGGTTTCATACAGAGCATCTCTTCCACCCCAACTTAGAGATGTTGGGGATTGAACCTGGGACCTCATGCATGCAAGGCAGATGCTCTACCAGTGAGCTACATCCCTTCCCCTTAACAAACCCATCCAATCTCAATGATGCCAGTGTTGTTTGTGAACAAAGCAATCTGCATTTTTTTTCCAGCTGCAGTGCTTGTCTGTAGGAGAGACAAGGCACTATTTCCCCTTGTCTTTATATGAGGCAACTGGCCAGCCCTTGGAAATCTTTTGCTAGATGAAGACGGGGAAATTAATCTCTCTCTCTCCCTCGTTTTTTTTTTTAATTTTATGTTTCCTGCGTCTATGCAATTGGAATAAACTGTAAATTAGGAGTTACAGCACTGTAGTTTGGGGAAGTCTGATGGCTTCAAAATGTAGCTTTGGTTTGTTAGACTATAATAGCAGCTTTCTTTGTTGTGACAGTAGCAATAAAGTTATTCCGACATGTAAGGATTAGAAATGAAACTGCTCCCACAGTTTTCAGTTTTTTTCTTTCAAAACAACCATCATATTTTTTATATTTTCCAGTGGCCTTTAAATACACATATACATATAACACCAACAAATATTGATATCACTAGACATGGGTTGAATCTATAACTTCCAGTTGTGCTGATTGGAATTCTAGAATAGATGCAAAACCTGTGACTTTCAATTGGGGTGGAGTGGATGGGGGGGGGGTCAGCCTTCTGCATAAACCAGAGTTGGAAAACCTGTGACCCTTTGCATATATATATATTTTTGGACTACAACTCCCATCATCCTTGGCCATATAAGAAAACATAACAAAACCTCAAACATTAAAAGCTTCCCAATACATGGCTGCCTTTAGTTGTAGAATCATAGAATCATAGAGTTGGAAGAGACCACAAGGGCCATCCAGTCCAACCCCCTGCCAAGCAGGAAACACCATCAAAGCATTCCTTCATTGTCTTCTAAATTTGTGAAGTTCTTTATCTCCTTGATATCTGGTGGGATGACATTCCACAAGGTGGACGCCACTGCCGAGAAGGTCCTCTGTCTGGTTCCCTGTAACTTTGCTTCTCACAGTGAGGGAACAGTCAGAAGGCCCTTGGAGCTGGACCTTAGTGTCCGGGCTGAACAATGGGGGTGGAGATACTCCTTCAGGTATACAGTGGGCATTATATTTTGGGAAATTGCTTGCAGAAATGTGTATACAAGCAGACTGATGCAGAAATGTGGAAAAATGAATGAGAAAGCAAGAGAAACCGAAATTGAAAGCTTCACCCCTCTCTCACACTTACTCTCCCCCTGATAATACTGAAATACATGTCCACAAATGGACATCAACACAGGACTCAGCTGAAAGTATATTGCCACAAAAAAGAAAAAAAAGAATTCAGCACAATGAGAGTTGATTCTGTTTATAGACTGGCCAGAGGTGGGTGGGTTTTCTTTTTTCTTTTGGTTGGTTAAAAAACTGACAGGCTGTATTACAGCTAACATTCCTATATTGATTATACCATTTCTAAACCTGCCCTCTGTGTGACAGGAGCAGCATAATTAGTTTTGTTCCTTGTTAAATATTTGTAAATCATTCGTACTTTTACGGGTTACATAACCTGGCTGTTACCCTTCAAATAATCTTCTTGTAACTTGTTTAAACAAGAAATATCTCCTGTAGCTGTGGTGCCATTTCTGGGAGAGCACAATATAAGGCCTTTGAGGGAATACCTTGTTGGTGGGAAAGGATAGAGTGTCTGCAGCATCCCTTTTCAGCTTAAGGTGTCTCTCAGGATGTTGGGAAAGGAAACAGAAGACATTCAGGGATGCTGAATTCACAACCTGCCTAACACACACTTCCAGAAACAGAACAAGGACCAAAACAAAGCCTTCTATCGAAAACTGTTCTTCTGCAAATTTTGCATTGCTGTTCTCCAGCCAAGTGACGTGTACAAATATGCACATACAAGGGTGGGGCGTGCCTAAATATGCACATGTCTGCGAAAATAGTATACAAAAGTGAATTATATTTGGGACAAATATGGTAATATGTCCACTTCTCTGTTATGACAGCCTTCTCTCTCCAAGGTAACTGTGAAACTGGAACTAACCACATACCCCTTAACTGTTCTGGTAAAACCAGGCCATTCTGCTTTTTTTCCATGCAAGAGCATGACACCCATTTTGGGTGCCATGCTCTTGTGCACAGTGACCCCCAAAAGAGTGTCTGACCCCAGAAGACTCAATTTCCCCCCCCCCGTGCATTCTAGTTGGAGGGTGTGTAACCACAAGATAGCATATCCCACTACGTCACCCAAATAAAGCATCTCTTGTGAGATCTCTCAGGATGAGAATCATCCCACAGCATCTCGTGAGAAGAGAGAAGGGTCAAGGTGAGGATCCATGACCCTTGGGTGCCATTTTGCCCTGTGAGCTTCCTATTCACCACCTTCAGTGTCAGAGCCTCACTCGGCTTCTTAGGTCGCTGGTTGACAGAGCCAGAAAGAATGTTTCCCCCTCCCAACCTTAATTGGCGCCCTGGTTGAGTTTATGTGTTTGTTTGCCTTTCCCTCAGGGAATTAAGGCTCACTACTGTGATTGAAGATTTTGGTGGAAATGAGATTGGGCAGCATCAACATATAGAAAAGGTGGGGCCTGAGGGGAGGACAGGCTAAGGCATGCCCTGAGCTCAGGTTAGAGCCTCTGCCTGGCTTGAACCGCTGACCCAGCTGCCCAGTGAGGCCCTGAATGCTTGTCTTACATCATGATGGGGTTCAACGCTGGGTTTGAACCCTGACTCCCATGCTGCGTGTTTGAGCGCTTTCCAACCCTGATAGAGGGCCATTCCACCAGTGGAAATTATTCTTGCCCTACTGCCATGCCAACCCTGCTTCTTTATTGTAGCCAATAAAGATTTGGCCCAATATCACTCACACCTCTGCTCCATCTGTCATTTTGCCTATCTCTCAGGGCTGCCGATTGGGCCCACCTGCTGTCAGGGACTGGGCCTCCCCATCCTAACCCTTCCAGGGTGGAGGATGACGAAGATGGTATAGATTTACAACAGGGGTTTGAGGGAGGTTGCAGCTCAGAAGCACATGTGGGGGAAGTTGGGAAATCATGGGAGACCCAGAGAAGCACCTGGCTGACACGTTGTCACTAGAAAGCATTCCAGACTCTCCATCTCCTAGAACCTGGAGGGTCTTAAAAGAAGGAGAGCAAAGAGCTCAAAGACAGAGGGCACTTAGCGACACTTGTAGAGGAGATGATGATGACGACGAATGAGGCAGTGGGAGAGACTCACTTGGGATGCCATTATCCAAGAGGCTGAGTTCTATAGCCTCTCTCTGTGAAGGTTGAAATAAAAAAGGACGGGAAGAAACTTTCCCTTGTCTTTACACTTTCCTGGGCAACCAGCCGGGAACCGCTGACAGCATCCTGATACTACTCAACTTGACCAATGGTTACAGTTGATGGGCACAGTAGTCTAACAGGTTTCCCACCCTGAAGGACAGGTTCCTGTGAATACCCCTTTTCTTGCAATACTCTTTATGGGTGAGTGTGACTGTGAATTCCGCTTCATACGGGTCAGGATTAAAATAATAATTGTACTTTGGGTTCCCATAGAAAACAAAGAATTTCTGTTTAATTTACATAATTAAAAAGATAACCGCCGAGCCAGTACTACAGATTCTCGGTGGATGGGCTTGGAATAATAAGGGAATCGTCTTGTGATGTGGAGTAGATAAAATTGCAGATATTGGTTGGAAGCATGCAAGTGCTAATTTGCTAACTCTGCCATTTATTTTATAGGTGATATCAAAGCCCATTTAATAAGTGCAATAAACATAAACTTTGGCGCTTATAATGCTATTCACTAGATTAATACCCGATAGTATTTTCTTTAAAAATGCCATTTAGAGTGGGATAAATGGCCAAAGAGATATTTCTCAGATTCACTCGTATCTACACTGAGTCAGCCCGAAACCTTGAAAGCAATTACAGAGCCAAAATCAATATATTTTCCATTCATCTCATATGCACCAAAGCAATTTTATCAGAAAAGCAAGAAAGTTGAGGCATTCCTGCGGTAGTGAAATGCCCAAAGCCTTTCGAGAAGCATTATTCAAGCATATGCACATGTGTGCTGCTGTACAGAGTCAGGCCATTGGTCCAGGAAACCAATAAACCTCTTGAGGACTAGCAGCTCTCTGTGGTTACAAGGAGCTTGTTCGTCACCCACTACCTTTATTTTATTTTATTAAAGATGCTATGAACTGAATCTGTATAATGAATCTCTAGCAAATGATGGATAGAACTTCTTGTTTTCAGTTTCTCATTTTGGCGGAAGCAGCGGTGGATTGAGAGCTGGGCAAGCAGTGCCCCATCCCAGATGTTGCTGGACTACAACTCCCATCATCCCAGACCATTGACAATGCTGGCAAGGCCTGGGACTTCCGGGTTTCCGCAGATCGCACACGGTCGCTTGCTCCGGTGTTCCGAGGCAAGCACTCTTTGAAGGGGGCTAAACAGAGGGGGTTGCTAGGCTTCGCACCCCCCCAGAGGTTCAGGAGGGCTTCCTGGACCTGGTAAGGACTTGCTGAGGCGTTGGAGGGGTCTCCGCAATGAAGGAGACCATAGACGCCGACTCAGCGTTCCTGCCCCGCAGAGAGGAAGCCGGATACCGGGGGCGATCTAGCGGCTAAGCCTCCAGTGAAAAGAACCGCCGGAAGGTTAGTTTGCAAGAGCTCGGCGAAAGCTAAAGAAAACACCCAAATACGCTGAAGCGGTGCTGCTGAAATTAGGTGAAGTTGGAGGGAGAGGTGTATAAAAGCCATTTATTTGAAGCAGAATATACCGGGCTCTACAGGGCGACATAAGAGCATTGCGTCCGGCGTTGGGGATACGAACTGGTGAGGGGGAAAATCCCTTGGCTTTTCGAGTGTTAAGCTCCAGCAGTACGAAAAAACAAGGGGAACTACATCTAGAATGGACAATATGCTCGCATGGTGCCGGTAAGAAAGAGACTTTGCTAGACGTTCAAAGGATAGAGTACAGATTGGAGACGTTACAGTAACTGGATTTGGCTACACTTCTTAAAGACGCACATTTTGCCTGCAGAGAAGCATAATGGACTACAGTTTGGAATGGGCTTGAGGGGTCTCAATCTGGCCCATACCCCAGCGCTAGTTTTGTTGTTTGTCTCCATGGACTGAAAAAAAAAAAAGGGTGAGAAAGAACCCCTCGGGGAAGTGTGCACTTTAAGAACGTAAGGAACTGGTAAGTGGCTGGAGTTCCTAATTGCCTAATGGAAATTGGATACGAAGGTCTGAATTTGAATTTGAAAGTGGGACATTTGGTCTAAAGGGGGGTAAGAGGATTCCTTCACCCCCAAAGGAGACTGAAATATTTTGTAGAGAAGGATAATGAAAAGTGGTCTTCCTATCCCCCTTGTTATCTTTTGAACTCATAGTTCCAAAGGGCATTTGCAACATAAAATATAAATAGAAGGAGTGGTAACAGTGGCCGCTACAGGAAAGAAGGGGAATAGCAGGTTGATGAAAAGAGAATTTCAGCCAAGAGGAGGAAGATACATAGTTATATAGCAGCTGCTTAGAAGGTTTTGAAGGTTATTAGAAGACTGCAGCTGACGCTTTACTGCTCTTTCTGCTCCTTCTTCCTTTTTTCTGTGTCTATGTTGGGGAATTATTTGAAATCATTTGGAACTATATCGAGTATTTAAAGGAGACAGGTTTGGAAAGATCCAGAGGGTTTACAGACGTTGTGGTGGCTACTCCTCTTGAGGAAGAGGCACATTGAAGTGATGTCGAATACGAATAAAAAATCTACGAGCTCAGTAAATCCAGCCGGCACACTGAACCTCAACAGAAGAAATTCAACGCAAGATCAAGAAATGAACACGGAAATGAAAGACTTGCTTTTGGGGCTTAAAAAGGACCTGGCGGACGTAAGGAAAGAGATGAATGACAGTACTAGGTCAACGGAACAAAAATTGGACAAAATGGAGCAAAAAATGGACGATAATGTAAGAATGATTTCGGAAATGACAGGAAAGATCAATGACCTAGTGGTTAAAAATCTTGAAATTACTAAGTCTGTACAAGATCTAAAAGGGAAAACAACTGGACTGGAGGAGGGGGTAAGGAAAATCCAGAAAGAAAATCGAGAGAAAAAAGGAGAAATAGACAAAATTAAGAAAGAGATTACAGACATGAAGGAAACTCACGAAGCAGTTCTCGATGCAATTTCGATGATAGAAATGCATCGACGGGAGAAAACCTTGAGATTTAGATCTATACCAGAAGAACCAGATGAAATAATCCAGCGGAAATTGATATTAGAGTTAGCTAAATGGTTGGGAATGGAGGAGAGAGAAATGGAGAGTAAAATTGAAAGGGCGTTTAGAATTAAATCAAGAATTGCAAGAGAAAATAATTGGCCCGGGGACTGTCTGGTTACATTTAACAACATGGAAATCAGGGATAGAGTATTGCAGACGTGCAGTAAGAAAAAACTCAGAATACAAGAGACAGATGTAATCATTCACAAGATTGTTCCTTCTAGGCTTATGAGAAAAAGAGACAAGTTCAAACCTTTGGTAGAGGTCCTTAGGAAAAAATCGATAGTACATAAATGGGAATTCCCAGAGGGAATTTCCTTCTTTTTCAAAGGGAAAAGAAGGAAATTCGCCACTTGGCCCGAGGCGGATAGATTTTGGAGAACATACAGAGAAGAATTAGGTGGTAAGAGACAGCTGGGGGGAGGGCCAGAGGAGGAGCCAAAAAAGTCACTAGAAGAGGAAGAGCCCTGAGGGGCACTTAGGTAAAGTTAAACATAATTTTGTGTATCTGTGGGGCCGACACCGCAGAGGCAGAAACAACCTAATCTTATTTTTAGTTATTAAGTCTTTCTCTTTCTTTTTCTTTTTTCCCCTTACCTTCTTTTTGGGGGGAAAAATCAATAAAACAAACAAACAAACAAATAAATAAATAAATAAACGGAGTATTCACTAAAGGTCTAAATGGAGCTAAAGATTCTTACTTGGAACATCAATGGTTTGAACGAGAAAAAAAAAAGAAATAAGGTAGAGCATATACTCAGCAAACATAAATTAGATTTGATTTGCCTGCAGGAGACTCATATACAAAAACAACATACCAGGGTACTATCTAGTCAAAAACTGGGACTTGATTTCGTGTCTTCAGATAATTCTAAGAGGAATGGAGTAGTAATTTACGCAAAACCATATTTGGAACCTAAGTTGATATATACAGATTCGCAAGGGAGGGTGGTGATTGTAGAAATATCAGTAAGGGGGGAGAAAATTAAAGTCATTGGTTTCTATGCGCCAAACGAGAAAAAAAATGAATTCTATCAAAAATTAGGTAAGGAATTGGAAAGTTATATAGGGGAAAAAATTATCTTCCTAGGAGACCAGAATGGGGTGGTGAGTCCAGAAATAGATAGATCAGGAAAGATAACAAAAAAAAAGCAAAGGAAGCTACCAACAACTTTTTTCCAATTAATAGATATACTAACACTTGAAGATGCATGGAGACTTAAAAATCCGTTAACCAAAGATTATACTTTTTTCTCCTACCCTAACAATTCAGCAGGGAGGATCGATGCTATCTGGTTAACAAAAGATCTAACAACCAAGATACGCAAAACAGAAATACACCCCAGAACAATATCGGACCACAATGCTGTACAAGTAAATCTCAGTTGGGGAGGGAAAAGAGTGAAAAGGTGGAGACTAAATGAATCATTAATCAGGGATGAAAAAATAATTGAAAAGGCAAAACAGACTTTAAAAGAATTTTTTGAATTTAATTTGGATAAGGGCACAGACTTAAATATAGTTTGGGATACCAGTAAAGCCGTTTTGAGAGGTTTTTTCATCCAACAAAGCATAGTTCAAAAGAAATTAAAAGACAAAAAACAGCAAGAGCTTTTAGAGAGCATTAGGAACAAAGAGAAACAATTATGCAAGATGCCAGACAATGCAGAGATCAAGAGGGATATCAAAATTCTACATTCACAATACGCAATGATAGTTAATGAAGAGATGGAGTGGAAACTAAGATACTTAAAGCAAAAGTTTTTTGAACAGGCCAACAAACCAGGGAAGCTACTCGCCTGGCAATTAAAAAAAAGAGAGGCAGAGAAAATTATAAATAGAATCAAAGTAGATGGGGAAATAATAACTGACCCAAAGGAGATAGAAAAAAGATTTGAAAATTTTTACAGAAAATTGTACAGTGAGGGAAGTGAGACTAGAAGGGAAATAAAGGATTATTTAAAACAGAACTGCCTCCCAAAGCTTACCAAAGAACAAAGAGAGAGGTTAAACACTCCTATAACATCTCACGAACTCCAAGTTGCGATTAAAGAAGCAAAACCAGGGAAGTCCCCTGGACCTGATGGCCTTTCGGCATTATATTATAAAAAACTGGAGGACATCCTTTCGGAACCCCTAAAAAATGTTATGAATAAGATATTGAGAGAGGGAGTAATGCCAGAATCGTGGAGACATAGCTACATAACTCTTATCCCCAAGCAAGGAGCTGATCTGGAAATGATGAATAATTATAGACCGATAGCCCTGTTGAACAATGATTATAAATTGTTTGCTAAGATCTTGGCAGAAAGATCAAAAAAAATACTCCAGTCAATTATCCATGAGAACCAAGCTGGTTTTTTACCAGGGAGGCATATTTATTCTAACACAAGAAACATCATAAATTTATTGGAATATTTGGAGTTAAGGACGGAGAAACAGGCAGCCTTTATGGCTGTTGATGCCGAAAAAGCTTTCGATAGGGTGTCGTGGAGGTTTATGCTGGAAGTGTTAGATCACATGGATTTTGGAGAAAGATATATAAAGGGGATTGAGGCAATATATTCTAAACAGAGGGCAAAAATTATAATAAATGGCAATACGTCCCAAGAATGCGAGATTAAAAAGGGAGTCAGGCAAGGTTGCCCGCTATCCCCATTATTATTTATTTTAACACTAGAAATTCTGTCTAAAAGAATAAGGGAAGAAAAGGATATAAAAGGTATAATGCTGGGGAAGAGAAGCTTTAAGCTCAGGGCTTTCGCGGATGACTTAATCATAACTACGGAGCAACCATGTGAAAGCCTAAGAAAAACCTTGGAAATAATCCAAGATTATGGCAGGGTTTCAGGTTTCAGGCTCAACCTGGAAAAAACTAAATTACTTGTCAAAAACTTATCTAAGTTTCAGAGAGAAGAATTGGAAAGGTCAACACAAATTAAAATCTATCCTAGGATAAAATATTTAGGATTATATATAACACCAAAGAATATAAATTTATATAAGGATAATTACTCCAAGTGCTGGGATGAAATCAAAAGACAAATGGAGACATGGAACAGGTTAAATCTCTCTTTCCTAGGTCGTATTGCGGTCATAAAGATGAATGTTTTGCCAAAGCTACTGTTCTTGTTCCAGACGATGCCAATTATGGGTAAAACCAGTAATATCGATAAATGGCAAAAAGAGATATCAAAATTTGTGTGGGGAGGTAAAAGGCCTAGAATTAAACATAAGATATTAATAAAAACAACAGAGGAAGGTGGCTTTGGTTTACCAGATATTAAGTTATATTATGAAGCCGCCTGCTGTTTATGGTTAAGAGATTGGTGCTTGCTATGCAATTGGGAAACTTTAGAGTTAGAAGGATACGACTTACGTTTCGGCTGGCATGCATATTTATACTATGGCAAAACTAAAGTACACAGAGGCTTTACCAATCACATAATAAGGAATGCAATCTATAACGTTTGGAACAAATATAAGAGATACTTCGAAGCGAAAACTCCTAGATGGATTTCCCCCTTGGAGGCTATAGCATTCAAAAGGAAAAACAACGAAATGGGTCAGTGGATTACATATAACATATTGCTAAAGGAGAGAGAAGGGAACCTGGAGTTGAAAAGTTATGAGGAAATCAAAACATACCTCCCAACTTGGTTGGATTACTTCCAGATTAAAGAAAGGTTCAAACAAGACAGGATCACGGGGTTTAGTAAAGAAAGCTCAAGATTTGAAAAAGAAGTCTTAAACAATAAGAACAAGTTGATTTCAAGTTTGTACAAGATATTGTTGAACTGTGAAGTGATGGACGAAATGATAACAGATTCCATGACTAAATGGGCGCAGGATCTGGGGTATCCAATTAACATAGAAGAGTGGGAAAAACTATGGCAGGTTACTCTAAAATTCACGGTAAATTATAACATCAGAGAGAATATGTTAAAGATGGCCCATAGGTGGTACCTCACACCGGCCAGACTTTCTAAAATGTACAAAAGTCTCGCAAACGTGTGCTGGAGGTGTGGAGCAGAGAATGGAGATCTGATGCACATGTGGTGGAGGTGTGTAAAGATTAAAGTCTTTTGGGGACAGGTTTATGAAGAAATTAAAAAGATGATGGCAGTCTCTTTTGTTAAAAAACCAGAAATATTTCTACTCAGTATGGTTGGCAAGGAGATACCGAATAAGTACAAAGAAGTTTTTCTGTATGCGATCGCAGCGGCCAGGATGGTAGTGGCAAGGGGTTGGAAGGATCAAGAAGCACCTAATGTCACTGACTGGCAGGTCAAACTACAAGAATTTGCGGAGTTGGCTTTACTAACACATAACCTAAGAGATAACACCAAGCAGGAATTTGCAGGCAAATGGGAGGTCTACAAAAGATATATGTTGAAATATAATAAGAGTTTTTCTACCATGCCAGCATTCGAGGGATGAAGGGTACAGAAAGAGGTCGTTGAAAGAATGAGGAGCAAGGATATATTTAAGAATGTAGTTGAGAAGTGGTATAAGGGATAGTAAGGGTTTGTAAGCATTCATATTAACCTTTGTTTAAGCTAAAGGGTTTGTCAGGAAGTCGGAAATCATGTCTGGAAAGTTTTTTTTTAGTTTTTTAGGTTTTTTTTTTTTTTTTCCTTGTTTTTCTTTTTTGGAATTTTTAATTTTGTATTAACTTTTTCTTTTTTTTTCTTTCCCTTATTTCTCAATATCAATATTAATATCGTTATTATTAATATTGTTGTTATTATAACTCAGATTATGTATTACTTTACGATCTTGGTAGTGTGTAATAGGCGATATACCAATAAGATACAGTGCAAAAATAAGACATGGACAAATATAACTTTATTGTAAATAACTTTATTTTTGTTGAAGGGTCGGGGTCTTTTTTTTTCCTTTCTTCTTTCTCTTTGACTGTTGTTTGTCGTATTTGAGTTGTTGGAATTGTGTGTGGAAACCTTAAAGTATGCAAATAAAAATCATTATTGAAAAAAAAAAGACAATGCTGGCAAGGCCTGATGGGAGTTGGAGTCCAGCGACATGCTGCCTTGTGATGGTTTTGCTGGCTCCAAGCAATGTTTATGGTACTATGGTTCTTTGCATTTATTTTCTTTTTAAGCTTTGATTTTATTTATGCTTATTTTATTTATTTATTTTTACGTGTCTGAGTCACCCAAAGGACATGGTTGATTGGGCAGTATGTAAATGTCCAGAGTGAATACACAGAATCATAGAATTGTAGGGTTGGAAGGGACCCCAAGGGTCACCCAGTCCAACCCCCTGGAATGCAGGATTCTCAACTAGAGCATATATGGCAGATGGCCATCCAAACTCTGCTTGAAAGCCTTGAAGGGAGGAGAATCTTCAGCCTTAATTAACTTAAACAGGATCTTCCAAATTTATTTCCCATTCTTTTGGGGCAAAATATCATGGGAATTCTAGTCACATGAAATGTTACAGCAATCTAATGAGTTACTAATAGTTATTTGACTATTGAGAGCCAGTGTGGTGTATTGGTTAGAGTGCTGGACTAGGATCTGGGTGACCAGGGTTCAAATCCCTATCAAACTCACTGGGTGACCTTGTCCCCATCACTGCCACTCAGCTTTCTCCTGGTTGAAGTGTTTGAGGACCAGGACATTCGCAGGGAAACCAAAATTCTTTTTTACAAAGCTATTATACTACCAACCTTAATGTATGCTTGTGAAACGTGGACCACTTATAAACACCATCTCCAACTCCTTGAAAGATCCCAGCAATGGGGTCTCTGAATTTTTTTACACATCACTTGGGAAGACAGGCTAACTAATGCCAGTGTACTGGAAGAAGCGAAGATCACCAGTGTCAAATCAACAATTCTTCAATATCAATTTGGTTGGACTGGTCATGTTGTGAGAATGCCTGATTATCATTTTCCAAAGCAACTACTCTATTCTGAACGTAAAAACAGAAAGCATAATTCTGGTGGTCAACCAAAGAGGCTTAAAGACTCTCAAACAAATCTTTAAAAATGTAGTATACACAAACCAACAACTGGGAAACACTGGCCTGCAAGCGCTCCAATTGGAGAACAGCCTTTACCATAGGTGGCATGGACTTTGAAGATGCTTGAACTCAGGACGAAAGGGAGAAACATGCTACGAGGAAGGAACGCTTGGCAAACCCTCACCGTGATCAACTCCTGCCCAGAAATGTATGTCCCCACTGTGGAAGGACGTGTGGATCCAGAATTGGCCTCCACAGTCACTTACGGACTCACTGTTAAAACCCTGTTCATTGAAGACAATCTTACTCTGCTATGACTGATAGCCAAAGAAGAAAGAAAAGGGGGATTAAGTGAGGAGGGGTAAAGGGACCCCTGACCATTAGGTCCAGTCGTGTCCGACTCTGGGGTTGTAGCGCTCATCTCGCTTTACTGGCTGAGGGAGCCTGTGTACAGCTTCCGGGCCATGTGGCCAGCATGACAAAGCTGCTTCTGGCGAACCAGAGCAGCGCACGGAAACACCGTTTACCTTCCCGCCGGAGCAGTACCTATTTATCTACTTGCACTTTGCCATGCTTTTGAACTGCTAGGTGGGCAGGAGCTGGGACCGAGCAACGGGAGCTCACCCTGTCACGGGGATTCGAACCGCCAACCTTCTGATCAGCAAGCCCTAGGCTCTGTGGTTTAACCCACAGCACCACCCGCGTCCCTCCTGTGTATGCAATTAGGGGGTGCCGGTCATATCATTTTGCATCCTATCAATTGGCAAAGAACAAATACTTCCATCCTTCCTCACCAGGTCCAAAGCTACTTTTTGGAAATTACCAAAAGTAAAACAGAGAGTTCATAGCATGCAACGTGGGCAGGGCAAACTTTCAGAGCAGCGATTGAGAGGCAGGTAGAATCTTTTCAAACTTTCATACTGAAATGCAGCAGACTGAGAAGAAAGCCCAGAAATGCAGAAGGCGTCAGCACTCCTCCAAAGAAAATGCAACCCAAAAGAAGTCGTAGGTCAAAACTTTTAGTGATAACAATCAGATTATTTTTATGCCTGTACCAGAGAGCAGAACCCAGGGCGTTTGACTGCCAATGTATCTATAATGAATAGGTTCTAGGAATTCCCCGCCTCCCTGACTGCCAGAGGATATGAAGAAGAAGGGGGGGGGGAGAATGCACACATCTGACTCAGTAATTACCAGCCACAAAAAAAATAATGTAGCTCAAGTGGTCGTCAGCCAAATTAATACCTGACAAAGGACATTTTTGGCAAGGTTGTCGGGCGCAGGAAGGGAAAGCAACTCACAAAACTGAAAACTTGGAAATAATAACAGCTTTGGAGTACGACTTTCGCTCCCGTCCAAGTGTGCAGGGGAGAAGAGGGGAGAAGCAGGCGGATTGTGGCATCTTTATCCAGAGCGGGCAGCAGACAGATTTTCCCGACAACCCTTGGTGAGGTGCTGGAATGCTGAGAGCAGTAAAGTTCTGGGATGCTACTCTATGCCAGAGGTTCCTAACATCATCATCATCAAAACAAAATCGAAAATTCTTTCTAGTAGCACCTTAGAGACCAACTGAGTTTGTTCCTGGTATGAGCTTTCGTGTGCATGCACACTTCTTCAGATACACTGAAACAGAAGTCACCAGATCCTTAAATATAGTGGGGGAGTGGGGAGGGGTATTACTCAGAAGGGTGGTGGGAATGGGTAATACCCCTCCCCACTCCCCCACTATATTTAAGGATCTGGTGACTTCTGTTTCAGTGTATCTGAAGAAGTGTGCATGCACACGAAAGCTCATACCAGGAACAAACTCAGTTGGTCTCTAAGGTGCTACTAGAAAGAATTTTCGATTTTGTTTTGACTATGGCAGACCAACACGGCTACCCACCTGTAACATCATCATCATCATCATCATCATCATCATCATCATTTGCACTACCACCCCTTGGTTCCATAAACACACCCCCAGTTCCCCATACCTTATAAAAAAAGTATTGTTCAGAATAGCAGTTTGCATGACTCACTAAGGATGGTGGGAGCACAACAAAATTCAGACAAAATAAAATTCAGAACCGTAACAATTAATTACACGTTTATTCAAAATCCAATCACAACTATTTCATTCATGCCACAAAACTGATGAACTTGCAGGGGGTGGACTGGATGACCCTGGGAGTCCCTTTCAACTCTACAATTCTGTGATTCTATGATTCGAAGAACTTGATGCAGTGATACCCGTTTTTCAAAGTCTGATAGTTTAGAGCCCCCTGGTAATCCTGCCCACACCTCAGGGGGAGATGCTGCCCACTTTGAGAACCAATGATCTATAATGTGGCTCTCCACGTCTCTCTACCTGGCCCCTGGGGGCCTAAGTAGGCCACACCTACTCCCCAGGCCACACCCTTCAGCATCTCTTTTCTGCAGCTCCCCCATGTTCTTTAGCCAGGCTGAACTGTAATCATGGCTTTTGCATGGATGGAATGGAGACACCCATGTGTAGGAACTTCCAGGTTGTTTTCAACATAGTGCTAAGCAGATGGTTCTGCTAGGACAGCTTTTGTGCTTGCCCAACCAATCTGTCTCCCATCTCCTCTCCCACATGCAGTTCTGGTGCAGATTTGGTGAAGGGCACACAAGGAGCAGAGGCAGAGGGAGTCCCGACGCTCTAGCAGGAATCCCTGCACTGGCTTTTGCTAGTGTTCTGGGTTTGGTTGAATACGGTCCCCTGGCTTTTGTGTGGTTGGTGTACAAAGAAAAGAGTAACAAGTCCTGCAGCGTCCATCAATGGCCTGTGGCTCACAGGAAGTTGCCCAGGAGGAAATATGGACCTTAGACAGAAATGAGGTTCCCTGCTCCTACTCTTATCCTCTAAGCGAGAAGTAAGGGACCCCTGACCATTAGGTCCAGTCACGGACGACACTGGGGTTGTGGTGCTCATCAAACTCTATAGGCCAAAGGAGCTGGTGTTTGTCCGCAGACAGCTTCCGGGTCATGTGGCCAGCATGACAAGCCACTTCTGGTGAACCAGAGCAGCGCATGGAAACGCCGTTTACCATCCCACCGGAGCGGTACCTATTTATCTACTTGCACTTTGACGTGCTTTCGAACTGCTAGGTTGGCAGGAGCAGGGACTGAGCAATGGGACCTCACCCCGTTGCGGGGATTCAAACCGCCGACCTTCTGATCAGCAAGCACTAGGCTCTGTGGTTTAACCCACAGCGCCACCTGGGTCCCTAGGCGAGAAGTAGCAGGGTGGAAAATAAGACTCTGTTTGGGCATTGCAAGGGGAGAAGCAGTTTGCACCTTAGGGAACACGGTGGTCATGGGGCCTCAATATGCAAGAGGATGCTGGATTTGATGGGCCACTGGCCTTATCCAGCAGGATGTTGGATAGCTCAGTTGGATAGAGCGTGGTGCTGATGACGCCATGGTTGCAGGTTCGATCTGCATATGGGACAGCTGCATATTCCTGCATTGCAAGGAGTTGGACTAGATCAGGCTTCCTCAACCTCGGCCCTCCAGATGTTTTTGGCCTACAACTCCCATGATCCCTAGCTAGCAGGACCAGTGGTCAGGGATGATGGGAATTGTAGTCTCAAAACATCTGGAGGGCTGAGGTTGAGGAAGCCTGGACTAGATGATCCTCAGGGTCTCTTCTAACTTTAGAATTCAATGATGTAATACAAGCAACTATCTCTCTGTTTTAGCTCTGTGGTTTGCAGTACAGGGATAAACTTCCTGACCTTATGGGGTACTGTAGTAATATAATTTATATGAAGTGCTTTGGATACTCAACTAGAGTTGCATAAATTGCTCAGCAAATGCCCTAAATGCAACGGGACTAGATGATCCTCAGGGTCCCATCCAACTTTGCAATTATATGTAGAGCGGGTGGCGCTGTGGTCTAAACCGCTGAGCCTCTTGGGCTTGCCGATCAGAAGGTCGGCGGTTCAAATCCCCACAACGGGGTGAGCTCCTGTTGCTCTCTCCCAGCTTCTGGCAACCTTGCAGTTCGAAAGCATTCCAACACGAGTAGATAAATAGGCACCGCTGCGGCGGGAAGATAAACGGTGTTTCTGTGGAATCTGGCACTCGCCACGGTGTCCTGTTGCACCAAAAGCGGTTTAGTCATGTTGGCCACACGACCTGGAAAGCTGTCTGCGAGCAACGCCAGCTCCCTTGGCGTGAAGTGAGATGGGTGCCACACTCCATAGTCACCTTTGACTAGGTTTAACCGTCCAGGAGCCCTTTACCTTTAACTACAATTATATGATTCTATGAATAACTTGATGCTTTTGAATTATGGTGCTGGAAGAGACTCTTGAGAGTCCCATGGACTGCAAAAAGATCAAACTTATCCACCCTTAAAGAAATCAGCCCTGAGTGCTCACTGGAAGGACAGATCCTGACGTTGAGGCTCCAGTACTATGGCCACATCATGAGAAGAGAAGACTCCCTGGAAAAGACCCTGATGTTGGGAAAGATGGAGGGCACAAGGAGAAGTGGACGACAGAGGATGAGATGGTTGGACAGTGTTCTCGAAGTGACTAGCATGAGTTTGGCCAAACTGCGGGAGGCAGTGGAGGATAGGGCTGCCTGGCGTGCTCTGGTCCATGGGGTCACGAAGAGTCGGACACGACTGAAGAACAACCTGAATAACTTGTATAAATAATAATAATAATTCCAATTGTGACGAAACTTTAAGATGCAGGCCATCTCTGCACTCAGGACGTGTTGCTTTCTCTTTAGATTTCGCCCCTCATCTTTTTTTACAATCTGTATTGGGAGTCCTTTGGAGTGTCCCTCCCCACCAACCTGCCCTCCCTTTTGCCTGCTCTACCAGCGCTCCTAAACTATTACACTGCACTAAAAAAAAATAAAAAAAAATGAATTGTGTGCAGTGACATTACAGAAGGGGGTTAGGTTTTCGAAGCTGCTACCAATGACATATGACTGCCATGACAGGCAGGTAGTGGTATTCAAACTGAATTAATCTGAAAAAGCAGTAGACTTCAATGTGGAGTTTAAGGGGGGAGGCTGAGCAGCTGTGTATTTACAAAAGGAATGTCACTGAACTGTCTCTCTATCCGGGGATAGCCTATGGCTACTGAAGACTTTGAAATCAGTCGTGGAAAGATTAAATACACCTGAAGTTATGGCTTTGAGGCCATTTCCCTCCTTTGCATTCTTCTTCTCCTTAACTTGGCTTCTCCTCCCTCCCTCCCCTTTCCCCCCTTATTCAATGAGAAAGTATTTGTAGTTCGGGGGCCTTTTATTACAAGCTGTGCCGTTAGATGTCTTTGGGAGGGTAAAGCCTCGGAGGGCCCGATCCGCCAGCCCTGAGAGAACAGACTGGAAGTCGAGCTTCCGCTGAGATTCCACGCTGGGGTTTCCTTCCTGGACAAAGCAGGAGAAGAGTGCAGGCGAAGGAAGGCAACTCGGTGACAATAGCAACATTTAAATCTTCAAATCCATTTGGCTGGGAGGCAGAATATGACCCTCAAGGACTTTTCCTGCTCTCAGCAGCCCTTCTCTGCACCCCCAAGTACTTTTTCCTGGGGGGAATATGTGACTGATCTGTAAAAATGCCTAACAGAGGATGGAGGGACATGTAGGTAGGTTTGCGCCGTCCCGATTTAAGCAGAACAACTCAGATTTACAAAAGCCGGTTCCTGGAATGTTCCATTTTTTGGTCAAGTTATCTAGTGCAAATCAGGTGGTTCGCAACAGAGCACCAGACGAAAAGGTGCTAGTTTTTTTACCTCACACTCTTGCACGAGGCACCTGAGTCCCGTGAGAGCTCAGGACCCCCCCCCCCCAAAAAATGAGCATCCTGATTTTGATCAGCGGGATGTTGAAAGGTTTGGTACCCACAGCAACTTTTGGATGTCATTGTGCCACCTATTTTAGCTACCAACCACACCCATTTTTGCCTCTGGCACTTCCCTCCACTGGAAGCTGGGCTAGATGAACCATTAGCCTGATCTAGCAGACTCTTCTAAAGCTCTGATGTTCTTAGCATGGCTGTGGAAATTACAATGGGGACAGCTTGGTGCTCCCCAGAGTACTGGAAAAGTGGCTCAAGGTACTCGCCTCAGCCATGGTGGGCCTTAGAAATCTGGCCAAAGAAGCCATCTGCTGATGCTGACTACTCATCACAACGTTGTTGCTAACATTGTTGTCCCCTCGCTTTGGAGTTAATGCCATCAATGCATATTCAGAAAATGGTGGCGTTAATGACAGGCCACCATTAATTATACAGTGGTATCTTGGTTCTCAAACGCCTTAGAACTCAAACAACTTGGAACCCAAACACTGCAAAACCCGGAGATAAGTGTTCTGGTTTGTGGACATTTTTCAGAAGCCAAAGATGCTCCGCTTTGAGCACCACACTTCCATTTTGAGTGTTACGCTGAGGTCTGTCCATTTTTGCTATTTATTTTGTGTTTTTGCAGATTTTTTTGTTTTGTTTCTGTGACTGTGTGGAACCCAGTTCAGCTACTTTTTGATTGATTGTGTGACTGCAGTACGTTGTTTATTGCTTTCATTTTATGGATCAATGGTCTCATTAGATAGTAAAATTCATGTTAAATTGCTGTTTTAGGGGTTGTTTTTAAAAGTCTGGAATGGATTAATCCATTTTGCATTACTTTCTACTACAAAGCACACCTTGGTTTTGGAACGCTTTGGTTTTAGAACGGACTCCCGGAACGGATTAAGTTTGAGAACCAAGGTACCACTGTAATAGCCCTCCAAATGGGCTTGCACTTCTGGCAGCTCCAGCCAGTGTGGCCAATGGCCAGGGATGATAGGAGCTGTAGCTCGACCACATATGGAGGACACCAGGTTCTCCACACCCTGGTACAGTCATACCTTGGTTCTCGAACATCTTGTGACTCGAAAGTTTTGGCTCCCAAATGCCGCCAACCCAGAATTGAGTGTTCCGGTTTGCGAATGATTTTTGGAAGCCGAATGTCCAACACAGCTTCTGCTGCTTCCGATTGGATGCAGGAAGCTCCTGCAGCCAATTAGAAGCCGCACCTTGGTTTTCGAACATTTCCGGAAGTCGAACAGAGTTCTGGAATGGATTCTGTTTGAGAACCAACTGTGGGTGAAATGAAGGGTGATCTTGGGAACCCCACTGGAATGGGAGTCGAACCCGTTGCTTCACACCAATGACTGCACACTCTCGTGGATATGACCTTCTCTCATCCAGGGTTGGGTCCCTTGGTCGCTCTGGAGTGTGATGGAATGTTGGGCTTCTGGCTTTCATACTGGGAGAGATATGTTAATGTCATTTCACGAGGGCTTTCTCGCAAACCCAGGCCAAGAGTCTTCCATCAAACAAGACTGTAGATCACAACTTGGCAGGGAGCACAAAGGAAGAGGCAGTCAAAACCCATTTACATGTGAATTGCCAACATTGCCTTTAATTCTGCACTCCAGACAGTTTCTCAGCTAGAAAGCTTTAATGAAGGAAAGAAAACAAGACGACTCTTGAGTTTGGGTGGTCATATATAAATGGAGTGATTCCCTCCACCCTACAGATTTCCCTTTCTACAAATGTCCATTTCAGGCATCTCAAATGCACCCAGAGAGATCAAATTCCCATTCTGATGGATCTAAGCAACAATTACCTCTCTTTCTGTCCCTTCTCTCTCCCCCCACCCCATCTATTCATTACTTAACTTCCTTTTGTGACCGGAGAGAAGAAATGCGAGGTGGATTTCCACATAACAACAAGATTCTCCCACTCATGTTTCTTTCATGAACTCCCGTAATTTACTTATGTCCTGTTGGATTTAGGGCATTTACTGAGCATTTATGCAACTCTGGTGGCGTATCCAAAGCACTTCATACAAATTATATCACTACGGAAAATCTATAAAATTCGGTTTTTCATTTTCTAATCTTAAATTCATTTCACCACATTTCCTTTCAAACTTTAAACTTAACAAATTCTCTTCTGGAAATTCATCAGGATTTTAATGCAAATTTCCCATAGGTTTAAAATCCTGTGATTTTTATGCACGTCTGCGTTCCACTTTGCCAAACAGAATGCAGTTCTGCAAGGCAATTTCCCCGAACGCAATCTATTTTGTGTACGTTCTTTTCACTACTATATGTGTTTTTACACATATTTTAAGATGTGCGTTTTTGTAAATACGTATTACTTGGCAGGAGAACTGCATTGCAAAATTCAAAGGATGGTGAATTTTCGTTTTGGAAATTGAGAATTAGGCAAGTTCACTGAATCACGTCCCTCCTACATCCCTATAGCATAGGACATATGTCCACATTTGTGATTGTTGTTGGCACATCTGTACAAAGTGGGCAGGGCAAGAGGTAGATTGGATCTCGCAACCCATATTAGTGAGACGGCAGGCAGAAAAGGCCAGCTGCTGTTGCTGTCATCCATAGCTGAGGGCTCTCGATTTCATCTGAAGCGGCCATTGGGTGCCATCAACTCCTATGCGCTGGCCTGTCACTGCAAAGAAGGAATTTCACATGGCCTGAACAACTGACAGAACATTTCACCTTTCTGGGGAACGTAATATTTTCTGATAAGGAGCTTATGTTAGTTTTCTTTGCAAATAGCCCGGGAGCATTTCTGTCTGTAGTAGTTCCCGATGTGATAAGTTGAAGGAAACATCCATGCCCATGACTTAACATAACAGGCCATTTGTTTGTGAGGGAGGGAGGGAGGGAGACGCTGGGAGAAATCTAAATAAATGGCAACTTAAGGGATGATATCAAAGGAGACGGTTATAGTGGCAGCACCGCCAATTGTTCTTGCAGCCAAAAAAGAGTGAGGGAGGTACATGTGGAAACAATTGAGGGCGGAGTATTATTTTCAAAGTACATGATTAATTGTTTTTTTTTATAGTTTGCCCAGTGAATTTTATCCTGCTAATCTGCCAAAAATATTTACCATATTTCTTATATTTATTAAATTTGTAGGCCCTCCTTCGTACGTAGATATTAGTGTGGTTAGCAAGATAAAAACACAAAATGCATAATAAAAACAAGAACGAAAACGAAACACACCAATAACCTCCCTTGCCCCTCCCACAATGTGCATTCATAGAGATGAAAATTAACACACCTTTCAATGAAATGTTCCTAATGTGCTCATCACAGGTAACTAGTGTGTTCCGACTTAAAGATGCCAGCGATTGAACCATACACCCTTTACGTGTAAAGCGATTTTTTACCCTGCTAGTCAGCCAAAAGCTTTTCTTTATTAAATCTGTATATTGCTAAGCTACGGCCCTTTCTTTCCCTTTTATGAACACAGAATCTATTGCCTGCCCTCCAGAACGTATGGTCCTATCCTAGCCCTTCAGTTAAAGGATGGCTAATAGAAGCAGACAAATTGGTGTCACACCGAAGTTTAAAACTTCATGCTGGAAGGTGCTGGAAAACACAGAGGTGCAGAATTATCATGTTGTGCATATTATCCTTTCAAGACTGAAAGTGGTGAAACAACAACATATGAACAGAGGAAGTTGCCTAATATTTTTAGACCACTCATCCATCTATCAGAACATTGTCCATGCTGCCAGTCAGCGGCTTATGAGAATTAAGACAATATCTCTCCCATGCAATGCCGGATTTACGTATAAGCTAAACAAGCTATAGCTTAGGGCCCTACTCTCTTGCTGTATATATATATATATATATATATATATATATATATATATATATATATGGATAAAAACTGGATGTACATTTCCAAAATATAATATAAAAAAACCAAATAAAATGGCTTTAGATACCTATTAGGTCCATAAGTTACCATATAGCATACAGTATATTCAACACAAAAAACAGTGACAATTTGTTGCTGACAAAGGACAGCTGGACATATAAAGGGCCCCATTGCCTTCAGTAGCTTAGGGCCTCATCAAACCTAAATCTGGCCCTGCTCCCATGCCTACCTGGAGATGCCAGGGATTGAACCTGAGCCACAGGCCTTTCCCCTCGCATCCTGAAGGGTCTTCCTTCCACTCACAAGCCACAGAGAACCAATGTTCCTTGCACATCTTTCCATTCCACTACATAGGAGTGGGCCAGGGAGCGGATGAAATCAGTACTGTATAGCCACAGAAGAGAGGGGGTGATTAAGGTTCCCCACCACCAGAGGAGGGTCTCCTCCCTTAACAAAAATCAGCCAAAATGGAGATTTGAAGAACATGGACCTCCCAGTCCTACTTTAAAATGCGTTGTGACTCTTTCAATCTCATAGAATCATATAGGCATAGAATTTTAGAGTTGAAAGGGACCCCAAGGGTCCTCTAGTCCAACCTCCTGCAATGCAAGAATCTCAGCTAAAGCATCCATGACAGATGACCATCCAACCTCAGCTTAAAAACCTCCAAGGACAGAGAGGCCACCACTTCTCGTAGGAGCCGGTTCCACTGGCAAAGAGCTCTTACTGTCAGAAAGCTTTTTCTGAGGCTTAGTCAGAATCTCCTTGAAGCCATCGGTTGGGGTCCTAGCCTCTGGAGCAGGAGGAAACAAGCTTGTGCCATCCTCCATGTGACAGCCCTTCAGTTATTTGAAGGTGGCTAGAAATGGAGGCAGTGAGAGATTTTACTTTCTTGGGCTCCATGATCACTGCAGATGGTGACAGCAGTCACAAAATTAAAAGACGCTTGCTTCTTGGGAGGAAAGCAATGAGAAACCTAGACAGCATCTTAAAAAGCAGAGACATCAGCTTGCCGACAAAGGTCTGTATAGTTAAAGCTATGGTTTTCCCAGTAGTAATGTATGGAAGTGAGAGCTGGACCATAAAGAAGACTGGTTTTCACATGTAATGTAATGCTATGGCTTATGTAAAGGAACAGGACCCCTGGACGGTTCAGCCCAGTCAAATTTGACTACGAGGTGTGGCGCTCACCTCTGCTTTCAGGCCGAGGGAGCTGGCATTTGTCCGCAGACAGCTTTCTGGGTCACATGGCCAGCATGACTAAACCACTTCTGGTGCAACGGAACACTGTGATGGAAGCCAGAGCGCACGGAAACGCCATTTACCATCCTGCTGCAGTGGTGCCTATTAATCTACTAGAGCTGGTATGCTTTCAAATTGCTAGGTTGGCAGGAGTTGGGACAGAGCAATGGGAGCTCACCCCATTGCACAGATTTGAACTGCCAACCTTACGATTGGCAAGCCCAAGAGGCTCAGTGGTTTAGACCACAGCACCACCCGTGCCTCTAAGGCCAAATATTGGTCTCTACAATCCAACCGTTCGACTTTACCCCCTAAGGCGCACCTTTCCATTGTCTCCCGAGACAAATGGACGCCAACCACAATTTGTGACATAGGGCAGGATCATTACTGATCAAAGGGCACATGTGCAAAGGCATCTAACCTAGTTTTCTATTCCCCAGCTTTGTTGAACATGAACCAACATTTGTCAGTTTTAACTCCAGTATTAAACTGGAAGGTTTCTTTTCTTTCTTTCTTTCTTTTTTTGGAGCACTGAAATTCCTTTCCGCGTATCACTGAGAAATCGCATTTGCTTTTACAGCCTGCCTATAAAACTCTCGATTATAATAAATGTGTGCTTAATTAATACATTAGGATGTAAAGACATTTATTCTCTTCTTATTTGCAACCGTTCTGGGCAAATTTAATAACGCAGGAAAGCCTTCTCAAGATGCTAAGTGGAAGAAATTACGAAATACCAGCCCTCATTGATATTGAAGGCTTATATCCCTGGCATGGCTCCTGGCATGAGAAATGAAGGGAAAAAATCCCTCTCAGCCAGCAGAGAACACAATGGGCACTGCCCAGGAATCCTGACACTGTGCTGGTTTTTGGGTAGCTTTGCAGATAAAATTCAAGATGCCTGTTTTGTCCAATGAACAGATTGATTCCTATGACCCAGGTTGTTGAGTGGGCACCATTTTCAGCAGAAGAGACGAATATATTTCACCTTTGGGTAGGGGTAGAGGATGAATTTCGCACCGTTTGCACTGAAAGGTGAATTGAACTCATTCCCAAAACAAGACACAACCCAAAACATAGCCATTCTCCAAAATTCAGACTTCTTCAAATTTTGCAGTGCAATTGTTGGGCCCAGTAATAATGGCAAAATTAACAGAATTGATAAGAGGTGGTAGTAATCAAAAATTTAACCAAAGCTGGGAGAAATTTGGAATATATATGAAAAAAACAGTGCCCGAATATAAAAACTTGGATCCATTTCTAATTCTCTGTATTGGTAATAAGGGGGAGGGAAGATAAAAAAAATCGATAAATTCACATGAAGTTTGGTTAAGTGGTTGGAAAATGCAGTACCGAATAAATTAAGCAACCCGAAAGGAGGGCAGGCGGAAGCCTAAGTAAAGTCTACAACTAGGTATTATGATTTATGACTAATTTTGATTGGTTATGATTTATTTATTTATGTAGTGAATAGAATGAATGAATATGTATGATTAGTTTTGTTTTTTTAAAAAAAATTATTTTGGTGTATTATGGTTTTGTGTGTGTGTGATGTTTGTTTTGTTGTGTATTGTTTTTAATGTATGAATGCTATAATTCTCAATAAAGATTTATTTAAATAAAAAAAATTCATATGCTGCGGTGAAATGTTCATAAAAATGCACAGATTAATGAAATATAATGGAAATATACATTATACTATGAAAAGCTGCTTTGCAAAAAAAGAAAGTATATTAAGCAAAATTACATGCAAAAAATGTATATATTTGGAGAAGTTCACATCCAAAAGACCATGATGGTGGTGGTGATTAACTATTCACCAATAATAATAATAATAATAATAATAATAATAATAATAATAATAATAATAGAAATTGATTAAATGGCAGAAAGACGGCCCACTGCTGGATAGCGGATCAGGCTCATTTCTGTGCTGGCTGTGTATGCCAGTTCCACAGAGGTGAACAGGGGGTTAAGTCCTGCTCTGTTTGTCTGTCTGAGCCTGTTCTCTGTGGGAAACTGGTTCATGAAGCTGACATAGCAGGATTTAACTCCCCATACACACTGATCTCCTGATGAGTGGGGGTTTAAGTCCTGTTTAGTTGGGCAGGTTCCACGCAAACCCCATTGAATGAAACCCCTTTTTCGCCTCCATTTTAAGCAGTGCCTTTCTACAAGTGATTTGAAGTCCAGACTTTGGGACGTCAAAGCACCAGATCACCTGATGTCATTGTGATATCAAGTAAATGGCAGGTGGTGGGGCCCATTCACCTTTGAAATCTGGCTTGTTGTGAGGCCAACCCTGGTAAGGATCTGGTAGATTCCCCCTTAAATGTGGACTGAATCAAATTTCACCGCCATCCCTATCTAAGAGACAGTCACCTCCTCAGGGCCAGCACTTCACAGCTACATTGGCTCTTAAACCCCTATCTAAGTGCAACACTGGGACGCGGGTGGCGCTGTGGTCTAAACCACTGAGCCTAGGGCTTGCCGATCAGAAGGTCGGCGGTTCAAATCCCCATGATGGGTGAGCTCCCGTTGCTTGGTCCCAGCTCCTGCCAACCTAGCAGTTTGAAAGCATGTCAAGTCGATAAATAGGTACTGCTCCGGCGGGAAGGTAAACGGCATTTCCATGCACTGCTCTGGTTTTGGTGTTCCGTTGTGCCAGAAGCGGCTTAGTCATGCTTGCCACATGACCCAGAAGCGATCTCCGGACAAACGTCAGCTCCCTCGGCCAATAAAGCGAGATGAGCGCCGCAACCCCAGAGTCATCTGCAACTGGACTTAACGGTCAGGGGTCCCTTTACTAAGTGCAACACTCTGTCCTCCACATTCTATTCAGTGGGGAGAGGGTGTGTGGCCTGGGAAGTGTCCAGGGGCCAGACAGAGACATATGGAGGGCCGCATTTCACATCTGGGCCTGAGGTCCCTCCACCTTACACAACAACATGAATATATCCAACATGCGGACCCACGTTTGCTGAAAATAGCACATATAAAGCTAAGGAGCACGTATCCACTTCCGGAATGGCTCGAAACTATCCAGGAGAGATAGCATTCCATTCGAGCTCTGAAAATCTACAATGAAACAGGCAAAGAAAGACTTTGAGAATGGCCATTATTATAATATGCAGGTTGCTGGTGTGTGTGTGTATGAGTGTGTGTGTGTGCGAGGAAGAGAGACAGAGGAGGGGGGCAGTGGAAGAAAGCTTTCAAGACAGTTAAATTCATGAGGGCTACAGAGCTTCAAATTGAAATTATCTCTCTCTGCACTGATAAATAAACTAGCTCTGGTACCTAAACCATGACACTAACTATACGATTCGATTTTTTTAAAGTAGTGATTAGGTAGATACTCAGGGGAACCTGCTAGCCTTCCCAGAGATAACAGACTCAACTTAATATCAACTTAAAAAGAGACTTGAATTCTAACCAATCTCATGTAATGAATTGAAATTCTATAGCTTTCAGAGAAAGGGGAAAGCGAAGGAGAGAGAGAGAGAGAAAAAGAAAGGGAGGGGGGCAGCCCTGTGATGCGGCGCCATTCTCTAACTTGCTGTCAGGAAATATAATTTGTGTTCTCGGTGATTCACCTAGCTCCCATGCAGCATGCAAATTTATTTCCCTAATAATCAGACCAGGAGATTGCCCGAGTGGATTAATAGCATCATTCCTTATGACCGCCAGAATATTATGCACCTATGACATGGAAAAATTGTGTTAGTTCTACAGAGAAAACGTAAGGATATTTGTCCTCGTAGACAATATAATAGACCGGTGCATCATCAGATTACAATGTCATTTCAAAAACCTTGAATACAAATAATGTACAGTGGGGGGAAATATTGGTACAATCTCCCTTGATTCAGTAGCCTTGGATTCACATGCGTGTATATATATATATATATATATATATATATATATATATATATATATAATCTGCTGTTTTATTGTGGGGGGGGGGACACCCCAGCTTCATTGCTTTTCAGCGCTGCGAGCAAAAGGCAGAGGCATTTTACATTAAGACAGTATCTCTCTGTTGTTCTTAATGCTGTTTCTTTGAGATGACTCCAAAGGAGATGCTCACTTCATGAATCCATGCGCGAGGCACATGGAGGTGCACACATTGTGCATAGAAATCTATGTGCAAAGACCTGAAGCCATTTATTTGTGCAACGCGAGGTGTGTGTGAGAGAGAGAGTGCATGTGTACATATCTGATTCTCAAAGGGTTTAACTGGGAAGGGGTGGACCCTGAGTGGATCCAGAATTTTCCAAAAGGGAGAGGAACATCTCCCCTGCCGTACCCTATGCAAGGAAAGGAGGCAGCCTCGGAAACAAGATGGGGGGGGGGAGGGAGGGAACCATTATTATGCACTCGGGAGCAATGAGATTAGCTCCTATTGCTGGCCCTGAGGTAGAGCAGCAGGAAGAACCAATGAGATGATGCTAATGGAGAATGTTAATAGCATTTTCCAAGAAGAAGTTAGGATAATTAAACATGTACCGTCTCTTTAAAACCAAACGGCGCACATTTTCTCTGGCTGGGTGTTTACAAGAATTCCAATTTCAGGTCACAGTCATTTCAGAGATTGCTTAAGAAAGGGATGGGAATGACTTATCTTATTCATGTATTCAAGGAACCTTATAAAATGTGCAAAACAGAACAGTTAAGGGCTAAAGCATGTGTCTTATCTTGACAGGCGTATTTTATTGCATGGAGTTGTTGTGTACTGACCTAATATATGGAACATTTTTAAGCTAATATACCTTGCAGGAAACCAACCCTTAATGTGATGGATTTTATAGTATCTCATTAGGGTGTGTTTATATAACCTGGTACTAAACACATTTCCAGATTCATGTTCCTTATTAAAATAGTGAGCTTCACTGATTTCTCTCCTCTCTCTCTCCCCCCGCCCTCCATATTTTTATTTTGTTTTGGGATGGTGCAAAGTCATTTTTCCTATTAAGCAGACCTGCCCCCGAAGTTATTTTCACACATCACAACTAGAAAGTTGCATATCTATTTTCTATCTTTACAGCGTCAATTATAAGAAACAATAATTGCCTGCTCCACCTGCTTCACGATTGGAGGAGGAGAGAGACGGGCTGATTAAAATTCAGGGCACCATTTCCCCAACCTCCATTTCTCCGACGCTTTAAGAAATATAAACATTTATACAAATCCTGCCCACACAGTATTTGTGGTTGCCTCTACCAAGAGTCATATTCTTTTAACTAAAAAGTAGAGACTCGCCCTCAATCAAAACCTTTTTGCAATGCTCCTTCCTCCACCCACCGTTGCACGACAACGTACAGCGACACAAGTGATATCTAAGGTGAAACAGCAAGCAGACACTTAGAAACTTAGCATTCCAAGAGCCGGGTAAATATTCCCTTGCTGAACATCTTCCTTGTACACTTCAGTCAGTCCTTCTTGGGGAAATCAGATATTGAAAACATGGTCTGCACTTGCTCCGAGTCCACGTGGGGAACGTAGAAGTGTTGAAAGGCTGTTAAGGTGCTTATGTGTGTGTTGTGTGTTTGTGTTTGTGTGTGTGCGAGTAGGGATGGCCAACTCAGTCTGTTTTCATTCTGTGTTAGTTTCACGCGTGTCCGTTCATAAGTCTGCCCCCACCCCACTCTCGCGTTAATCTGTGATTACCATTTCTTTCGTAAAGCTTGCAAAATTCATTGCCAAATACGTGTCTAAAGATTTTTGTCACATCGTTTATATTGAAACTTGCATTTTATCTTTCTGGATGCTTTTGATCCTAAAGCACACCTTTTCTGTTCATTTTGATACACTTTCTGAGCCCAAGACAATATTACAAAATTCAGAAAAGTGTGAAATCCACAGGGCAATTAAATTCTGATCCGGCGTGGATCTGGTCAGTTTGCAATGTGATTAAGAGGGGGGGGGGAATTTCAAGCATTCCTAAATGTGATCAAAAGTGTGTGTGTGTGTGTGTGAGAGAGAGAGAGAGAGAGAGAGAGAGAGAGAGAGAGAAACCAGGCTCTTGCTCTCAAATTAGAGGTTTAAGGTTGTACCCTTTTGAAAACACCTTAATTAGTAAAACTACACTCCTATACACACTTACTTGGGAGTAAGCCTTATTGACATCAGTAGGATTTACTTGTGACTAGACATGCACTGTAAGTTCCACCCAAATCAGTGAGTGACCTGCTTAAGATCTTGCTGTATAGGCTATCACGTAAGAATCAGAATTACATTTCAGGTAATAATTAATAATCAATAATCAATAATCAATAACAATTTATTATTTGTACCCCACCCATCTGGCTGGGTTTCCCCAGCCACTCTGGGCGGCTTCCAACAAAGATTAATGTACATTAACATGTCACACATTAAAAACTTCCCTAAACAGGGCAGCCTTCAGATGTCTTCTAAATGTCAGGTAGTTGTTTATTTCCTTGCCCTCTGATGGGAGGGTGTTCCACAGGGTGGGCGCCACTACCGAGAAGGCCCTCTGCCTGGTTCCCTGTAGCTTTGCTTCTCACAGTGAGGAAACCACCAGAGGGCTCTCGGTGCTGGACCTCAGTGTCCGGGCAGAACGATGGGGGTGGAGATACTCCTTCAGGTATACTGGTAGGCAAACATACCACATTTCGCTCTTAATTTAAGCCTCAGGCTCTTTATGCAACCGGGGGGGGGGACTGGCTTTCTGTTTAAATTTCCGCATGGTTACAACAAACCATCACTTTTTCCAGCAGAGTAAGGAATGGAATCATCCTGCCGCAAACAGAAGTCTCCAAATGCATCTCCTTGTGTGCTTTTGGGTTAGCTATATTTCACAGCTAAGAAATCAGCCCTGAGTGCTCACTAGAAGGACAGATCCTGAAGTTGAGGCTCCAGTACTTTGGCCACCTCATGAGAAGGGAAGACTCCCTGGAAAAGACCCTGATGTTGGGAAAGATGGAGGGCACAAGGAGAAGGGGATGACAGAGGATGAGATGGTTGGACAGTGTTCTCGAAGCGACTGGCATGAGTTTGGCCAAACTGCAGGAGGCAGTGGAGGATAAGGGTGCCTGGCGTGCTCTGGTCCATGGGGTCACGAAGAGTCGGACACGACTGAACGACTGAACAACAACAACATATTTCACAGCTACGGCATAGACGTGGACTGGGAAAGTATCTTCTGCAGTGGGCCTCAGAATATTTTCCCTCAAAAGTGATTTCCCAGAAGGACAAGAGTTCCCTCTCTGTCCCCCAAGATTTTTTTTAAAATGCCCTCAGTATTCAATTCATTATTAAACATTAAAGTTGTGTCAATTACTTATACTCAATAATTATCCTAGCTATTCTGCCAGTCCTTCGAAATCAGGTTTTGCAAGGACTCCAACTTGATGTTGGGAATATAATTATTCGTGCAAATTCCATTTTGTTTCTTGTTAACCACTGAAATTGCTTAATTATTTTAATCCACACAATGTCTAAGTAAGCCACTGCCTTGATTTGCCAATTATTTTTTAATCAACCGTAAGGCTTGGACTTTAAAAAGTTTTCTTTTTAGATAGAGAACACGGTGTTATAGGCAGAATTTATGGGGGAGACGGATGCGGCAGGGGGGCAAGAAAAAGTAGACAGGAGTCTCTCATTGAGCTGCCTGGAAAAAAAAGAAAAGTATCTGTAATTCGGGAAGAGACTCCATAGTGTTGGGGGAGGCAGCCCAGCAAGTCTGGCTCGAGTTGTGATTATTTTGCCATTTTTTAAAGGTATGGGGTTTTATGCCCTTTTTTCATGGCAAGAGGGGAAAATTTATCGCCTGCAGTTTGGTCACCAGCCTGCTGTCCAAACAGTTGGCCACTGGTGTCTAATTTCACTAAGGTTAAGCAACATAACTTTAAATTGGAAATAAGCTAATGTATCTTCATCATGCTGAGTTTCCGCGGCTGTTTATGAGATGATGCTAACTGTGGATACGGAGTTCTCACACAGGGACCAATTCCTTTCGGCTTGAAAATGTGGGAGGGAGGGGAGGAGGAGGAGGAGAGGATTCTCGAGCTTATTTCAGGTCCAGAGCTAATTAATGGGATAACATCTGCTTTAAGAAATTACAGCTGTGGCAGCGGGCGATCAACTTCCTTGCAAAGGTGCCGGGGAAACTTATCCGGGAACTGAGTCTTTATCACGGACGGCATTCATTGGTTAGCGGGCCTGAACTCGGTGCATTTCATTCTCGCTAGGCATAATCTTTGAGGTTTTGCTTTTCTTTTCCCTCTCCCTCCCGCTTTGTAGATTATATAGATACTTACCCATCACCTTGCAAATGAAATACTCATTTGTATTTCATGCGGATTCTCTATGAATGAATTGTATGTCATTCATATAGGGTGGTGGTGGGTTGTGTGTGTGTGTGTGTGTGTGTGTGTGTGTGTGTGTGTGTGTGGCCTCCTTTTTTAATTTAAAGTCTGCCCCATCCCAGAAGGCTCAGAGCAGGTAACAATAGATTAAAAAGCAACGGTAAAATGCCTTGTTAAAATGCAATTAAAATCCAATTAAATAGCTACGGAGATAACATGTTCTGAAACCTATGGCCCCGGCTGGTTTAACCTCTGCTCCCCAAAGTCAGAGCAAATAGTGAAATCTTGCATCGCTTCTGAAAGCTGCTCAAGATTTGGATTAGCACCATCCACACATATCTCCTGGGTGTGGCCCCTGTTTCCCTGCAGTGAGAGCCAGGACTTTTTCGTAGTTTGTTAGTATTGGAATCGAACTAGGGCTGGACACACAGCAAATTCCAGCGGGCTCTTTCTATACAATTTAGACAAATTCATTGGAGAACAAGGCTAACAACTAGCCACAATATCATTCATGTGTGTGTGTGTGTGTGTGTGTGTGTGTGTGTGTGTATGTATGTGTGTGTGTGTGTATATATATATATATATATATATATATATATATATATATATATATTAAACAAACATAAACCTACAAAACCACATATATCCATGCTTCGCCGAGCTACAACTTCCCTCCATCCTGGCAACAGGTAACAGGTATTCTAGTCCATTCTAAACACACAGTTCCCTATTTTCAACCTTTAAGCCATGTCATAGGGTTATTCCAATCCCGCTAGTGTTTTCAAACTTCTACGGTTACATCTTATATAATTAATAGACTTACTCCAATCTCTTTGGGATTTCGATTCATCTTGGTTCCGAATCCTGCGGGTCAGTTTTGCAAGTTCAGCATAGTCTATCATCTTCGCCTGCCACTCCTCAATCGTTGGTAATTCCTGCGATTTCCAAACTAGCCGCAATATCTATGTACTACTTCTACGGTCATAGGCAGTACGCCTCCCAAGGCCAAATGTTGTGAATCGCAAGTGTGTAGTTTGCTGTTGCCCTCATGTCAAGCTCACAGGTTTCCTACAGACATCTGGCTGGCCATTGTGAGAACAAGATTCTGGACTAGATGGGCCATTGGCCTGTTCCAGTAGGCTTCCCTTATGTCCTTAATAACTGTCTTCATGCGGTCCACATAAGAATCATCTGGGAAAGAGTCAAGAACTTGGTCTTGCTCATCTGTTTCCAGAATTCACATGGCAGGAAACATGGAGAATCCTGATTGGGGAGGTCAGGTATAAAGAGTATGAACCCACCCATCTGCCTTCATCCAGTCAACACAGCAGTTGCTGCTTCTTGCTGCATTTCAGATGTCATCATCCAGTCAACCAACTAAACACTTTTGGTCTGCACCCCCCAAAAACGGGGCCTTCCTCCTCCTAAAAAAAGAGGGGGGTAGATCACTGCCAGTTTTCTCTTTTTTTAATAAATTTTATTGCAATGAAGTATACAAAAGGTATACTTCATTGCATAATGGAGTATACAATGTATAACTTTACATAGTTATACAAACTTACATAACAAGAAAAACGAAAGAGAACAAAAAAGATAAATAAAAAAAGGAAACATAAATTCAAATTTTTAAAATAAAATTAACATTGATTGACTTCCACCA
Source organism: Lacerta agilis (assembly GCF_009819535.1). Taxonomy (NCBI): domain Eukaryota; kingdom Metazoa; phylum Chordata; class Lepidosauria; order Squamata; family Lacertidae; genus Lacerta; species Lacerta agilis. The sequence goes on along the minus strand of NC_046314.1, from coordinate 109,497,197 downwards.
CTACATAACCTGTAACTAATTAAATATATTCTGAAAAAAATTCTTTCCAGTAGCACTACTGGAAAGAATTTTTTTATTTTGTTTTGACTATGGCAGACCAACACGGCTACCCACCTGTAACTAAATATATTTCTGCCGTTCTTTCCTTTAAAACCATGCATTTTTCTAATATTACTGTAAATCAACTTTAATCATTCTACTCCAAACATAGCCAAAACCTGTAACTCTGTGAGTAGATCGCGGTCTCTTGGGAGTTGGCCACCCCTATTTTAGAGTGTGTGGCTGTCCACAACTCTGGCCTAGCTCTGACATACCAAACATCAGATTTCAACAAAATTACAGCCCCCTCAAAGGCTAGAATCACAAAATCATACAATTGTAGAGTTGGGGGGGGGGATCCCAATGCAGTGATTGCACTAAAGAACCCCGATGGATGGCTAGCCTACCTCTGTTTAAAAATCTCCCATGAATGAGAGTCTACAACCTTCCCGTGAAGTTTTCCCTCTTTACTGCTTTCGCCAATACTTACCAATGGATTTATGTTATGCGGGATTGTGTTTTCCTACGAAGAAAGGACAGGAGGCTGGGTGGAAAATTAGCAGCTGAGGAGAAATGGCTTTCCAGCTCATATTGTGCTTTCAAACAAATAGGTTTCTTGTGCCAATCCATCAGCGGGTAAGGAGTGGCCACAGAATATATATTAGGAAAGCAGGGGAGAGCAGGGGGGGCATTGTTTTCTTTTATCACCCCACCCCAATTGTATCCTGCAGATTTCGTATTTTCAAGAAAATGTGTGCAATGAATTGTGTGAAAACAAAACAAAACGAGAAAGATCTCCAAACAATGAAAACCACATTAATGAACATACATCCTTAGCGAAGAGGTGATGAGTTCAAAGGTCTTCTCCGAAGTAGATGTCCCCATAATTTGTTTGCCATTGTGCATATGCTGTTTATTTATTTGCTGAAATATGCAGGCTATTGGGAATTAAATACTTATTTGACTAACAATGCTTGTACAAATTAATGGTGTGTGTGTGTGTGTGTGTGTGTGTGTCCTTCTAAAAACCCATTATTCAGTGACACTTTGGGAAATGATTGAGACAAGCATCAAGATCTTTCAGAGAATAGTAATACCCCTGGATACGGGGTGAGAGAGAATGAAAATATTTATTCTCATTTTTATCCATCTTTACAATGGTATGAATTGCTGAAATGAAACTATGATTGCAGCCCATTTGGATAAATTATGATTACATGCTTATACAATGATTCACCCTACTGGGATGGTCACAATACCTGATGTTTCACTCTCTGTCATGTAGTCACTGCCACCAGATGTAGTTATGACTACTGTATTAGTTTAGAAGGATTTAGGGTTAGAGCAGTATCTGCGCATGAGCCATTGCAGGTATGGATTGCAAGAGTTCCAAGATACCACAGGCAAATGATTGTCGCCTCATTCGAAAATGAAAATGAAACTAACACAGCCACTCTATGGCTGCTCTGACTCTGCCCTTCGTCTCCTCTTCCACCCAGCAACTTCCTGTGTCTTTAACTACTACTCCCAGAATGCTATTCACCTGTTAGAAGACCAGGGTAACTCTATGGAATGTCCATGCTCAGAGCCTGTCATATAGAGTATTTGGACCCTAAATGCTGGAGAACAAATGAGAGTGTGTGGGTGATCTCCTCTTATGGTGCTGCTGGGGGGGGGCTTTATTGTTTTGTGAGGGGAGTGTTCTTATATTTACTATTATTGTTGTTGTTTTTTATCTTACATTTTCATGTTGTGAACCACCTTGGGATCTATGGATGAAGGGTGGTATACAAATCTAACAACCAATAAAATTTATTTGACCGTCAGTCAGTACACAATCATTATCCATACAAAGATTAAACGTCTAAACATCTCAAGGAGCTTAACACTAAAACATACAATGAGAAGTAGATTATACATTTAGACCCATGTCAATACTGTCGATTTTAACCTTACGGCGTTTAAGGGCCAAAAAAAGAAATTTGGCCACCAAGAAAGTTGTGGTACCAGTGAAATTATTCAACAAAAACAAAACCTGTCTTTCTCTGTCTACTAGGCTAAATTGGCCTAGGAGTGGAGCTATAAGTTTTTGTCTAAGATCTGCATAAAATGGGCAGGTCAAAAGGATATGTTCAGTTGACTCAACCACTCCCTGGGCACTGGGACAGGATCTCTGGGCATATGGAACTCTCCTGTATCTTCCCCACAAAACCGCCAATTCCAGAACATTTAACCTAGCAGCTGTGAGGAATCTGTGGTATTCCACATAGTGGATTTCCGCCAGATAAGGGGCTGGTGAAATCTGGAATATCTGATCCCCCCCAAAACATCCCAGGTTTCACAAGGGCAATATCCTCTTGTCTAGCAAAGTCCCTCAGTCTTTGAGAGATCACAACTTTAGCTTGACTGAATGTCATAGACCCCAGGAAGAGATGTGACAGTCCACAGGTCTGCACTTCGTTTAAAGTCTTTCCCCCCCACCACGATGATTGGAAGTCATCCCTCAGTATCAAACATCTAACAAAGAAACAAATAATAGGATGCCAAACTAGCTAGACCATGTGTCTGATCCAGTGGGCTCTTTTCCTGCTCTTCTATGCCAACATTCTTATATCAGTTTCCAAGGCGTCAATGGAAGTTGTGTCCCGGATTGTCCCTCCTTAACTGTTTTGGTCTGGTTGGAATCTCATAATCTCCCTTCCAACTCCAACAGAGCTTGAAAGGATTCCAAGGGTCACCTGGTCCAGCCCCCTGCAATGCAGGAAACTCAACTAAAGCAACCACGGCAGATGGCCATCCAACCTCCGCTTAAAAACCTCCAAGGCAGGAGGGTCCGTACCCTCCAGAGGGAATCTGTTCCACTATCGAACACCTCTTACTGTCGGAAAGTTATTCCTGATGTTTAGTTAGAATCTCCTTTTTTTTGTAACTTGAAGCCATTGGTTCGAGTCCTACCCTCCAGAGCAGGAGAAAAGAAGCTTGCTCCCCCTTCCAGTGGGAAGAGGGAGCCAGTGTGGTGTAGTGGTTAAGAGCGGTAGACTCGTAATCTGGTGAACTGGGTTCGCGTCTCCGCTCCTCCACATGCAGCTGCTGGGTGACCTTGGGCTAGTCACACTTCTCTGAAGTCTCTCAGCCCCACTCAGCTCACAGAGTGTTTGTTGTGGGGGAGGAAGGGAAAGGAGAATGTTAGCCGCTTTGAGACTCATTTGGGTAGTGATAAAGCATTATATCAAATCCAAACTCCTCCTCCTCCTCCTCCTCCTCCTCCTCCTCCTCCTCCTCTTCTTCTTCTTCTTCTTCTTCTTCTTCTTCTTCTTCTTCTTCTTCTTCTTCCTTGTGAGATTTGAAGGTGGCTATCATATCTCCTCTCTGTCTATTCTTTTCCAAGCTAAACATACCCAGTTCCTTCAAGTGTACCTCATAAGGCTTGGTTTCCAGACTTTTGATCATCTTGGTTGCCCTCCTCTGCACACGTTCCTTTGGCTTTCCTGGATGGAGGACACACACAGAGAGAGAGGCGTATGTGAAGAAACCAGCCCAGTGGACAGAAGTAAAATTTACATAGCATTTCTCCACCCGCTTTTTCTTCTGGCCCCATGCACCATTGCCATGTGGCGCCCAGAAGGTTGCAAAAAAGGAAATGTGGCCTTTGTGCTATTCTACCCCTGTATGATCTGAAGGCATTATCATGCAGGCAACTTTACTGTTGACCCCTTTCCTAATAGTGGCATATTCAGTTAGCTGTCCATCATGACACAAGGATGCAAGGCAGAGTTCTTTCAGTGGTGGCTCCCTTTTGGAAAACTCCCAGAGGCTCTTTGGATCATCCTTATGGTGGATATATCTAAACACCCATTGCAAATGTTTTTTTGCTTATTCTGGCTTTGGGATCATGATTTGTTTCACACCAGGGGTGTGGTATTTAGGTATTTTATGATGTTGTTCTGTTGTAATTCAAGGTGATGTGATGCCTTCATGACTGTTAAATGTTTTACACAGTCAATTCCTCATGTGAAGGTGTCCTGTGCTCCAAGATGGAGGAAGGGGGGGAGTATAAAGCCATCTAATTAATAAAATAACCTAACCTCTAATAATGGTTGATGCATTTCATTAAGTAGCATCTTCAGAATATTCAGGAATGGCTCAGTCGAATATATCACATACTGCAAACTAAGCAGAGCAAGGGTAAGAAATGAAGTGGATAAAATAATGTGTGTGCGTGTGTGTGTGTTATTTTTTTTTAAAAAAAATGCTTTGATCAAATTAGAACTAAGTTGATGAAAGAGACTGCCTTGGGTTCTCCTCTTGAAGTTCTGTGTTCTACAAAAAAGCTCTCAAAATGATCCAATTTTGCACATGTCACTCAACACTTTTAGACCAGGCAAGTCTCCCATGGCAGGGAGACTTTCTTCAGTTGATTAGTTCAGCCTCCTTGTTTGCCCTGTGGGTCTGATGATTTGGCCAGTATCACAGGAGAAAAGACCATGACAGAAATCAAGAGGATGGTTCCAAACTGAAGATATATGTTGTGGCTTTTGACACTCTTGCAAGCACGTGGGAACCCTTGAGAGTCTCAGAGGTCACAAACTTTTCAGGAAGACTGCTCCAAAAACATATGCAGTCTGAGATCCTTGAGCAATATTTAGGTTCCCCTTCACCAAAAAAGGGGGCACTTCTCTGAATTTTGTGGTGCTGTTCTTCCACCAAAAAGTTTTCCCCAAAATGACCGTTCCCCACATCAAATGGGGTGTGCATTTTGCGTGGTTGCACGCAGCCCCCTTAGATCCCACAGCAGCACCTGGCTTCCTAAATGGGGGGGGGGGGCTGGAACGGTGACTCCACACCCCCAGTGTGGTGGCGATAACAGGGTTCCCATTAAAGGGGCATGAGGGAAGGCATTGGCCATACGCCCAGAGATTGTTATTGCCCTCCCCCTCCAGTGGTGGCAAACGGGGGGCGGGCTATCTGCTTGAACAAATATTCTGGATAACCCTGAAGTTTCCCAGATCCCCGGCTGGGGGGCTGGAAAGGAAAAATCCCCAGTGCCTGAGCCAAGGTCTTCCTACATCTGAATCTTAATAAAGTTGTGGCCGATTTTAATCCCATAGCACGTTGTCTTGTGTCATTCCGCTCAGGGGCTGCATGGGGTTTAGGGGACTCCGCCTGGCCACGCAAAACCTCCACATATATTGGGGGGGAAGTGTCCACACGAATGTACGTATTAGTAAAAGTGCCTTTTTTTAAAAAAAAATGCTTATATTAGGGGAAAGTGTTTACAAAAGAAATGACATATGTTAGGGAAATGCACACTGAATTGTCAATTTCAATGTAATTTTTTTCCCACATTGCAAACTGATGCAGAAGTGGGACAAACCAGATTTAAGATCAGGTAAAAAAAGGAAACTGAAATCAACAGATTGACCTATCCCTACCCAATATGTCATAGATCCATTGTGTACAGAAGGCCTCAGGTTTAATGCCTGTCAAATCTCCAGCTATGGTTGGTAAATATTTCCATGTCTGAATTCCTGGAGGAGCCCCTGTTAGTGAGTGAGATAGCTGTGAGCTAGATGAACCCAGGGGCCTGACTCAGCAGAAAGAAGCAGGTTTATATATAACCCAAACTGTCCCATTGGGGAAGTGATGACTACCAGACCCTCCAAGTCTCCCTATTTTCCAGGGACAGTCCCAGATTCACAGAAGCCGCCCTGATTTCTGAACTGATCCCGGAATGTCCTGCTTTTTCTTAGGATGTTTCTATTTTCATCAGATAAATGTTGGAGGGTATGGAATTATGCAACCCCCGAGCCAAGGAGAAAACTCACTATACAACCTTTAGAAGACATCTGAAGGCAGCCCTGTATGGGGATTTTTTTTAAAAAAATGTTAACTGTTTTGTTATGTTTTTATATATGGTGGAAGCTGCCCAGACAGAGTGGCTGGGGCAACCCCATCAGAAGGATGGGGTACAAATAACAACAACAATATTAAAGAGGACATCCCTATTTCCATGGGCTACCAACTTGGATGAATTTAAAAGAGTAGATATATCCATGGATGATAAGACTATCATTAGCTGCTAGACATTAAAGTTATGCTATATCACCACCTTTGGAGGCAATGGGTCTCTGAATGCCAGTCACTGGGTATCACAAGTGGGGAGAGTGCTGTCGTGTTTTAAGTCCTGCTTCTCATGTTGTGTGGATGCCTGATGATCGTCTTCCAAAGCAACTACAGTAACTACAGTATTTTTCGCTCCATAAGACGCACCTTTTCCTTCCTGAAAAGGAAGGGGAAATGTTAGTGCGTCTTATGGAGTGAAGGCTTAGCTTCCGCTTCCTCCTCCCACCCCTGCTGCATTTGGCGGGAGGTGAGGGTTGGCAGCGGAGATATTGCAGCCTTTTGGGATTGGCGGCAGGGCGCGGGGTGGTAGAGAAAACGCTCACCCCTCGTCCCCAGCTCCCTTCAAAGCAAGTGGGGATTAGCCCTCTGAAGGGGTGCGTGGGCCCCTTCAGAGCGGCTTATTCCTGCTTTTTTTTAAAGGGAGCCGGGGAGAAGGGGTGAGCCTCCTTCGCTCCCCCCTCCCAGCCTTTTAGAGGAGGAAAACAAAACAAAAAATATTTTTCCCTGGTTTTCCCCCTTTAAAAATGAGGTGCGTCTCATGGTCCGGAGCGTCTTTTGGACCGAAAAATATGGTACTCTATTCCGAACTTAAAAATGGAAAGTGTAATGCTGGTGGTCAACAAAAGAGGTTCAAAGACAGTCTCAAGGCAAATCTTTTAAAATGTAGTATAAACACTTGACAACTGGGAAACACTGGCCTGCAAGCGCTCCAGTTGGATAACAGCCTTTACCAAAGGTGTCATGGGCTTTGAAGGCACTCGAACTCAGGACGCAATGGAGAAACATGCTAAGAGGAAAGCACACTTGGCAAACTCTCACCGTGATCAACTCCCATCCCGAAACCAATGTCTCCACTGTGGTAGGAAGTGTGGATCCAGAATTGGACTCCCCAGTCACTTACGGACTCATTGTTAAAACCATGTTTATGGAAGACAATCTTACTCGGCTACAAGTGATCACCAAAGAAGAAGAAGAAGTAGGATTTCCCACAGGTATTTGGCAGGACAGTGTGATAACAGATGCTGGAATAGGTGGGCCTTTGGCCTGTTCCCAGACAGGTCTTCTCAGGTTCTTATGTTCTCATGAGTATGGAATCTTCTTCAATGATGAAGTGCTTTGGGTGTATCTATAGCCCTGCCAACAGCTAAGGGCATTGTTCCCATCAGTGCTTCCCACCAGTGCAAGGATATCCATTTGCTCAATGGAACACTCTTCCCCAATCTTCTCCTGAAGGTTGGTAGAAGCTCTAGAACAGATTAAAGGCAGTGTGAGGGACGGCAGAAGGGTTCCATTGTGGAAGGAGAAAGCCTTGTACCGATAGAACGAGATGCTTGGCACTATGTTGGATTCCACCTGAAATGGTTTGAGTGTTCAGACAACCTCTTTCAGGACCACACGAGGGGTGAGCAGAGCGCCACAGCGCCACCACGGCTGCCCATGCTTAGAGTGCAGATGCAAAGAAACTTTAAATAGGCACATAGAAATAGTGCTCTGCATGAGGGGGGAAGTATCTGCGAAGAAAGGTACATTTGTGGCAGGGAGCAAGGGGCTCCCACACAACCCTTTTCTGCCCAGGAACATGTGAAGGGTGTTTAAGTGGACACCCCTGTTTTGACAACACAACATGAGGTTAGTTAAATGACACATTACGGAGGAGAGGAGAAGCCCCACTTTTCAGGCCTAGTGGCATTCCTGCCTGTGGAGAACAGCCTCTTGCATGGCAATGTCCCTCCCTCCCCGAGGAATTAATGACACAGACACGTTATGCAAATTTTAATGGGCATAAAGGCCACAACTTTATTGGTTGCGGATGTTGAGCGGTATTGGCTTGGGCATTGGACCCTATCAGCTATATCTGACCCCAACCCGTGTGTTGGAAGTCAGTGAAGGGTTAGCCACCAGTAAGGAACCCCAGTGATGAACATCACCCAGAGTTCCCCCTGTGATCACCATTAGGGGCGTGCCTTAGGCCCTCAGCTCCCCGGGCTTCAGACAGGGCCACGCCCCCAGAATCCTTTAACGGAATACCCTTCCATTGAGGGGCAGTTGATGACGCTACCTCCCCTTCCCACTTCATATGGAAATTTTCCAATACCTAACTGTCACTCGAGCATAATGGGCTCGCCGCCAACACCCTCACACCCGCAACCAATTCCTAATACCCCCTATTATATCTGCCAACCAAGTATCATTCCCTGTTTCTGAAAGATGCACGCCGTCCTCACGATACAGGGCAACTTCACAGCGCCTTATTTCCGGGTGACTGATCACCTGGCCCTTCAGCATCATCACCTTGCACACCACAGCGGAGTCCCAAAGCCTCCTTGCATTGATTAACACGATGGGGCAGCGCCCATCACGCCAATTGCGCCTTTGAAGTAGCGAAGACCATAAAAGCGTCAAGCCTGGAAACATGGCCCGCAGTTCGTTAAAGTCCTCAAAAACCTTTCACTTCAAATCAACGGATTTTCGGTAGGCCAAGTCATTTCCCCCGAGCTGTATGACAAAGAGGGCGAGCTTCCCGCCCGTCACTAGTTTAAAGGGACTAAGACACGCCTCCCCCAGGGCCGACCAGATTCGTCGGCCTGCGTGAGACACAGGAATAATCTACCAATCGCACAGGGGCTGGGCTCAGCCCCTACGCGCGTGATTGGGTCGTGACGCCCACAAATCCACCTCCTGCTGATGCGGAAGTGGCCTTCCCACCTTTCTGAGGAAATGCCAGAGTTCATTGGCCTCAAGTGGCTGTGGTCTTTTCCACAGCATAGCTGCTTCAGGCCCCAGAGCCATGTAATCTTACAAACCGCTTGCACATGAGCATCTCATGTAGAGCATCGTTTACTTATTTTTTAATTTTTCTATTAGAAAATCTCCCCTTTCTGTTTTCTCCCCTTGCCGGCGTGGCCCTTTAAAAAATAAAAATTGCCTGATTTTACAGCTCCTGCAAATGTTCCCTCGAGCAGGGAGAGCATGAGTGCCTATTGTGCAGCAGCTGCGGGTGGCACCCTGAGCTCCGAAAGGCACCCTCCCCTTCACAATCTCTGATCTCTCTGGGCCCAGCAGGCTGGCATTCGTCTCAGTTGCCAGGTTTTGTTTTCTTGGCATTGAGGAAGGGAGGAAGGCATGGCCTCATTGTGCCACTACCTGAGAGAAGGAGGTTTTCCACAGATCTGAAGATGCTGAGGCCTCTGTCCCATAGTCCAATTACACCTTATTAGTGCCCTCACTAACGAGTCAGAGCCAGGCTCAGCCTGAGGCACTCTTTCCGTAGGGCACCTCTTTAATTTTTTTCTCATCTCCCAAATCTTATTCATGCCCCACAGATTTTTCTCTCCTTTCCCCTCACCCCCACTCCTTATAGTGAAATTACACTTTGGTTATCTTGTCATTCCCGGCGCCAGGCAGCCTTTTTAGGTTACCGGGGGGGGGGGGAGACACCAATCAAACTTCAAAAAGAGACGCTTTGGTGGCGAGAAATGGGTAGCTATTCAGAAAGCCTCAGTCCCCGACATGCAAAAAGAACCCCCACAGCAATTTGAGGTAATTGCACACAATACAGAATCAGGAAACCTGGGTGAAGGTTACTGTCTTCATTCCTCTACGTTGCCATCATTATGGGAAACGGTGTTTTGGGAGGTATGACAACTCACAGGGAGGTTGGGGGGGTAAGTTGCCAGTGTGGAAGATGTAGGGAAGGGAATCATAATACCTAAAAACCACTTTCCGTTCAGCTATTTCTGTACTCAGGTAAAGGGGGGGGGGGAGAGGAGACACACAGCAGCAGCAGCAGCAACAACAACCCGGCTGATTATTTTGACAGCCACACTGGCTACAGGGCAGGGAAGTGAGGGCTTGTTTACACGATTGGTTATCCAATTGCAATGCTCCTTTTACTTCTGTTTGCAGAAGCAAAGGGTTAATCCGAGGCTGAAGGTGGGCTTCAAGCAAGGAAAATAGATACTTGGGTGGATGGGAGCCATCCCACCATGCATCCGGGAGAGGAGAAGGGGTAACGGTGTTGCAGGGTGGGGTGGGTTTTTTTTGGCAAGGTGGAATGAGGCTCTGCGGTGAGAGAACAGTAGAACTCGTGGACGTCCAATGAAGCTGAATGTTGGAAGATTTGGGGCAGATAAGTGAAAGTGCTTTGTCATGCAGAATGTATTTAAACTATGGAACTTGCCCCCCCCCCCGAGGAGGCAGTGATGGCCACCAACTTGGATGGCTTGAAAACAGGAGGGGAGAAATTCATGGAGGGGAAAGCTATCAAGGGCTGTTAGGTACATTGGCTAGGATCTCCCTCCACGGTCAGAGACAGTAAAGCTTCTGGATACCAGTTGCCAGAAACCAGGGGTGCCAACTTGCCCTGCACATTGAGGGGCTCGGCATCATGTGACGTGCCCCACCCCTGCCCTGTGCGATAGTGCTCACCAGGCGACAGCGGAGGGTGGTGCCCCCTTAATATAGGGAGGGGAATCGGCCCCCAGCCCACAAATATTGAGGGGGCTGAAGCCCCTTCTGTCCCCTATAGTTGACATCCTTGCTAGAAACCCAAGAGGGGAGGGTTCTCTTGGGCTTCCTGCTTAAGAGTTTCCCACAGGCATCTGGTTGGCCACTATGAGAACAGGATTCTGGACCAGATGGGCCATGGGCCTGATCCTGCAGGCCCTTCTTATGTTCTGAGGCCATGGGATAGTACACTATGATCCAGCCTTACAAAGCCTGGTGTGCTCCTCCAGATATCATTGGACTACAACTCCCATCGTCCCTGATCATTGGCCATCCTAGCTGGGGCTGATGGGGGTGTGGTCCAACAATATCTGGAGGGTTGCTGTAGTGTCCAAACCTTTCTCACATAGACCCTGTGAATGCATACATACTGCTCTTCCCCCATTCAGAGACTTCTCAATTCAGTTTTAATGCATGGGGCAGCCCAACTGTGCTGAGTAGAGTGGTGTTGTCTGCCAAAACTGCCTACGTAATTTTGGCCTAATGGTAGGGCCGGCCACATGGAAGAGAAACCCTCCTGGACACAACCTATCATTCGCGGTCCACCACCTTCCACTGTTGGACAACTCTTACTGTCAGAAAGTTCTCCTGAATGTTGAGCCGGAAGCTCCTTTCTTTTTAATTTGAATCCATTGGTTTGAGTCCTACCACCCCCCCCCCAAGAGCAGGTGGGGGGAAAAAGCTTGCTCCTTCTTCCATGTGACAGCCCTTTAGATCTTTGAAGATCACATCTCCTCTCAGTCTCCTCTTTCCCAGGCTAAACATATCCAGCTCCTTCAAGCGTTCTTCTTAAGGCTTGGTTTCCAGACCTTTGGTCATCTTGGTTAACCTTCTCTGCACATGTTCCAGCTTGTCAACGCCCTTCTTAAATTTTGGTGCCCACAACTGGATACAGGACTCCAGGTGTGGTTTGACCAAGGCATAATAGATTGGATATATATTACCCAAACAGCTTTGTCCCTCTCCCTTTAAGAATATCTGCCTGTATAATTTCATGGTGTGAATATGGCAGAAGACACTGAATTCTTGAATTTAAATGCAAATCTATATATTTTAGTGCATATTCCTGAGGGCCACATTGCATCCTTGTGATGGATGCAAACCCATAACTAACTATGGTAGGAATAAAAGGGCAGTGCGTGAGAGAGAACAGGGTTCTGGCTTTTACACTCTTCTTCTGGACATATTTATTTATTTATTTATTTATTTATTTATTTATTTATTTTGCAAACGAAGCCAACACTTTCAGAGCCACTGTATTTCAATTACCTCTAATTTCACACATTTTATGCAAATTCACAGCATTTCAATTGCAGATGAGATGGGGGCTTAATTTTTATTTTTAGTTGTATTTTTTAAAAAAAGAAAAACAGCCATATTTTAGATTGATTTTGATTTCAATACCAAATTCGTCTGGGGACTTGTTAAAACTCTTTAAAAAGTTTGCTTTAACTCTATGACTTCATAGGATGGTGCGATTTTAAAATTTGGGAAGCGTGTGGTGTCGGGGGGGGGAGAGAAGAAGGGAGGAAGTCCCATTGCACAAGCAGAAGTCCTCGTTCTGGTGGGATGTGTTAGGTGAATATCACCCTTAAGCATGGTAAAAGTGTAAATGGATTGAAGGGTCTTCAGCCTTATGAACAACAAATGCAAATAGCATCATTTAATAGGGATGTGTTCATGCAATTCTATCTTCATCCATTTCTAAGTATTCCAAATAGGAGAAAGTGAATCATTTATTTAAGTCCTCGTGAAAAGTCATCACTGCTTCACTGTGAATATCTCCTAATTTACACAGGTTTATGCACAATTTTGCCTAACATACATATTTTCGCAAAGTAATTTCTCCCAATATAATGCATTTTTGCATATCGTTTTCAAAAAACATATGCACTCCTTCGCATGTTTTCTATATGCATTTTAAAATGTATTAGTTGGCTGGGAAACTGCACTGCAAAATTCAGGGGCATGCAAATTTGGAAGGGCGATTGGGTTTCAGTTCACATATTCTCCAGGAAAGTGCAAATTGGGTAGGTTTGCCTTTGCACGCAAACGGAATGAGATATCCTCCGCATCCTTCACTCTGCTCTCCCTCTGTAGCCATTCCTATCATCTTTCAACTTGTGGAAGCTGACTGCTGGTAGAGCTGAGATCTTTTGCATTCATGGAGGTTCCCCATGAGTTTTAGCAATCTGGAACAATCCAGGTGCTGAAATGTGTAGGGAGCTTTCACCAATACAAAAACAAAACAAAACTGTCCACTGTACTTTTCAGAAGAAAACAGAGTTAAAGACCAAGGATTCATATGTAAGGTAATTGGCCAAAGACCTTTGAGAAAAGGAATATTTTTGCCTGGTGCCTAAAAATATGTAATGAAGGCACCAGACGATTCTCCCTAGGGTGAGCATCCCAGAAATGGAGAGGCACTACAAAAAAGGCCTGCTCTTGTGTTGCCACCTTCCAGAACTCTCATGGAGGAGATACATGGAGATGGGTCTCAGAGGGTGATCTCAGGGTCCAGGTCAGTTCACATGGGGTCCTTGAGGCATTGCGGTCCTTAAGGCTTTAAACAGCACTTTGAATTGGGCCCTGAAACTAATTGGCAGCTAATGCAGTTGGGACAATATTTGCATTATATGTTCAAGCCATCTTGCACCAGTGAGCAATCTGGATACCAACTTCTCGACCAGCTGAAATTTCCAAACTTATTGTTGTCTTTCTAGGTTGTTGTAAGCAGCCTTGTCTCCCTGCTTATTTAACTTATATGCAGAATTCATCATGCAAAAGGCAGGACTGGATGAATCCCAAGCCGGAATTAAGATTGCCGGAAGAAATATCAACAAACCTCAGATATGCTGATGACACAACCTTGATGGCAGAAAGTGAGGAGGAATTAAAGAACCTTTTAATGAGGGTGAAAGAGGAGAGTGCAAAATATGGTCTCAAGCTCAACATCAAAAATACTAAGATCATGGCCACGGGTCCCATCACCTCCTGGCAAAGAGAAGGGGAAGAAATGGAGGCAGTGAGAGATTTTACTTTCTTGGGTTCCATGATCACTGCAGATGGTGACAGTAGTCACAAAATTACCGGTAAAAGAAGCCTGCTTCTGGGGAGAAAAGCAATGACAAACCTAGACAGCATCTTAAAAAGCAGAGACATCACCTTGCCGACAAAGGTCCGTATAGTTAAAGCTATGGTTTTCCCAGTAGTAATGTATGGAAGTGAGAGCTGGACCATAAAGAAGGCTGATCGCTGAAGAATTGATGCTTTGAATTATGATGTTGGAGGAGACTCTTGGGAGTCCCATGGACTGCAAAAAGATCAAACATATCCATCCTTAAAGAAATCAGCCCTGAGTGCTCACTGGAAGGGCAGATCCTGAAGTTGAGGCTCCAGTACTTTGGCCACCTCATGAGAAGAGAAGACTCCCTGGAAAAGACCCTGATGTTGGGAAAGATGGAGGGCGCAAGGAGAAGGGGACGACAGAGGATGAGATGGTTGGACAGTGTTCTCGAAGCGACTGGCATGAGTTTGGCCAAACTGCGAGAGGCAGTGGAGGATAGGGGTGCCTGGTGTGCCCTGGTCCATGGGGTCACGAAGAGTCGGACACGAGTGAACGACTGAACAACAACAAGCAGCCTTGAAACATCATGGTGAAGAGCAGTTAATAAATTAACAGCAACAACCCCTTTTGTGTAAATAAACCCTCAAGAGAACCAGCTGAAAGCTTTACCCACGTGCAAAATCTGACAAGGACAGAGCCATCATGTTTGAACAAGGCCTACGTTTATATGCTAGCAAAGAATTGGCTTTAGCAAGGTACACATCCTACTTGAACCATTGAATTGATAGCAGGCAAAACGCACACACTTCAGGTTAAACCTGTGCTTAAAAGCAGCCGTGCCACACATTATGGGCTATAAGTGCTTTGTAGCATTTCACTGATTCACTGGCAAACTATAGGATAACTCTACTCGCTTAGATAAATGCGAGAGCGCTTTGGCTTAAGACCATAATCCTCTTCCCCACTGTAATCAAACTTAAGGATGCGTGACTGCATTTGCTCACATCCACCCCCTCCTCTCCTTGTCAACTTGTCTCTTCCTCCCCACCCTCTATTGATTTCTGATTGTAAGCTCCTTGGGGACAAGGCCTAACTGGGCTTCCCGCCCCCCCACAGCTCATGGAACTCAGCACAGCACTGATGTCATGATAAGCATGTGGCACTGTAGTAGGACTGCCAGAGGTAAATAGATTTAAACCTATAAGAAGAGCCCTTTTGGATCAGACCAAGGACCTCTATAGTGCAACAGTGACCAACCAGATACCTCTGGGATGGTAACAATCAAGGCATGAAGTCAACAGATCTCCCTCAGCAACTGCTGTACAAAGAAGTTCCACTTAGGTTGCTCTGAGGAACATCGGGAGACGTTGCACCGCTGGCAGCTGTCCATGCCTTGCAGTCCTCATATCTGGCTGACTTCCTGCCTTGTTTCTCTGGATTTCTTCACTGAATCTCCAGCTTCAGTCATTATCCTTTCCTGCCTCCCATATGCCTTGGAATCACTTCTTAGCTCACCAAAGAGTGTCAGCTAGACAAGAACAGAGGAGCAGACCCTCAAATGAGCCTCTTTCAGTCTATTATTATTATTATTATTATTAGCATTAATTTTGGCCACAACTTTATTGAATACAAAATAAGTGAGTGGTTGCTTAGGCATTGGTTAAGACTATCTGTCCCTCTGGGGACAGAACTGACATCCACCCGCCTGTGGAGTCAGTATAGGGGAAAACACTTTGGGGAGAGAATGTGCGCCCGTTCTCCCCTAATGCTCCCAGGGGCTCTTGCGTGGGCCCTGTCCCCCGACCGGGGGAAACGGACAAGCATGGTGAGCCCCTGGATTCCTTTAACGGAATTCCCCTTGCAGCAGCAGCCTTGAAGGGGCAACCACAGCCAACCTGCCCCTTCGCAGCATAGGAGGGGCAACCACAGCCAACTCTGCCCCTCCTCAACCAATTTATAACCAATGCCTAACCTCCAACCTTACAAGTTGTGACTAATTGCTACGCAGTAGGCAAAAACCAAATGGCACCAGCCAATCAGCCAAATGGAAAAATTCCTACCAGGCCCCTGCTCCAACGCAGACAACCCCATGACAGGCATAGCAAGGTCAATGCAGAGGCATAATAACAGGGCGGGAGGGCGGGTGATCCGATGCACGAAGCCAGGAGGGCTCCGACGCTGAGTGCAGGGTCATTTATAGGCTCTGGACTGTCCATCAACAAGTTGCAACATATGAATCTCCCCAACAACAGCCAGAGCCCAATCGCAGTAGTGGCCATCCATACAAACCCGCCCAGCAGCAGAGGGGTGACCTGCTAGCCCCCACCGCAACACGTGCTCTCCATGAAGGAGAACACGCTATAGCAATCTCAAAGCAACTGTAGAGAAGCCTAGCAAGATCTGGAGACTCCAGGCTTTGCCACTGTATTCCTGTCCTGAAACCTCTGGTGCAATGCAGCTCTGAAGGCAACTTTTTAGCTTTTTGTTCCCCCAGAGCTTTCTGTGGTATACTACACAGTTGTAGAGATTTCCAGCTTGACGACTGGCCAGTAATGGCAACAATCCCACACTTTACAGGAGATCTTAGAGCATGTAGAACCAGGCCTTGCCTCCCATGTTATTTTCACTCTGTGCCAACAGCCTGCTGGAAAGCCATGGCTTTTAATCCGTAAAACTGTGCGTGCCAACCCAGGAATCTGGCTTGAATTCTGGCAAGGGTAGGATTTAGAACCATCCATCTGGCAACCAGACTACAAACATCTGGAATGATTGTTCATGCCCATCCAACAGCCACAAACACTTGGGAGCAGAAACACATGCAGCAGAGCACATAAATCAGGAGTGGATAACCTTTGTTTCCAACCTGAGGTCCACATTGCCTTGGGAGGAGGCACATGGGGTGGGGCAACAGAAATGACTCTTAGCTTAGTAGATTAGGCTACATTACCTCCGTGCAAAAATATAGGGTTCCTAGACACACACAGAGGTACAGCATAAAGGTAAAGGGACCCCTGACCATCAGGTCCAGTCATGTGGGGTTGCGGCGCTCATCTCGCTCTATAGGCCGAGGGAGCCGGTGTTTGTCCGCAGACAGCTTCCGAGTCATGTGGCCAGCATGACTAAGCCACTTCTGGCGAACCAGAGCAGCGCACGGAAATGGCGTTTACCTTCCCACCGGAGCGGTCCCAATTTATCTACTTGCACTTTGACGTGCTTTCGAACTGCTAGGTGGGCAGGAGTTGGGACCAAGCAATGGGAGCTCACCCCGTCGCAGGGATTCGAACCGCCGACCTTCTGATCGGCAAGCCCTAGACTCTTCGGTTTAACCCACAGCGCCACCTGGGTCCCATCTACACAGTAGGTAAGAAAGAGGCTAAAACACTTGAGGGGTCTCTGAGCAGGGTCAGAGAGGGGGTGTGGCCTGGTGAAAGTCCTAAGTAAGCATGGAGGAGAAGTTTGATTCAGTTCACGTTTAAAAATGAAACCAATTTCAACT